>NC_136524.1:61653191-61978191 GCF_053919585.1 Euprymna scolopes
GGGGGAAACAGTAACTAGCTGCAGCACAAAACTAGGTCAAACATCTGCCACTTCCTCACACCTGTATATTTCACTTTATAAACCACAACTTAACATGCTTATCAATTCCTCTTCCCTCATGGCCGAGATGGTTAGGTGGCTGGCTTTTTTTCCCCTTTCGTCTCCACCTTCGTGCCAAGGCTTTGGGGTTCAATCCTAACTTACAACTAAAACCTTTTTTTTTTCTTTTGCACCTCCTTTAACACACACACCTCCAAACACCCGGACAATCATTAAACTAAAACGTTTATCTGGGTACCCTCCGCTAATCTATATATATATAAGCGAAATTGTGTCTGTATGTATGTTCGCTTTTTGTGTATGTCCGAGAAAGGCTTTATTCCGAGAAGCGATCGGTCGGCTCACTCCTTCTTAAAACTTTTTATATCAAATCTAAATGATAATATCTACGAGTTAACAATGGGGGTCGCCTGTCTATTCAATTTGCCCGAGTTTGAAAAGCTAAATATTCCATATTTTTCAATCGCCGCATGTGGATTGGACTTTTTCATATAATAAAACTGAAACAAAGCTTAAGACATCGTTCCCGGTGTGATCGCCGGGAACGTCCAAAAGTAATCAGCTTTGATCAATGCGGAGTTTCTCCTTATATCAGACAGTTGCTATTCAATTTGGACAATCTCCTTTTTATGGGGAGCTGGTTTTCCCCACAACATCTTGGGGAAACAAAAAAAATTTAAAAAAGCTGCCCCACAGTAAATAAAATACTGCCCCGCAGTCAAAGTTGACCTCATTAAGTCATTAAGTACGGGCACCTGCCAATTTTTAATACTTAATTAAATTCAAACATGTTTCCGTTACTATTTCTTGGTGGCCCAGTGGTTAACATCACACGTTTTTTTCACACTTTAATTTCCAACTTCGACTCAAGGGTTTAGGTTCGATCCTTCATACTTACTCACCAAAACTGTTTTTTTATTTTAACCCCACCCCCACCCCCGACACAAACACCCAGGCAACGATTTTTTATTATTCTTTTGTTTCGATTTACCCAAAACCACACACACCTCCAAACATCCAGGCAACGCTGGGTACCCCCCCCCCGCTAGTCTATATATATAAAAGCGAAAATGTGTGTATGTTTGTGTGTTTGTATCTCTCGCAAAAACTTTCGACAGAGGTGACAGATTTTCACTAGATAGGTATCATTTTGAAGCTCGACATTTGGACGACAAATATTGAAAAATTGTCCAAAGACATTAATTCTTTCACCCTAAACTGGACCCTTTTCTACAAGGAGGGGTGCCGAAAAAACCGTTCCTTCATTTTCTCTCCTCCTTCTACTACGACAATGATGTCATGTTTGATCTAGAAAACATTGACGTTAGTTTAAACCACCTGCAAGTGTTTTTAAAGGTTTAATTTTATTCCTTCTTAATTGTATGTCTCTTTGGCGTAGGGGTAACGTGTAAGGCTTTTTATTTTCCGCCTTAGCCTCGATGCTTTGAGTTCGAGCCTGTCTTCCTACCTAAATTTTTTTTTTCCCCCTTTTACACTTTTTTTTCTTTTTTTTAACGTTTGTTCGCTGTTTTGCTTTGTTTTGGTTTTTCCAATTTTTCTTAACATCATGTTTTTTTATAATATTAAAACAGGGTCACCCTCTCCTACATACACACCTCCAAACACCCGGGCAACGCCAGGTACCCCCGCTAGTCTATAAATATAAAATCGAAAATGTGTTTATGTATGTATGTATGTTCGATTTTTGTGACCTTATTAAGTACGGGCACCTGCCAAGTTTTAATACTTAAATAAATTCAAACATTTTTCCGTTACTATTTTGTGGGGGGCAAGTGGTTAACGTCGCACGTTTTTTTCACACTTTAATTTCCAACTTCGACTCAAGGGTTTAGGTTCGATCTTTCATACTTACCTACCAAAACTTTCTTTTATTTTAAGCTCCCCACCCCGACACAAACACCCGGGTGTTTTGATTTACCTAAAACCACACACACCTCCAAACACCTGGGCAATGCCGGTTATCCCCCACTAGTCTATATATATAAAAGGCAAAATGTGTGTGTGTATGTGTGTGTGTTTGTATGTCGGCCAAAAATTTTTGACAGACGCATCAGAACCTGACAGACCAGTATCGTTTGCAAGTCTGATTCTTCGGATGACAAATATCAAAAAATTGTCTGAAAACATTAATTCCTTCACTTTCAACAGGGCAGTTTTTTACAAGGAGGGATCGGTTTTTGTATCGCCATTTTCGCAAGTCATCATATCAGTTAGATTGACCTCGCTTAATTTCACTGTTTGGAACTTCCGGTCAGGCGATGGAGACATTGGCTAAGACGTCCCAATTTTTTAAGCTTTTTTTCTCTTTTGCTTAATGGGTTCAAACCTGCCTGCCTACTACCACTTTTTTTTCGTTCTTTTTTTTAAACACTATTTCTTTCCACCAGGGCTGCCTACTGTTGTTTTGACCCCTCCCTCACCCACTATCACTTTTTTTTTTCCAAGGCTCCTTGTTACACCACCTACACACACCCTGGGCAACTGTTGTTTTGATTCCCCTTCCCCCAGGGTTCCTTACTACACCACCTAAACATCCGGGCAATGCCAGGAACCCCCGCTAGTATATAATAAATCGTATGAAATGTCGATGAGGTCAAAGTGAATAAATAAATTTCTTAGGTAAAAGAAAGGGACATATATATTTTTAATAAATTATTAAAAATTAATAATTATGAAGTAGCTGAATGCCAATTGTATGTATGTACGTATGCATGTTTGGTGAGAAGGGCAGCTAGTCTCCCTGAAGGATTAAAAACAAGACCTTCCAAAGGGCGAATGAACTCTATTCTGGGTCAACGGCCAACTAGCACCGTGTATATTTGTGTGTGTGTATATGTGTATTGGGGTGGAGAGGGCTCCCGTAAGCCGTGGTGAAGGCAACCTTTCTAGGAGAAGCAAATCTCTGATTTAAAAAACCATAAAGCGGAAGACCATTACCCGCATTAAGCTGGTCTGCAGTCTAATTTGTTGCTGGCTATCTTGCTCTTGCTTGTTGCTGGATCTTAACATTTTGAGCCGAGAGAGAGACTTAGCTGTCGTACAAAGCTAAGACTCTGTAACATCATATTTATATAGATACTCCCTCAGGCATTTGGGCTCATGGATTTTAAATGTCTGAGGAAGTGGCACTCGTCTGACAAGACGTTGCAATCATCATCATCATCATGTATGCATGTACGTATGTGAATAGGTTTCTCTCTTGTTTTAATTTTCTTATCGCTTTGCTTTTTACTAGGGATGGGGTATTCTACCGGATGCCAAACATTCTCCCATTAGTTTAGTTACTCCAACCAAGAGATCTTTTAAAGATTCTAACCGTCCTTTAAAGTGCTATTGTTTGTGTTTCTTTTGCACTTGGTTCATCGGGTATATTCGCCAGATAGTTTTTGAAATTTTTTCCATTAGCCCAGTTGCTCCTATAATGACTGGTATGGTTGATACTTTCTTAAGATTCCATTTTTTTTTCATGCCGTACATAAGTCCTTGGTATTTTGTTAGTTTCTCCCTCTCTGCTCTGTTAAGGCCAGCATCATTGGGGGACACTTACTTCAACTAGGGTTGCTACTTTTTCCTTCTTGGCCAATATCACTATGTCAGGCTTAATAGCCCCATTTTTTGGGTATGTAGCTGTAGAAATTTCGTAGTCATAGTCATAGGTATATATATCTATGTTTGTATGTGTGCCGTATATATAATACATTTGTCACAAGCATGTTAGCGTATGTGTGGCATATATATAATACATTTGTCACAAGCATGTTAGCGTATGTGTGGCATATATATAATACATTTGTCACAAGCATGTTAGCGTGTGTGTGGCATATATATAATACATTTGTCACAAGCATGTTAGCGTGTGTGTGGCATATATATAATCCATTTGTCACAAGCATGTTAGCGTGTGTGTGGCATATATATAATACATTTGTCACAAGCATGTTAGCGTGTGTGTGGCATATATATAATCCATTTGTCACAAGCATGTTAGCGTGTGTGTGGCATATATATAATACATTTGTCACAAGCATGTTAGCGTGTGTGTGGCATATATATAATACATTTGTCACAAGCATGTTAGCGTGTGTGTGGCATATATATAATACATTTGTCACAAGCATGTTAGCGTGTGTGTGGATATATATAATACATTTGTCACAAGCATGTTAGCGTGTGTGTGGCATATATATAATACATTTGTCACAAGCATGTTAGCGTGTGTGTGGCATATATATAATACATTTGTCACAAGCATGTTAGCGTGTGTGTGGATATATATAATACATTTGTCACAAGCATGTTAGCGTGTGTGTGGCATATATATAATACATTTGTCACAAGCATGTTAGCGTGTGTGTGGCATATATATAATCCATTTGTCACAAGCATGTTAGCGTGTGTGTGGCATATATATAATACATTTGTCACAAGCATGTTAGCGTGTGTGTGGATATATATAATACATTTGTCACAAGCATGTTAGCGTGTGTGTGGCATATATATAATACATTTGTCACAAGCATGTTAGCGTGTGTGTGGATATATATAATCCATTTGTCACAAGCATGTTAGCGTGTGTGTGGCATATATATAATACATTTGTCACAAGCATGTTAGCGTGTGTGTGGCATATATATAATACATTTGTCACAAGCATGTTAGCGTGTGTGTGGATATATATAATCCATTTGTCACAAGCATGTTAGCGTGTGTGTGGCATATATATAATACATTTGTCACAAGCATGTTAGCGTGTGTGTGGATATATATAATACATTTGTCACAAGCATGTTAGCGTGTGTGTGGATATATGTAATACATTTGTCACAAGCATATTAGCGTGTGTGTGGCATATATATAATACATTTGTCACAAGCATGTTAGCGTGTGTGTGGATATATATAATACATTTGTCACAAGCATGTTAGCGTGTGTGTGGCATATATATAATCCATTTGTCACAAGCATGTTAGCGTGTGTGTGGCATATATATAATCCATTTGTCACAAGCATGTTAGCGTGTGTGTGGCATATATATAATACATTTGTCACAAGCATGTTAGCGTGTGTGTGGCATATAAATAATACATTTGTCACAAGCATGTTAACGTGTGTGTGGCATATATATAATCCATTTGTCACAAGCATGTTAGCGTGTGTGTGGAATATATATAATACATTTGTCACAAGCATGTCAGCGTGTGTGTGGCATATATATAATACATTTGTCACAAGCATGTTAGCGTGTGTGTGGCATATATATAATACATTTGTCACAAGCATGTAAGCGTGTGTGTGGCATATATATAATACATTTGTCACAAGCATGTTAGCGTGTGTGTGGCATATATATAATACATTTGTCACAAGCATGTTAGCGTTTGTGTGGCATATATGTAATACATTTGTCACAAGCATGTTAGTGTGTGTGTGGCATATATATAATACATTTGTCACAAGCATGTTAGCGTGTGTGTGGCATATATATAATACATTTGTCACAAGCATGTTAGCGTGTGTGTGGCGTATATATAATCCATTTGTCACAAGCATGTTAGCGTGTGTGTGTCATATATATAATACATTTGTCACAAGCATGTTAGCGTGTGTGTGGCATATATATAATACATTTGTCACAAGCATGTTAGCGTGTGTGTGGCATATATATAATACATTTGTCACAAGAATGTTAGCGTGTGTGTGGCATATATATAATACATTTGTCACAAGCATGTTAGCGTGTGTGTGGCATATATATAATACATTTGTCACAAGCGTGTTAGCGTGTGTGTGGCCTATATATAATACATTTGTCACAAGCATGTTAGCGTGTGTGTGGCATATATATAATACATTTGTCACAAGCATGTTAGCGTGTGTGTGGCATATATATAATACATTTGTCACAAGCATGTTAGCGTGTGTGTGGATATATATAATACATTTGTCACAAGCATGTTAGCGTGTGTGTGGCATATATATAATACATTTGTCACAAGCATGTTAGCGTGTGTGTGGATATATATAGTACATTTGTCACAAGCATGTTAGCGTGTGTGTGGCATATATATAATACATTTGTCACAAGCATGTTAGCGTGTGTGTGGATATATGTAATACATTTGTCACAAGCATGTTAGCGTGTGTGTGGCATATATATAATGCATTTGTCACAAGCATGTTAGCGTGTGTGTGGCATATATATAATACATTTGTCACAAGCATGTTAGCGTGTGTGTGGCATATATATAATACATTTGTCACAAGCATGTTAGCGTGTGTGTGGATATATATAATACATTTGTCACAAGCATGTTAGCGTGTGTGTGGCATATATATAATCCATTTGTCACAAGCATGTTAGCGTGTGTGTGGATATATGTAATACATTTGTCACAAGCATGTTAGCGTATGTGTGGATATATGTAATACATTTGTCACAAGCATGTTAGCGTGTGTGTGGCATATATATAATCCATTTGTCACAAGCATGTTAGCGTGTGTGTGGATATATATAATCCATTTGTCACAAGCATGTTAGCGTGTGTGTGGCATATATATAATTCATTTGTCACAAGCATGTTAGCGTGTGTGTGGATATATATAATACATTTGTCACAAGCATGTTAGCGTGTGTGTGGCATATATATAATACATTTGTCACAAGCATGTTAGCGTGTGTGTGGCATATATATAATACATTTGTCACAAGCATGTTAGCTTGTGTGTGGATATATATAATACATTTGTCACAAGCATGTTAGCGTGTGTGTGGCATATATATAATACATTTGTCACAAGCATGTTAGCGTGTGTGTGGATATATATAATACATTTGTCACAAGCATGTTAGCGTGTGTGTGGCATATATATAATCCATTTGTCACAAGCATGTTAGCGTGTGTGTGGATATATATAATCCATTTGTCACAAGCATGTTAGCGTGTGTGTGGCGTATATATAATACATTTGTCACAAGCATGTTAGCGTGTGTGTGGCATATATGTAATACATTTGTCACAAGCATGTTAGCGTGTGTGTGGCATATATATAATACATTTGTCACAAGCATGTTAGCGTGTGTGTGGCATATATATAATCCATTTGTCACAAGCATGTTAGCGTGTGTGGATATATGTAATACATTTGTCACAAGCATGTTAGCGTGTGTGTGGCATATATGTAATACATTTGTCACAAACATGTTAGCGTGTGTGTGGCATATATATAATACATTTGTCACAAGCATGTCAGCGTGTGTGTGGATATATATAATACATTTGTCACAAGCATGTTAGCGTGTGTGTGGCATATATATAATATATTTGTCACAAGCATGTTAGCGTGTGTGTGGATATATATAATACATTTGTCAAAAGCATGTTAGCGTGTGTGTGGCATATATATAATCCATTTGTCACAAGCATGTTAGCGTATGAGTGGATATATATAATACTTTTCTCACAAGCATGTTAGCGTGTGTGTGGCATATATATAATACATTTGTCACAAGCATGTTAGCGTGTGTGTGGATTTATATAATACATTTGTCACAAGCATGTTAGCGTGTGTGTGGATATATATAATCCATTTGTCACAAGCATGTTAGCGTGTGTGTGGCATATATATAATACATTTGTCACAAGCATGTTAGCGTGTGTGTGGATATATATAATACATTTGTCACAAGCATGTTAGCGTGTGTGTGGATATATATAATACATTTGTCACAAGCATGTTAGCATGTGTGTGGCATATATATAATACATTTGTCACAAGCATGTTAGCGTATGTGTGGATATATATAATACATTTGTCACAAGCATGTTAGCGTATGTGTGGATATATATAATACATTTGTCACAAGCATGTTAGCGTGTGTGTGGCATATATATAATACATTTGTCACAAGCATGTTAGCGTATGTGTGGATATATATAATACTTTTCTCACAAGCATGTTAGCGTGTGTGTGGCATATATATAATACATTTGTCACAAGCATGTTAGCGTGTGTGTGGATATATATAATACATTTGTCACAAGCATGTTAGTGTGTGTGTGGATATATATAATACATTTGTCACAAGCATGTTAGCGTGTGTGTGGCATATATATAATACATTTATCACAAGCATGTTAGCGTATGTGTGGATATATATAATACATTTGTCACAAGCATGTTAGCGTATGTGTGGATATATATAATCCATTTGTCACAAGCATGTTAGCGTGTGTGTGGCATATATATAATACATTTGTCACAAGCATGTTAGCGTATGTGTGGATATATATAATACTTTTCTCACAAGCATGTAAGCGTGTGTGTGGCATATATATAATACATTTGTCACAAGCATGTTAGCGTGTGTGTGGATATATATAATACATTTGTCACAAGCATGTTAGCGTGTGTGTTGCATATTTATAATACATTTGTCACAAGCATGTTAGCGTGTGTGTTGATATATATAATACATTTGTCATAAGCATGTTAGCGTGTGTGTGGATATATATAATACATTTGTCACAAGCATGTTAGCGTGTGCGTGGCATATATATAATACATTTGTCACAAGCATGTTAGCGTATGTGTGGATATATATAATACATTTGTCACAAGCATGTTAGCGTGTGTGTGGCATATATATAATACATTTGTCACAAGCATGTAAGCGTGTGTGTGGATATATATAATACATTTGTCACAAGCATGTTAGCGTATGTGTGGATATATATAATACATTTGTCACAAGCATGTTAGCGTGTGTGTGGCATATATATAATACATTTGTCACAAGCATGTTAGCGTGTGTGTGGCATATATATAATACATTTGTCACAAGCATGTTAGCGTATGTGTGGATATATATAATACTTTTCTCACAAGCATGTTAGCGTGTGTGTGGCATAAATATAATACATTTGTCACAAGCATGTTAGCGTGTGTGTTGCATATATATAATACATTTGTCACAAGCATGTTAGCGTGTGTGTGGATATATATAATACATTTGTCATAAGCATGTTTGCGTGTGTGTGGCATATAAATAATACATTTGTCACAAGCATGTTAGCGTGTGTGTGGCATATATATAATACATTTGTCACAAGCATGTTAGCGTATGTGTGGATAAATATAATACATTTGTCACAAGCATGTTAGCGTATGTGTGGATATATATAATACATTTGTCACAAGCATGTTAGCGTGTGTGTGGCATATAAATAATACATTTGTCACAAGCATGTTAGCGTGTGTGTGGCATATATACTATACATTTGTCACAAGCATGTTAGCGTGTGTGTGGATATATATAATACATTTGTCATAAGCATGTTAGCGTGTGTGTGGATATATATAATACATTTGTCACAAGCATGTTAGCGTGTGTGTGGCATATATATAATACATTTGTCACAAGCATGTTAGCGTGTGTGTGGATATATATAATACATTTGTCACAAGCATGTTAGCGTATGTGTGGATATATATAATACTTTACTCACAAGCATGTTAGCGGGTGTGTGGCATATATATAATACATTTGTCACAAGCATGTTAGCGTGTGTGTGGCATATATATAATCCATTTGTCACAAGCATGTTAGCGTATGTGTGGATATATATAATACTTTTCTCACAAGCATGTTAGCGTGTGTGTGGCATATATATAATACATTTGTCACAAGCATGTTAGCGTGTGTGTGGATATATATAATACATTTGTCACAAGCATGTTAGCGTGTGTGTGGATATATATAATACATTTGTCACAAGCATGTTAGCGTGTGTGTGGCATATATATAATACATTTATCACAAGCATGTTAGCGTATGTGTGGATATATATAATACATTTGTCACAAGCATGTTAGCGTATGTGTGGCATATAAATAATACATTTGTCACAAGCATGTTAGCGTGTGTGTGGCATATATATAATACATTTGTCACAAGCATGTTAGCGTATGTGTGGATATATATAATACTTTTCTCACAAGCACGTTAGCGTGTGTGTGGCATATATATAATACATTTGTCACAAGCATGTTAGCGTGTGTGTGGCATATAAATAATACATTTGTCACAAGCATGTTAGCGTGTGTGTGGCATATATATAATACATTTGTCACAAGCATGTTAGCGTGTGTGTGGATATATATAATACATTTGTCATAAGCATGTTAGCGTGTGTGTGGATATATATAATACATTTGTCACAAGCATGTTAGCGTGTGTGTGGCATATATATAATACATTTGTCACAAGCATGTTAGCGTGTGTGTGGATATATATAATCCATTTGTCACAAGCATGTTAGCGTATGTGTGGATATATATAATACTTTTCTCACAAGCATGTTAGCGTGTGTGTGGCATATATATAATACATTTGTCACAAGCATGTTAGCGTGTGTGTGGATATATATAATACATTTGTCACAAGCATGTTAGCGTGTGTGTTGCATATATATAATACATTTGTCACAAGCATGTTAGCGTGTGTGTGGATATATATAATACATTTGTCATAAGCATGTTAGCGTGTGTGTGGATATATATAATACATTTGTCACAAGCATGTTAGCGTGTGTGTGGCATATATATAATACATTTGTCACAAGCATGTTAGCGTATTTGTGGATATATATAATACATTTGTCACAAGCATGTTAGCGTGTGTGTGGCATATATATAATACATTTGTCACAAGCATGTTAGTGTGTGTGTGGATATATATAATACATTTGTCACAAGCATGTTAGCGTATGTGTGGATATATATAATACTTTTCTCACAAGCATGTTAGCGGGTGTGTGGCATATATATAATACATTTGTCACAAGCATGTTAGCGTGTGTGTGGCATATATATTATCCATTTGTCACAAGCATGTTAGCGTGTGTGTGGATATATATAATACATTTGTCACAAGCATGTTAGCGTGTGTGTGGCATATATATAATACATTTGTCACAAGCATGTTAAAGTGTGTGTGGCATATATATAATACATTTGTCACAAGCATGTTAACGTGTGGGTGGCATATATATAATACATTTGTCACAAGCATGTTAGCGTGTGTGTGGCATATATATAATACATTTGTCACAAGCATGTTAGCGTGTGTGTGGATATATATAATACATTTGTCACAAGCATGTTAGCGTGTGTGTGGCATACATATAATCCATTTGTCACAAGCATGTTAGCGTGTGTGTGGATATATGTAATCCATTTGTCACAAGCATGTTAGCGTGTGTGTGGCATATATATAATACATTTGTCACAAGCATGTTAGCGTGTGTGTGGCATATATATAATTCATTTGTCACAAGCATGTTAGCGTGTGTGTGGCATATATATAATCCATTTGTCACAAGCATGTTAGCGTGTGTTTGGATATATATAATACATTTGTCACAAGCATGTTAGCGTGTGTGTGGCATATATATAATCCATTTGTCACAAGCATGTTAGCGTGTGTGTGGCATATATATAATCCATTTGTCACAAGCATGTTAGCGTGTGTGTGGATATATATAATACATTTGTCACAAGCATGTTAGCCTGTGTGTGGCATATATATAATCCATTTGTCACAAGCATGTTAGCGTGTGTGTGGCATATATATAATACATTTGTCACAAGCATGTTAGCGTGTGTGTGGTATATATATAATACATTTGTCACAAGCATGTTAGCGTGTGTGTGGCATATATATAATACATTTGTCACAAGCATGTTAGCGTGTGTGTGGATATATATAATACATTTGTCACAAGCATGTTAGCGTGTGTGTGGCATATATATAATACATTTGTCACAAGCATGTTAGCGTGTGTGTGGATATATATAATACATTTGTCACAAGCATGTTAGCGTGTGTGTGGCATATATATAATCCATTTGTCACAAGCATGTTAGCGTGTGTTTGGATATATATAATACATTTGTCACAAGCATGTTAGCATGTTTGTGGCATATATATAATCCATTTGTCACAAGCATGTTAGCGTGTGTGTGGCATATATATAATACATTTGTCACAAGCATGTTAGCGTGTGTGTGGATATATATAATACATTTGTCACAAGCATGTTAGCGTGTGTGTTGCATATATATAATACATTTGTCACAAGCATGTTAGCGTGTGTGTGGATATATATAATACATTTGTCATAAGCATGTTAGCGTGTGTGTGGATATATATAATACATTTGTCACAAGCATGTTAGCGTGTGTGTGGCATATATATAATACATTTGTCACAAGCATGTTAGCGTATTTGTGGATATATATAATACATTTGTCACAAGCATGTTAGCGTGTGTGTGGCATATATATAATACATTTGTCACAAGCATGTTAGTGTGTGTGTGGATATATATAATACATTTGTCACAAGCATGTTAGCGTATGTGTGGATATATATAATACTTTTCTCACAAGCATGTTAGCGGGTGTGTGGCATATATATAATACATTTGTCACAAGCATGTTAGCGTGTGTGTGGCATATATATTATCCATTTGTCACAAGCATGTTAGCGTGTGTGTGGATATATATAATACATTTGTCACAAGCATGTTAGCGTGTGTGTGGCATATATATAATACATTTGTCACAAGCATGTTAAAGTGTGTGTGGCATATATATAATACATTTGTCACAAGCATGTTAACGTGTGGGTGGCATATATATAATACATTTGTCACAAGCATGTTAGTGTGTGTGTGGCATATATATAATACATTTGTCACAAGCATGTTAGCGTGTGTGTGGATATATATAATACATTTGTCACAAGCATGTTAGCGTGTGTGTGGCATACATATAATCCATTTGTCACAAGCATGTTAGCGTGTGTGTGGATATATGTAATCCATTTGTCACAAGCATGTTAGCGTGTGTGTGGCATATATATAATACATTTGTCACAAGCATGTTAGCGTGTGTGTGGCATATATATAATTCATTTGTCACAAGCATGTTAGCGTGTGTGTGGCATATATATAATCCATTTGTCACAAGCATGTTAGCGTGTGTTTGGATATATATAATACATTTGTCACAAGCATGTTAGCGTGTGTGTGGCATATATATAATCCATTTGTCACAAGCATGTTAGCGTGTGTGTGGCATATATATAATCCATTTGTCACAAGCATGTTAGCGTGTGTGTGGATATATATAATACATTTGTCACAAGCATGTTAGCCTGTGTGTGGCATATATATAATCAATTTGTCACAAGCATGTTAGCGTGTGTGTGGCATATATATAATACATTTGTCACAAGCATGTTAGCGTGTGTGTGGTATATATATAATCCATTTGTCACAAGCATGTTAGCGTGTGTGTGGCATATATATAATACATTTGTCACAAGCATGTTAGCGTGTGTGTGGCATATATATAATACATTTGTCACAAGCATGTTAGCGTGTGTGTGGCATATATATAATACATTTGTCACAAGCATGTTAGCGTGTGTGTGGATATATATAATACATTTGTCACAAGCATGTTAGCGTGTGTGTGGCATATATATAATCCATTTGTCACAAGCATGTTAGCGTGTGTTTGGATATATATAATACATTTGTCACAAGCATGTTAGCGTGTGTGTGGCATATATATAATCCATTTGTCACAAGCATGTTAGCGTGTGTTTGGATATATATAATACATTTGTCACAAGCATGTTAGCGTGTGTGTGGCATATATATAATACATTTGTCACAAGCATGTTAGCGTGTGTGTGGCATATAAATAATACATTTGTCACAAGCATGTTAGCGTGTGTGTGGCATATATATAATACATTTGTCACAAGCATGTTAGGATGTGTGTGGCATATATATAATCCATTTGTCACAAGCATGTAAGCGTGTGTGTGGATATATATAATCCATTTGTCACAAGCATGTTAGCGTGTGTGTGGCATATATATAATACATTTGTCACAAGCATGTTAGCGTGTGTGATGCATATATATAATACATTGGTCACAAGCATGTTAGCGTGTGTGTGGCATATATATAATACATTTGTCACAAGCATGTTAGCGTGTGTGTGGCATATATATAATACATGTGTCACAAGCATGTTAGCGTGTGTGTGGCATATATATAATCCATTTGTCACAAGCATGTTAGCGTGTGTGTGGATATATATAATACATTTGTCACAAGCATGTTAGCGTGTGTGTGGCATATATATAATACATTTGTCACAAGCATGTTAGCGTTTGTGATGCATATATATAATACATGTGTAGCAAGCATGTTAGCGTGTGTGTGGCATATATATAATCCATTTGTCACAAGCATGTTAGCGTGTGTGTGGCATATATATAATACATGTGTCACAAGCATGTTAGCGTGTGTGTGGCATATATATAATCCATTTGTCACAAGCATGTTAGCGTGTGTGTGGATATATATAATACATTTGTCACAAGCATGTTAGCGTGTGTGTGGCATATATATAATACATTTGTCACAAGCATGTTAGCGTTTGTGATGCATATATATAATACATTTGTCACAAGCATGTTAGCGTGTGTGTGGCATATATGTAATACATTTGTCACAAGCATGTTAGCGTGTGTGTGGCGTATATAATACATTTGTCACAAGCATGTTAGCGTGTGTGTGGCGTATATATAATACATTTGTCACAAGCATGTTAGTGTGTGTGTGGCATATATATAATACATTTGTCACAAGCATGTTAGCGTGTGTGTGGATATATATAATACATTTGTCACAAGCATGTTAGCGTGTGTGTGGCGTATATATAATCCATTTGTCAAAAGCATGTTAGCGTGTGTGTGGATATATATAATACATTTGTCACAAGCATGGTAGCGTGTGTGTGGCATATATATAATACATTTGTCACAAGCATGTTAGCGTGTGTGTGGCATATATATAATACATTTGTCACAAGCATGTTAGCGTGTGCGTGGATATATATAATCCATTTGTCACAAGCATGTTAGCGTGTGTGTGGCATATATATAATACATTTGTCACAAGCATGTTAGCGTGTGTGTGGATATATATAATACATTTGTCACAAGCATGTTAGCGTGTGTGTGGCATATATATAATACATTTGTCACAAGCATGTTAGCGTATGTGTGGATATATATAATACTTTTCTCATAAGCATGTTAGCATGTGTGTGGCATATATATAATACATTTGTCACAAGCATGTTAGCGTGTGTGTGGATATATATAATACATTTGTCACAAGCATGTTAGCGTGTGTGTTGATATATATAATACATTTGTCACAAGCATGTTAGCGTGTGTGTGGCATATATATAATCCATTTGTCACAAGCATGTTAGCGTGTGTGTCGCATATATATAATACATTTGTCACAAGCATGTTAGCGTGTGTGTGGCATATATATAATCCATTTGTCACAAGCATGTTAGCGTGTGTGTTGCATATATATAATCCATTTGCCACAAGCATGTTAGCGTGTGTTTGGATATATATAATACATTTGTCACAAGCATGTTAGCGTGTGTGTGGATATATACAATACATTTGTCACTAGCATGTTAGCGTGTGTGTGGCATATATATAATCCATTTGTCACAAGCATGTTAGCGTGTGTTTGGATATATATAATACATTTGTCACAAGCATGTTAGCGTGTGTGTGGATATATATAATACATTTGTCACAAGCATGTTAGCGTGTGTGTGGCATATATATAATCCATTTGTCACAAGCATGTTAGCGTGTTTGTGGCATATATATAATACATTTGTCACAAGCATGTTAGCGTGTGTGTGGCATATAAATAATACATTTGTCACAAGCATGTTAGCGTGTGTGTGGCATATATATAATACATTTGTCACAAGCATGTTAGCGTGTGTGTGGATATATATAATACATTTGTCACAAGCATGTTAGCGTGTGTGTGGCATATATATAATCCATTTGTCACAAGCATGTTAGCGTGTGTGTGGATATATATAAAAGATTTGTCACAAGCATGTTAGCGTGTGTGTGGCATATATATAATACATTTGTCACAAGCATGTTAGCGTGTGTGTGGATATATATAATACATTTGTCACAAGCATGTTAGCGTATGTGTGGATATATATAATACATTTGTCACAAGCATGTTAGCGTGTGTGTGGATATATATAATACATTTGTCACAAGCATGTTAGCGTGTGTGTGGATATATATAATACATTTGTCACAAGCATGTTAGCGTGTGTGTTGCATATATATAATACATTTGTCACAAGCATGTTAGCGTGTGTGTGGATATATATAATACATTTGTCATAAGCATGTTAGCGTGTGTGTGGATATATATAATACATTTGTCACAAGCATGTTAGCGTGTGTGTGGCATATATATAATACATTTGTCACAAGCATGTTAGCGTATGTGTGGATATATATAATACATTTGTCACAAGCATGTTAGCGTGTGTGTGGCATATATATAATACATTTGTCACAAGCATGTTAGCGTGTGTGTGGATATATATAATACATTTGTCACAAGCATGTTAGCGTATGTGTGGATATATATAATACTTTTCTCACAAGCATGTTAGCGGGTGTGTGGCATATATATAATACATTTGTCACAAGCATGTTAGCGTGTGTGTGGCATATATATTATCCATTTGTCACAAGCATGTTAGCGTGTGTGTGGATATATATAATACATTTGTCACAAGCATGTTAGCGTGTGTGTGGCATATATATAATACATTTGTCACAAGCATGTTAACGTGTGTGTGGCATATATATAATACATTTGTCACAAGCATGTTAACGTGTGGGTGGCATATATATAATACATTTGTCACAAGCATGTTAGCGTGTGTGTGGCATATATATAATACATTTGTCACAAGCATGTTAGCGTGTGTGTGGATATATATAATACATTTGTCACAAGCATGTTAGCGTGTGTGTGGCATACATATAATCCATTTGTCACAAGCATGTTAGCGTGTGTGTGGATATATGTAATCCATTTGTCACAAGCATGTTAGCGTGTGTGTGGCATATATATAATACATTTGTCACAAGCATGTTAGCGTGTGTGTGGCATATATATAATACATTTGTCACAAGCATGTTAGCGTGTGTGTGGATATATATAATACATTTGTCACAAGCATGTTAGCGTGTGTGTGGCATATATATAATCCATTTGTCACAAGCATGTTAGCGTGTGTTTGGATATATATAATACATTTGTCACAAGCATGTTAGCGTGTGTGTGGCATATATATAATCCATTTGTCACAAGCATGTTAGCGTGTGTGTGGCATATATATAATACATTTGTCACAAGCATGTTAGCGTGTGTGTGGATATATATAATACATTTGTCACAAGCATGTTAGCGTGTGTGTGGCATATATATAATCCATTTGTCACAAGCATGTTAGCGTGTGTGTGGCATATATATAATACATTTGTCACAAGCATGTTAGCGTGTGTGTGGTATATATATAATACATTTGTCACAAGCATGTTAGCGTGTGTGTGGCATATATATAATACATTTGTCACAAGCATGTTAGCGTGTGTGTGGATATATATAATACATTTGTCACAAGCATGTTATCGTGTGTGTGGCATATATATAATACATTTGTCACAAGCATGTTAGCGTGTGTGTGGCATATATATAATACATTTGTCACAAGCATGTTAGCGTGTGTGTGGCATATATATAATACATTTGTCACAAGCATTTTAGCGTGTGTTTGGATATATATAATACATTTGTCACAAGCATGTTAGCGTGTGTGTGGCATATATATAATCCATTTGTCACAAGCATGTTAGCGTGTGTTTGGATATATATAATACATTTGTCACAAGCATGTTAGCGTGTGTGTGGCATATATATAATCCATTTGTCACAAGCATGTTAGCGTGTGTGTGGCATATATATAATACATTTGTCACAAGCATGTTAGCGTGTGTGTGGCATATAAATATTACATTTGTCACAAGCATGTTAGCGTGTGTGTGGCATATATATAATACATTTGTCACAAGCATGTTAGCGTGTGTGGCATATATATAATCCATTTGTCACAAGCATGTTAGCGTGTGTGTGGATATATATAATACATTTGTCACAAGCATGTAAGCGTGTGTGTGGCATATATATAATACATTTGTCACAAGCATGTTAGCGTGTGTGATGCATATATATAATACATTTGTCACAAGCATGTTAGCGTGTGTGTGTCATATATATAATACATTTGTCACAAGCATGTTAGCGTGTGTGTGGCATATATATAATACATGTGTCACAAGCATGTTAGCGTGTGTGTGGCATATATATAATCCATTTGTCACAAGCATGTTAGCGTGTGTGTGGATATATATAATACATTTGTCACAAGCATGTAAGCGTGTGTGTGGCATATATATAATACATTTGTCACAAGCATGTTAGCGTTTGTGATGCATATATATAATACATGTGTCACAAGCATGTTAGCGTGTGTGTGGCATATATATAATCCATTTGTCACAAGCATGTTAGCGTGTGTGTGGATATATATAATACATTTGTCACAAGCATGTTAGCGTGTGTGTGGCATATATATAATACATTTGTCACAAGAATGTTAGCGTGTGTGATGCATATATATAATACATTTGTCACAAGCATGTTAGCGTGTGTGTGGCATATATATAATACATTTGTCACAAGCATGTTAGCGTGTGTGTGGCATATATATAATACATTTGTCACAAGCATGTTAGCGTGTGTGTGGCATATATATAATCCATTTGTCACAAGCATGTTAGCGTGTGTGTGGATATATATAATACATTTGTCACAAGCATGTTAGCGTGTGTGTGGCATATATATAATACATTTGTCACAAGCATGTTAGCGTTTGTGATGCATATATATAATACATTTGTCACAAGCATGTTAGCGTGTGTGTGGCATATATGTAATACATTTGTCACAAGCATGTTAGCGTGTGTGTGGCGTATATAATACATTTGTCACAAGCATGTTAGCGTGTGTGTGGCGTATATATAATACATTTGTCACAAGCATGTAAGTGTGTGTGTGGCATATATATAATACATTTGTCACAAGCATGTTAGCGTGTGTGTGGATATATATAATACATTTGTCACAAGCATGTTAGCGTGTGTGTGGCGTATATATAATCCATTTGTCACAAGCATGTTAGCGTGTGTGTGGATATATATAATACATTTGTCACAAGCATGGTAGCATGTGTGTGGCATATATATAATACATTTGTCACAAGCATTTTAGTGTGTGTGTGGCATATATATAATACATTTGTCACAAGCATGTTAGCGTGTGTGTGGATATATATAATACATTTGTCACAAGCATGTTAGCGTGTGTGTGGCATATATATAATCCATTTGTCACAAGCATGTTAGCGTGTGTGTGGATATATATAATACATTTGTCACAAGCATGTTAGCGTGTGTGTGGCATATATATAATACATTTGTCACAAGCATGTTAGCGTATGTGTGGATATATATAATACTTTTCTCATAAGCATGTTAGCATGTGTGTGGCATATATATAATACATTTGTCACAAGCATGTTAGCGTGTGTGTGGATATATATAATACATTTGTCACAAGCATGTTAGCGTGTGTGTTGATATATATAATACATTTGTCACAAGCATGTTAGCGTGTGTGTGGCATATATATAATCCATTTGTCACAAGCATGTTAGCGTGTGTGTTGCATATATATAATACATTTGTCACAAGCATGTTAGCGTGTGTGTGGCATATATATAATCCATTTGTCACAAGCATGTTAGCGTGTGTGTTGCATATATATAATCCATTTGTCACAAGCATGTTAGCGTGTGTGTGGCATATATATAATCCATTTGCCACAAGCATGTTAGCGTGTGTTTGGATATATATAATACATTTGTCACAGGCATGTTAGCGTGTGTGTGGATATATACAATACATTTGTCACAAGCATGTTAGCGTTTGTGTGGCATATATATAATCCATTTGTCACAAGCATGTTAGCGTGTGTTTGGATATATATAATACATTTGTCACAAGCATGTTAGCGTGTGTGTGGATATATATAATACATTTGTCACAAGCATGTTAGCGTGTGTGTGGCATATATATAATCCATTTGTCACAAGCATGTTAGCGTGTTTGTGGCATATATATAATACATTTGTCACAAGCATGTTAGCGTGTGTGTGGCATATAAATAATACATTTGTCACAAGCATGTTAGCGTGTGTGTGGCATATATATAATACATTTGTCACAAGCATGTTAGCGTGTGTGTGGATATATATAATACATTTGTCACAAGCATGTTAGCGTGTGTGTGGCATATATATAATCCATTTGTCACAAGCATGTTAGCGTGTGTGTGGATATATATAAAAGATTTGTCACAAGCATGTTAGCGTGTGTGTGGCATATATATAATACATTTGTCACAAGCATGTTAGCGTGTGTGTGGATATATATAATACATTTGTCACAAGCATGTTAGCGTGTGTGTGGCATATATATAATACATTTCTCACAAGCATGTTAGCGTGTGTGTGGCATATATATAATACATTTGTCACAAGCATGTTAGCGTGTGTGTGGATATATATAATACATTTGTCACAAGCATGTTAGCGTGTGTGTGGCATATATATAATACATTTGTCACAAGCATGTTAGCGTGTGTGTGGATATATATAATACATTTGTCACAAGCATGTTAGCGTGTGTGCGGCATATATATATTACATTTGTCACAAGCATGTTAGCTTGTGTGTGGCATATATATAATACATTTGTCACAAGCATGTTAGCGTATGTGTGGATATATATAATACTTTTCTCACAAGCATGTTAGCGTGTGTGTGGCATATATATAATCCATTTGTCACAAGCATGTTAGCGTGTGTGTGGCATATATATAATCCATTTGTCACAAGCATGTTAGCGTGTGTGTGGCATATATATAATCCATTTGTCACAAGCATGTTAGCGTGTGTGTGGCATATATATAATCCATTTGCCACAAGCATGTTAGCGTGTGTTTGGATATATATAATACATTTGTCACAAGCATGTTAGCGTGTGTGTGGATATATATAATACATTTGTCACAAGCATGTTAGCGTGTGTGTGGCATATATATAATCCATTTGTCACAAGCATGTTAGCGTGTGTTTGGATATATATAATACATTTGTCACAAGCATGTTAGCGTGTGTGTGGCATATATATAATCCATTTGTCACAAGCATGTTAGCGTGTTTGTGGCATATATATAATACATTTGTCACAAGCATGTTAGCGTGTGTGTGGCATATAAATAATACATTTGTCACAAGCATGTTAGCGTGTGTGTGGCATATATATAATACATTTGTCACAAGCATGTTAGCGTGTGTGTGGATATATATAATACATTTGTCACAAGCATGTTAGCGTGTGTGTGGTATATATATAATGCATTTGTCACAAGCATGTTAGCGTGTGTGTGGCATATATATAATCCATTTGTCACAAGCATGTTAGCGTGTGTGTGGCATATATATAATCCATTTGTCACAAGCATGTTAGCGTGTGTGTGGCATATATATAATACATTTGTCACAAGCATGTTAGCGTGTGTGTGGCATATATATAATACATTTGTCACAAGCATGTTAGCGTGTGTGTGGCATATATATAATACATTTGTCACAAGCATGTTAGCGTGTGTGTGGCATATATATAATACATTTGTCACAAGCATGTTAGCGTGTCTGTTGCATATATATAATACATTTGTCACAAGCATGTTAGCGTGTGTGTGGATATATATAATACATTTGTCACAAGCATGTTAGCGTGTGTGTGGCATATATATAATACATTTGTCACAAGCATGTTAGCGTGTGTGTGGATATATATAATACATTTGTCACAAGCATGTTAGCGTGTGTGTGGCATATATATAATACATTTGTCACAAGCATGTTAGCGTGTGTGTGGCATATATATAATACATTTGTCACAAGCATGTTAGCGTGTGTGTGGATATATATAATACATTTGTCACAAGCATGTTAGCGTGTGTGTGGATATATATATAATACATTTGTCACAAGCATGTTAGCGTGTGTGTGGCATATATATAATACATTTGTCACAAGCATGTTAGCGTGTGTGTGGATATATATAATACATTTGTCACAAGCATGTTAGCGTGTGTGTGGCATATATATAATACATTTGTCACAAGCATGTTAGCGTATGTGTGGATATATATAATACTTTTCTCACAAGCATGTTAGCGTGTGTGTGGCATATATATAATACATTTGTCACAAGCATGTTAGCGTGTGTGTGGCATATATATAATCCATTTGTCACAAGCATGTTAGCGTGTGTGTGGATATATATAATACATTTGTCACAAGCATGTTAGCGTGTGTGTGGCATATATATAATCCATTTGTCACAAGCATGTTAGCGTGTGTGTGGCATATATATAATACATTTGTCACAAGCATGTTAGCGTGTTTGTGGCATATATATAATACATTTGTCACAAGCATGTTAGCGTGTGTGTGGCATATAAATAATACATTTGTCACAAGCATGTTAGCGTGTGTGTGGCATATATATAATACATTTGTCACAAGCATGTTAGCGTGTGTGTGGATATATATAATACATTTGTCACAAGCATGTTAGGGTGTGTGTGGCATATATATAATGCATTTGTCACAAGCATGTTAGCGTGTGTGTGGCATATATATAATCCATTTGTCACAAGCATGTTAGCGTGTGTGTGGCATATATATAATCCATTTGTCACAAGCATGTTAGCGTGTGTGTGGCATATATATAATACATTTGTCACAAGCATGTTAGCGTGTGTGTGGCATATATATAATACATTTGTCACAAGCATGTTAGCGTGTGTGTGGCATATATATATAACATTTGTCACAAGCATGTTAGCGTGTGTGTGGCATATATATAATACATTTGTCACAAGCATGTAAGCGTGTCTGTTGCATATATATAATACATTTGTCACAAGCATGTTAGCGTGTGTGTGGATATATATAATACATTTGTCACAAGCATGTTAGCGTGGGTTTGGCATATATATAATACATTTGTCACAAGCATGTTAGCGTGTGTGTGGATATATATAATACATTTGTCACAAGCATGTTAGCGTGTGTGTGGCATATATATAATACATTTGTCACAAGCATGTTAGCGTGTGTGTGGCATATATATAATACATTTGTCACAAGCATGTTAGCGTGTGTGTGGATATATATAATACATTTGTCACAAGCATGTTAGCGTGTGTGTGGATATATATATAATACATTTGTCACAAGCATGTTAGCGTGTGTGTGGCATATATATAATACATTTGTCACAAGCATGTTAGCGTGTGTGTGGATATATATAATACATTTGTCACAAGCATGTTAGCGTGTGTGTGGCATATATATAATACATTTGTCACAAGCATGTTAGCGTATGTGTGGATATATATAATACTTTTCTCACAAGCATGTTAGCGTGTGTGTGGCATATATATAATACATTTGTCACAAGCATGTTAGCGTGTGTGTGGCATATATATAATCCATTTGTCACAAGCATGTTTGCGTGTGTGTGGATATATATAATACATTTGTCACAAGCATGTTAGCGTGTGTGTGGCATATATATAATCCATTTGTCACAAGCATGTTAGCGTGTGTGTGGCATATATATAATACATTTGTCACAAGCATGTTAGCGTGTGTGTGGCATATATATAATACATTTGTCACAAGCATGTTAGCGTGTGTGTTGCATACATATAATACATTTGTCACAAGCATGTTAGCGTGTGTGTGGCATATATATAATACATTTGTCACAAGCATGTTAGCGTGTGTGTGGCATATATATAATACATTTGTCACAAGCATGTTAGCGTATGTGTGGATATATATAATACTTTTCTCACAAGCATGTTAGCATGTGTGTGGCATATATATAATACATTTGTCACAAGCATGTTAGCGTATGTGTGGCATATATATAATACATTTGTCACAAGCATGTTAGCGTGTGTGTGGCATATATATAATACATTTGTCACAAGCATGTTAGCGGGTGTGTGGATATATATAATACATGTGTCACAAGCATGTTAGCGTGTGTGTGGCATATATATAATCCATTTGTCACAAGCATGTTAGCGTGTGTTTGGATATATATAATACATTTGTCACAAGCATGTTAGCGTGTGTGTGGATATATATAATACATTTGTCACAAGCATGTTAGCGTGTGTGTGGCTTATATATAATCCATTTGTCACAAGCATGTTAGCGTGTGTTTGGATATATATAATATATTTGTCACAAGCATGTTAGCGTGTGTGTGGCATATATATAATCCATTTGTCACAAGCATGTTAGCGTGTTTGTGGCATATATATAATCCATTTGTCACAAGCATGTTAGCGTGTGTGTGGCATATAAATAATACATTTGTCGCAAGCATGTTAGCGTGTGTGTGGCATATATATAATACATTTGTCACAAGCATGTTAGCGTGTGTGTGGCATATATATAATCCATTTGTCACAAGCATGTTAGCGTGTGTGTGGATACATATAATACATTTGTCACAAGCATGTTAGCGTGTGTGTGGCATATATATAATACATTTGTCACAAGCATGTTAGCGTGTGTGTGGCATATATATAATACATTTGTCACAAGCATGTTAGCGTGTGTGTGTGGCATATATATAATACATTTGTCACAAGCATGTTAGCGTGTGTGTGTGGCATATATATAATACATTTGTCACAAGCATGTTAGCGTGTGTGTGGATATGTATAATACATTTGTCACAAGCATGTTACCGTGTGTGTGGCATATATATAATACGTTTGTCACAAGCATGTTAGCATGTGTGTTGATATATATAATACATTTGTCACAAGCATGTTAGCGTGTGTGTGGCATATATATAATCCATTTGTCACAAGCATGTTAGCGTGTGTGTGGATATATATAATACATTTGTCACAAGCATGTTAGCGTGTGTGTGGCATATATATAATACATTTGTCACAAGCATGTTAGCGTGTGTGTGGCATATATATAATACATTTGTCACAAGCATGTTAGCGTGTTTGTGGCATATATATAATACATTTGTCACAAGCATGTTAGCGTGTGTGTGGCATATATATAATACATTTGTCACAAGCATGTTAGCGTGTGTGTGGATATATATAATACATTTGTCACAAGCATGTTAGCGTGTGTGTGGCATATATATAATACGTTTGTCACAAGCATGTTAGCATGTGTGTGGATATATATAATACATTTGTCACAAGCATGTTAGCGTGTGTGTGGATATATATAATGCATTTGTCACAAGCATGTTAGCGTGTGTGTGGCATATATATAATACATTTGTCACAAGCATGTTAGCGTGTGTGTGGCATATATATAATACATTTGTCACAAGCATGTTAGCGTGTGTGTGGATATATATAATACTTTTCTCACAAGCATGTTAGCGTGTGTGTGGCATATATATAATACATTTGTCACAAGCATGTTAGCGTGTGTGTTGCATATATATAATACATTTGTCACAAGCATGTTAGCGTGTGTGTGGATATATATAATACATTTGTCACAAGCATGTTAGCGTGTGTGTGGATATATGTAATACATTTGTCACAAGCATGTTAGCGTGTGTGTGGATATATATATAATACATTTGTCACAAGCATGTTAGCGTGTGTGTGGATATATATAATACATTTGTCACAAGCATGTTAGCGTGTGTGTGGATATATGTAATACATTTGTCACAAGCATGTTAGCGTGTGTGTGGATATATATATAATACATTTGTCACAAGCATGTTAGCGTGTGTGTGGCATATATATAATACATTTGTCACAAGCATGTTAGCGTGTGTGATGATATATATATAATGCATTTGTCACAAGCATGTTAGCGTGTGTGTGGCATATATATAATACATTTGTCACAAGCATGTTAGCGTGTGTGTGGCATATATATAATACATTTGTCACAAGCATGTTAGCGTGTGTGTGGATATATATAATACATTTGTCACAAGCATGTTAGCGTGTGTGTGGATATATATATAATGCATTTGTCACAAGCATGTTAGCGTGTGTGTGGCATATATATAATACATTTGTCACAAGCATGTTAGCGTGTGTGTGGATATATGTAATCCATTTGTCACGAGCATGTTAGCGTGTGTGTGGCATATAAATAATACATTTGTCACAAGCATGTTAGCGTGTGTGTGGCATATATATAATACATTTGTCACAAGCATGTTAGCGTGTGTGTGGCATATATATAATCCATTTGTCACAAGCATGTTAGCGTGTGTGTGGATATATATAATACATTTGTCACAAGCATGTTAGCGTGTGTGTGGCATATATATAATACATTTGTCACAAGCATGTTAGCGTGTGTGTGGCATATATATAATACATTTGTCACAAGCATGTTAACGTGTGTGTGGATATATATAATACATTTGTCACAAGCATGTTAGCGTGTGTGTGGCATATATATAATACATTTGTCACAAGCATGTTAGCGTGTGTGTGGATATATATAATACATTTGTCACAAGCATGTTAGCGTGTGTGTGGATATATATAATACATTTGTCACAAGCATGTTAGCGTGTGTGTGGCATATATATAATACATTTGTCACAAGCATGTTAGCGTATGTGTGGATATATATAATACTTTTCTCACAAGCATGTTAGCGTGTGTGTTGCATATATATAATACATTTGTCACAAGCATGTTAGCGTGTGTGTGGCATATATATAATACATTTGTCACAAGCATGTTAGCGTGTGCGTGGCATATATATAATCCATTTGTCACAAGCATGTTAGCGTGTGTGTGGCATATATATAATACATTTGTCACAAGCATGTTAACGTGTGTGTGGCATATATATAATACATTTGTCACAAGCATGTTAGCGTGTGTGTGGATATATATAATACATTTGTCACAAGCATGTTAGCGTGTGTGTGGCATACATATAATCCATTTGTCACAAGCATGTTAGCGTGTGTGTGGCATATATATAATCCATTTGTCACTAGCATGTTAGCGTTGTGTGTGGATATATGTAATCCATTTGTCACAAGCATGTTAGCGTGTGTGTGGATATATGTAATACATTTGTCACAAGCATGTTAGCGTGTGTGTGGCATATATATAATACATTTGTCACAAGCATGTTAGCGTGTGTGTGGCATATATATAATACATTTGTCACAAGCATGTTAGCGTATGTGTGGATATATATATAATACTTTTCTCACAAGCATGTTAGCGTGTGTGTGGCATATATATAATACATTTGTCACAAGCATGTTAGCGTGTGTGTGGCATATATATAATCCATTTGTCACAAGCATGTTAGCGTGTGTGTGGATATATGTAATCCATTTGTCACAAGCATGTTAGCGTGTGTGTGGATATATGTAATACATTTGTCACAAGCATGTTAGCGTGTGTGTGGCATATATATAATACATTTGTCACAAGCATGTTAGCGTGTGTGTGGATATATATAATCCATTTGTCACAAGCATGTTAGCGTGTGTGTGGCATATATTTAATACATTTGTCACAAGCATGTTAGCGTGTGTGTGGCATATATATAATACATTTGTCACAAGCATGTTAGCGTGTGTATGGCATATATGTTTATATAAATAGCATCTGCTCTGTATGGATCACTGATCCGTATTTTATTAACACAACATCTATAAATCGAAATTACCTGAAACATTCTACATATCGAAGCGCAAAAGGGTAAAATTGTCTGAATTCAATAACCTTCAACCTCTCTTACAAGGACGCATGGCACAGTGGTTAGAGTACTAGGAAAAATCAATTGTAAAAGTGGTATTCTCCTGAAGGTTCAATTCTTAGTGTGAACAAGTGAAAAATACAATTGCGAATTAGTCAGGACCTCCAATCAGTCATGGCTGACGGAACGAGAGCACGCTACCCAGTGAAGTAAATAAATGGGTTCCATTCAAAATTCTGTCTAGATTTTCGAGTTCTCGTAAGTGTCCCTAATGATTCTCGAGTTGGACAAGATACACTTGCAGAAGGTCAGAGGTTATATCTAGTGAAACGTTGTGAAAATGACACTTAAGATGAGAACATCCTCTTCAGTTTTCCTTGAGCTTAGGGAATACCCAAAAAGTCACAGGGAGCAAGTTCTGGATGATAAGGAGGGTGAGGAAGTGTCTTGATACCCATCCTGGTCAAATAATCTGTGACAATGATGAAGCACTCTTGGGACAAACTTTGTGCAAATCTTCTGCATCTTCAATTCTTTGTAAATAATTGTGTGTACAGTTCCCACACTGACATCAAACTGTGCACTTATTGTCTCTATAGACACATGACAGTCCTTATCCATGAAATTCTTTATTTGGACAATCAACTCTGGTGTTCTGACTTCCTTACTCCTTCCACATTTCTCATCAGTCATTACTGACTCCCTACCTCTGTTGAATCTCTTATGCTTCAATTCATGCAAGAGTAATCAGAAGCATTCCATACATTTCTGTGGCATTTTTTTTCCAAGTTTAAAACATAATTTTATTACATATCATTCTTCTAAAGTGTCCTCACTTCCAGATTGCATTTTTGAAATTAACCAGCTGTGACAATCAGGCTTTAGTAGAGTGTATTCCAATTCCTGTTGTAGCTGTTCATTTGAACCTGAAATCATAAAAATTGGTCAGCCATCTTATAAGATGTATAGCAACAACATACTGAATTTTCAAGAGTCTACGACAATTCTAAATGTTTGTACAGAAAAAAAGTCTGGAAATTTATTGAAGGCACCTCGTGTTGTTTGTAAGTAGCAACTCTCACACAAACAAAAGCTGAAATCAGTAGTTTCTATCAAGGAATAACAGACGTAGGATATTTTTCCCCCGAAATTTCATGCATAATATAATAACCCCAAACACAACTTTCTACCTCTTTTTGCAATTTTTCCCTTTTCAGATTTGGTGCATGTACATATCAGCGCAAATCCAACATAACGCATGCACTTTATCACTGACAAAACAGAGCAGGGGCAAGTTAATAAATATCTTTGTCTCCAATGCCTACCCAATCTACACGCACTGCCAAATGCAAATTCATACGACGCCAGCCGAAACAAATAAATAACGTAAACCAACATCTTGTTAATCTTTCCTAGGCATGGTCCCAAATAATAGCCTCTTACGTCCAAGTGGTGATATGCCTTGTCAGGAGTGAACATGATTTAAAAATAAAAAAATAAATAAAATTTAAAAAAATAAATAAATAAAAAGAAAAAAGAAAGGAATAATACATAGACTTTTCAATACTGATAAAGCTCTTGGACTAAACAAAGCCAACTTTTTATGCATCATTTTTTGTTCTGGATGTTTATATTTAAAAACAAAAAAACTGTCGCAGCAGTATATACTAGTGGTTTAAGATTTTGAAAATGTTTGTTTTGTAACATCATTGCTGATTGGTTGCAGCAATCAATTTTCTTTTTGGCTTGCCCAATCAGAGGCCATCTTTCTAGCAAACTGAATATGTGACCGAGTTTATAAAGGGTTAAAACCACGGCAAATGTCTCTCTTTTTTCACGGATCTTGGACTGACAACAACTCACGTGGAACAGACCTGCCCATCCCAAACTCTCTCTTGGGACTCAACAGAACTCACCCAGCCTTCGGGCTTGGTGTTCGACTAAGATGTGAACACAAACAAGCCAATATGGCCATCTCCACACACGGACTGCAATGTGCCGCACACACAAACTTTTTCCTATGCTATATCCTTAGACTGTCTGTAATCATTTGTGATGCACGTTTTTATTACTAACTTCTAGGAGACAAATAATATATCATGGCTACGCACCTCTACTACATAGATAAGCATACATGAACTCTGTTTATTTCAACAGGTCTGTATAATCAACAATGTCTCTACACAGAACACTTTCAACGTTTAACCTGTTTCCTTATTCTTACTAACGAAACTAATCACTCAAACAAGACAGATGATAAGGGGAGGTTCTGTTATGACTTCTCCATTGCCTATGATCTCACTAAAATTGTTCATGAACCCACCCGTGTACCCGATACTACCGGTCAGTATGCAAGCCTTCTAGACCTTTTTCTCACAACTTCTACTGATCTATGTTTATGTTCTGTTCTATCTCCTCTAGAATCTTCTGACCACTCGGTTGTAGCAGTTAAGATAAAAATGAAATGCAATGTCTTCAGACGTACCTCTCCACCGTACAGTATATCAATACTCTACGGCTGACTGGGATAGCTTCCGTATATTTATATCTGATCTACCTCTGCATTCCATGTTTAAAAAGAATGTGTCCTCTATGGTATCAGACCTGATCAAATGGTTAATTGTAGGCATAGACCGATTCATAACATCCAAAAAATTCCAACAAAAACGTAACAGCCAGCCATAGTTCTCCCCAGAATGTGCTGCTGTCATCGCGTACAGAAATCACTTTTTCCATAGCTACCAACGTAATAGATGTACTGAGACTAAAGCTGCTTTCAGGACTGCCAGCAACCACTGTACAAGAGTAATAAAAAATGCAAGAGAGCTATATGCTCAGTCTGTTAAATCCAAAGTAGCTGAGCAGCAGCTTGGTTCTCATCAGTTTTGGCAAATAGCAAACAGGATCTTGAACAGAACCGTGTGTTCTATCCCAACTATCATCAATGGACCTGAGGTCATCTAGTCAGCATCAGACAAGGCTAGACTATTTGCCAAGAACTTTGCAGCTAATTTTAGCCTATGCAACGAAGGCCATTGACTCCCCGTATTTCCTCCTATAACAGACAACACGCTATGCAACATACAAATATCTGTGCGTGAGGTCGCCAAGCTAATCAAGAACCTTGATTCCAGTAAAGCAACTGACCCTGACGGTATTCCAATTATAGTGTTGAAAAAGCTTCAGAACTTACCCCCATACTTACAAAACTGTTTAAGCGTTGTCTTTAAGAGAATTGCTTCCCAACACCCTGGAAAACCTCATCAGTATACCCTGTATTTAAGAATTAAGGTAACAGATCATCTCCCTCTCAGTACAGACCAATAAGTCTCCTGTGTGTCATGAGTAAGTTGCTGGAATCCATATTAAATAAAGAAGTAGTCAACCACCTCAGCAGAAATAACCTTCTTAGTGACATGCAAAATGGTTTCCGTTCTGCTAGATCTACAGCAGATGTGCTAACGGTTATATCGTACAGGATTAGTGAATCTCTTGACAAAGGCTTCCTTTCTAGGGCAATTGCTCTTGACATATCAAAGGTCTTTGATAAGAGTTGGCATAAAGGACTACTCCACACGATTTCCAGCTACAGTATAACTGGAAATTTTTTCTCAATTATTAAATCATTTCTTTCTGATAGGCTCATAAGAGTAGTGGTTGATGGGCAGAAATCAGAAGCCCACAGTATTAATGCTGGTGTCCCTCAAAGGTCCATCCTGGGCCTAACTCTCTTCCTGATCTACATCAATGATCTCCCAAAACATACTTAAATCATTCGTTGACATCTATGCTGATGACACGACCATCTATGGCAACACATCAAAGGCTGTAAATGACAAAGTTCTCTCTGATTCTCTCTCCTCTGATCTTGAGCACGTGGTACAGTGGGGGAAGAGGTGGTTGGTTACTTTTAATGCATCTAAAACCAAGCTTCTATCTTTACATCATCAACGGTTTGATCCCCATCTGGCATCAATTAAAATGGATGGCTCTCGTCTTGGGGAGGCTCCATGTTTTGACAAGCTTCTGGGATTGACCTTTACTCCTGACCTGAAATGGAACACGTACATCAAATCTGTTGCCAAGGTTGCTGGAAAAATGGTGGGATCCTTCTACCGCTCCAGTAGATATCTCACTACTGATGCAATTCTTGATATATATAAAAGCCAAGTACATCAAAGGATGGAATACTGCTGCTATGTCTGGGCAGGAGCTGCTAAAAACAGCCTATCCTGCCTTGACAGAGTACAAAATAGATTTTGTGGCTTAGTAGGGGATGCCCTTTTCTCTTCCCTGCAACCTTTCTCCCACAGAAGGGACGTTGCGAGCCTGTCATTGCTTTATCGTTATTTCCATGGCAAGTGCTCGTCTGAGCTCCAATCTCTGATTCTCCCCTCTCCAATCTTTCACGAAAAACACTTATCTAGCTGAAACCACTGTCAATAATTTTCCCATCCCTCACGAGAAACACCCGTCTCGCTGAAACTACTGTCTATAATTTTCCCCACTCTTTATATGTGCCTAAATCAAAATGTAGATTCCCTGAACAAAGCTTCTTTCTTAGAAGTGCACGCATGTGGAACTCCCTTCCGTTTGCCTGTTTTCCACCTGACTACAACTTGGATGTCTTCAAGTCCAACATAAACAAATTCCCCCTTAAGTAAGATGCTTTATCAGATATCCAATACTAACAATTACTACGATATTTTCCCATTGATTACTGTACACTCAATAACCCTTATCCCCGAGTGGCCTCCGGGCCTTGATAAATGGTGACTACCATGTAAAAAAAAATAAATAAATAAATAAAAACAATAAAGCTGTTTTTAAATGTTAGAATGAAATTTCATGTCTTTCTACATGATATCCAAAAAGTCAGTGAAAAATCTTTGTCCTTTTACCGTTAATGATGTTTTTTTCTCTATTTCAGATATCTTACAGATAATATTTTGGAAATAAATTTTGGGTAAGTATAGCATTGAACAATGCACACACATGAATTCTTTCCTTTTCAATAAGCCTGTCTAATCTTTCATCTACAGTGATGATCATATTTATTGGCACGGTAAAATAAAAGTTAAATTTTGTCTAATAAATTCTAAAAAAGGGATTAAATTAAAGAAAATAACAAAGTATATTATGTATTTTTAACTGGCCTTTCCGATGCAGCAATCGGATTTTAGAAAAAATAAATAACAAAGGAACAACAAACATAATTGCAAAAAAACCCTTGTTCAAAATTATTGGCACGATTTATTTAATAATCAATTATATAGCCTTTGGCCTTGATTACCTTCCTCAGTCGCTTTTCATAGTTTACAACCAAGTTGTTGCACTCTTCAGTAGTAATTTTAGCCCACTCTTCCTGACAATAATCCTCCAATTGAATAAGATTCTTAGGCTTCCTTTGCATTACCCTCAATTTTAATGTTCTCCATAAATTTTCAATTGGATTAAGGTCTGGGCTTTGTGATGGCCACTCCAAAACATTAATATGATTGTCCTCAAGCCATTTCTTAGTCAGTTTAGCCGAATGCTTTGGGTCATTATCTTGCATGAACCACCAACGACGACCAAGTGAGAGCTCTTTAGCAGAGTCTTTCAGGTTTTCATCCAATATTTTAACATAATCTTCCTTTTTTATGCTACCTGTGACCTTAACAAGTCGCCCTGGTCCAGAGGCAGCAAAGGATCCCCAAAACATCAAACTGCCTCCACCGTGCTTCACTGTGGGTATGGTGTTCTTAGGCAGGAAAGCTTCGCCAGATTTTCTGTAAATATAAGACACTTTATTATGGCCAAATAACTCTATTTTCGTTTCGTCAGTCCATAGAACACGTTTCCAGAATGCAACATCTTTATCAATATGACGTTTTGCAAAGGCTAGCCTTGCTTTCAGGTGCATAGGCTTCAATAAGGGAGTTTTTCTCGGACGACAGTCTTTTAAACCAGCTCTCTTCAAAACTCTACCAACTGTATGTCGAGATACATTCACTCCAGAGGTGCTCTGTTCATCAACAATCTCCCCAACACAGATCCTTGGGTTTTGTTTTACTTGTCGAACAATTTTCCGTTCATCTCTTGGGGAAAGAATCCTTTTTCTCCCTCTACCCTCTAAACTCATAACGTGGCCTTGCGATTTGAACTTGTTTATTATGGCTCTAACAGTGGATTTGGGAAGGTTTAGCTTTTTTGAAATCTTATCATAGCCCTCCCCATTGGTATGGCATGCTACAACAAGCTTCCTGACGTCTTCGCTGTGTTTCTTAGTTTTAACCATGGCGATTGAAAATTATAATTTAGTCACTTATAATAGTTTAAATAAATCGCTATCTAAAAATTATCTGAAAAAAATTATTCACTGAATTAGCGTTAAACAAGCATAATATGGCTATAAAAAAGTTCAGAAAGCACGTAAACCAGAAATTGATTGATATTATACTGATACTAAAAGAAAAACAAAGCCGTGCCAATAATTTTGAACAAGGGTTTTTTGCAATTATGTTTGTTGTTCCTTTGTTATTTATTTTTTCTAAAATCCGATTGCTGCATCGGAAAGGCCAGTTAAAAATACATAATATACTTTGTTATTTTCTTTAATTTAATCCCTTTTTTAGAATTTATTAGACAAAATTTAACTTTTATTTTACCGTGCCAATAAATATGATCATCACTGTACGTCTCCACACAGGAACACTTTCCACGGCTAACTTTTTTTTCTATACAAGTCATACTAACGAAGTTAATCAATAAAGCTGTTTTTAAACGTTAGAATGAGACATTCAAAAACGTTCAATCAACAGAACTAACAGGCTAATCCAAAAGTAAGCACTTGAAAACCAAAATATCGAAGGAAGGAAATTCAAGATTGGGCCTACAAAACAATATCAATTTATTTATTTTCGGTATCAGATAAACAATTACATTTCTTTTTTAACATAAATATAGCATATTGCTTTCTTAAAATCACTTTCTCCTCACACAGATAATTAGTTTTCATTTGATCACAGTTCTGTAATGTTATAAGCATAAAAAAGTGCAAGTAGTGTCACATTTCGTTTAATACTAAATAGTTCCTTTTGGATTCTCAAATTATTGGATCTTAAAGGTGGAAGGGAGCAACACTCTTGCCTTGTCTCGCTGAACATAAAATTTAACTGCAGGTAAATCTTTAAAAAAATTGGACTGAAAATTATTTCATAACAACTTATTATTGCATAAGACCACTTTATTTAAGACACTAAGTTATAGCAAACCGCTATATGTGAACCGTTTTGTGAAGTATTGTGTTGGAATTTTGTGGTCGTTAACAAAATTCGACTTTAGTATAATAAAGTGGAAGAAATGGAAAAAGGTAGAAATAAAGGCATACAAGAAAGAGCAACAAATGGTTGTCCTGTTGTGATTCAATTCGGTTTTATTAACATAGAAAGGCTAGCTGCTTTTATGTCCCTAAGCAGAGTTAACAACGTTAACCAAGGTAACACAAATTAAAATAACACACACAATTGAAAATCATAGAAAGGTTGCAAAAAAGTCCTTGAAAAAATGTTGGAAACAACAAAAAGGAGAATTATCTTTTTTTTTCTTTACAAATCCTTTGCAAAGCTAAGACGATAGGGGATGGCTGGGGGGTAAATGAACAAGAAATAAAAAAGTTACATACATTAAAATTCCTTTTTTTTTGTTTAGTCCTTTTTTCTTTCTTTTTTTTTTTTTTTTTGATGAAATCTCTCTCAGGTCTTGTGCAAGAGTTTTCCTTTTCACTTCCTTCTCCGACAGTTTTCTTCTCAACTTCTCTTCCTCAAAATGGTTCTTCGGAATCTTCTAGAATTTTCCTTTCCAAAGGGTATTTAAACGAATGAATTCACCTTCGGTAAGCCTTCTTGCTATTTAATTGAAGGTCCCCTTTCGAAGGATAGTTTTCAAACACTGCTAACTCCACCCTTGGGTAAGGCCTTTAGCCTTTTAATTAAAGGGGAATGATACGTTGAAATTTCAACAAATTTCAACGGAGCACCTAACGTTGCGTCAGGTCAGCGAGGTAGTCGTTCTAGGTACTGATGAAATTGTAGTAACTGGAATTGGAGGAAGGGGACGGGAAATTGGAGGAAGACATACAAGATCCGGATAGCTAATCCTGACAGTGGCAACCTGCTGACCTCATCCCACCTCCACCCAGCTTCATAGTAAAAGAATTAAAAAGGAATAAAAATTCTCAAAATTGTTGCCACATCTGAACTGGTGCATCTACCACAAGTCTCTCCCTCTTGGATAGGGCCCAAAAAAAGTTTTCAATCTAATATATCCCACTTTGTCAACTAAGCTCCAGACCCTGTCCCATTGCCGCAGTGTTCGATCTCTGTGTCTGTTTTACAAATATTTTAACAGAATGTGCTGTGATAAACTCATTGTACTTGTGCCCCCTCGACTTACACATCCCTGACAGACCCGCTTAGCAACAAAATCACACTCCTTGACTGTTGAGGCCCTAAATGTCAGCTTTCGATTCTAAAAGTTTCTTTGAGGTACCTAATAATTTCTTCCCTAGAACAGCTTGACTTTGGAATTCCCTTCCTGCTACTTGCTTCCCTGACTGTACTGATATGCAGAAGTTTAAACGTAACATAAACCAACATCTTGTTAATCTTTCCTAGGCATGGTCCCAAATAATAGCCCCTTACATCCAAGTGGCGATATGCCTTGTTAGGGGTGAACGTGAGTAAAAATAAAAACAGTGTTTGGTTTTTCATATGGCTGTTACAAACAAATTCAGGACGCTAAGGGAGATAATTCCGTTTATAATATGCTAAAAAGGAGAAAACAAGGTAGGTAATACAAATACAAATAATACGGTTTTTTTTGGTTTTTTTATATTTTTTCATTTTTTTTTTTTTTTAATGTTGGGGTCGGGTATTTCTTTTGTCAACAAGATTATGGGTATTTTTTTTTTACTAACCAGACTGCTTTCCTTCATAAATCTGGACTTCCCATGTTAAAAACTGACTATATCTAATTTTTCCCTTGTGTTGAGGAAAGTAAATCAGGAAAATACCAGGCATTACCTCCTTCTTCCTGAAGGTAGACTTATTGTTTGTCATCTGAGAAACCTTCATTTGTAAGCTGGACTGTCTTCTACACAAAAACTGACCTTGTGTCTAACACTACATCCGTGGGTGAGGCAAGTAAATAGGGATTCATTAGCCTTTTTGTTAGGGTTCTCTGGAAGCTAAGTGACAGCAAGTCTCCCCATTTTTCCAGTGCTCTCCACCTCTTCTGATAACATTTGCAAATGAATTTGCATTATCGCAACAGCCGCCCACCATCGATCTCTCGCTAGCAGCAGCCATTGGTCTCCACTGGAATTTGGGTGGCAATAAGCCTCCCCAAGGTCCCAGTTCTCTTCACACTTGTCCAAGGAGATCTGGTCGGTGCTCTCTCCTCAGCCTTTCCATAACCCTTGATCCTTCTCAGCTATTTAACATCATTCTTTTGGGGGAGGGGGGGCAGTGATTGGGTAATGGGAGGGAATGGGATAGGGTGAGTATTATTATTATTATTATTATTCGGTAATGGTAGTAAACTGAATTTTCAAACGCCGGTGTGTGTGTGTGTGTGTGTGTGTGTGTGTGTGTGTGTGTGTGTGTGTGTGTGTGTGTGTGTGTGTGTGTGTGTGTGTGTGTGTGTGTGTGTGTGTGTGTGTGTGTGTGTGTGCATGAGAGCTCATGTGCGTGCATGAGTTAATGTTGTCAAAATAAGACACAAGATGCGAATAGCAATCCGAATAATAATACAAATTGAAAGATTTGTATACGATTAAGGAAAGGATTTTTGTTCAAAAACTTTTTCGTTTGAGAAACTCTTTTTAAAACAAGAAATGAAAAATTTTAAATGGTTTTAAAACAGTTGATATAAAACTGACTTTTGAATGCTTCCATTTGTCTTTGGATTCCTGTGTTGAAGCAAAAGTCGGTGACAAGGGTCACGTAATCTTCCACATTGTCAAGGGTCACTTCCTGTAAAGAAAAGAAAATATACATAAACGTATAAACTAATTTTATATAAATAATAAATTTTATATGGTTCGAATTTCAATGATTTGTATTACAAGTTTGAGCTGGCCTGCTTGCTTTTTTTTTTTTTTTTTTAACACCGCTTTCCACCCGGGCTGCCTACTGTTGTTTTGACCCCCCCACCCCACCCCGCTACTAGTACTTTTTTTTTAGTGAGGGGGTTCCTTACTATGGGCACCTCTGCTAATTTTATATAAAAAATAAATTTTATATGGTTCGAATTTCAATGATTTGTACTGTTTAAAAAATATTTATTTAATTCTTAATTAAATATTTATAATTTTGTGCTGGGGGATCTAAAAGTGGAAGCTTCTAGAAAAGATGTCCATTGTGTGTGTGTGTGTGTGTGTGTGTGTGTGTGTGTGTGTGTGTGTGTGTGTGTGTGTGTGTGTGTGTGTGTGTGTGTGTGTGTGTGTGTGTGCGTGAGAGCTCATGTGCGTGCATGAGTTAATGTTGTCAAAATAAGACACAAGATGCGAATAGCAATCCGAATAATAATACAAATTGAAAGATTTGTATACGATTAAGGAAAGGATTTTTGTTCAAAAACTTTTTCGTTTGAGAAACTCTTTTTAAAACAAGAAATGAAAAATTTTAAATGGTTTTAAAACAGTTGATATAAAACTGACTTTTGAATGCTTCCATTTGTCTTTGGATTCCTGTGTTGAAGCAAAAGTCGGTGCATGTGTGTGTGTGTGTGTGTGTGTGTGTGTGTGTGTGTGTGTGTGTGTGTGTGTGTGTGTGTGTGTGTGTGTGTGCGTGCGTGCATGTGTGTGTGTGTGTGTGTGCGTGCATGCACGCGTGCGCTCATATTAAACTAATGTGCATGTGTGTATGCATGGACACACTGAAAGAATAGATAAGAGTTCCTGGCTTAATAGATGTAGAACAGTTGAGGTACAAGGGTCAGTTCGTAGGGGAAGGCCAAGTAAAACATGACAGAAAGTAATAAAATGGACCTCAGTTTTAAATAAAGACTTGGCCAGAGATAGGTTAGTTTTAAAGTCAATTTCTTACAGCCATTCAATACATGTCAGCATATAAAACTGATGATTTGTGTACAATTGTTATCGCCCTAAATAAAACACTACTATAGCTTTATGTTAAAACTTTTATTGAAAAAAATCAATTCAGATAACTTGATTATGTAGTAAAAATGACATCTATTCAATGTAGCCGCCTTCAGCCTCAATCACCGCCTTGATACGGGTCCGGAACTGGGAGCATGCCTTTTCCACAAGTGCCAGCAGGAGCTTGGCGAATACTCATTGATTGGTGGCAATCTGGCTGGCTTTGGTGTTGTGGGAGGTCATGTTGGTGATGTTCTCAACGTATGACCAAATGAGATAGTCCAGTGGCTTCTGGTCGGGGAGGAGGGGGGACATTGAGAAGAGGATACAAAGTCGTAATACTCCTTCTGAAGCCAAGCCTGAGTCTCTTTTGACTTGTGGGCTGACACCGAGTCCTGCTGCCATACCCAGGGTCTGCCAGTGGCCACTTAATTGCACCAGAGGATCACCACACTCTTCAGCACATCCAGGCACACTTTGGTGTTAACTTTCAAGTCGACTTCGAAGATGTGAGGTGGCATGATGTGGTTCTCACTTGAAAGCACACCAAAGACCATTATTCTTGGCAATCCAGCAATGCATTTTGAGGGTGCTGGCAATGGCCCTGTTGTCATAACTTGGATCGGTAAAGAACATGAGTTGTACAGCGGTGCATCTTCGATCTCGTTCATTGAACATTGTGACACTTTCAAGACATGATAGACGGCTCCTATCGCTCTTGGGATTTGAACACAACTGGCCAACTTGTAGATGGTCTGCAACAAAAAAGGAAAACCAGTTTTCATCGAACGGAAATGGAATCATGTGGTCTTTTCTAGGGCGACACTTTTATCGTTCCACCCTGTAGTTGTTTGAAAACATGAACACGCATCTTGTCAGTCCTTCCATTTAACACACATAACACAAACAACACGACCTGACAGTGGAAGCATTGATAATGATTGAGCACTGTAGCAAACTTTGATTTCTCACATTAATCCTAAGCACTTGCTATTGCTATATTTTATTTTACCATGGAGTCACCACTTGTCAGGGCCTGAAAACCAGTCGAGGATAAGGTTTAATGAATATAAGGTAGTAGCTTAGTAATCATCAATGGTGTAGATTGGGTAGAGTTTGGATTATTTAAGGCGATGACTAAACAAGAACTTGTTTACATTGAACTTGAAGGCTACCATAATGTAATCAGCTTGGAAGCAGGCCAGTGGAACAGTGTTCCATAGGTGAGCAGTTCTGAGAAAGAAACTCACAACATCTCTTCTTTGGGAAAGAAGTTTCAGGTAAGACAAAAGGGCATCACCTACTAGGTTTTGAAGCCGATTTCGAACAAGGTTAAATAGGGTGTGCCGATTGTGATGTCTACGAATGATCTAAAAATGTGATTTGGGAGATCATTGATGAAGATCAAGAAGAGGGTTGGGCCCAGGATGGAACCCTGTGGAATGCTAACATTGATATTATGAGGGTTTTGCCCATCGACTACTACTTTTATAAGCTTATCAGAGAGAAAGGATTTAATAATTGAGAGGACAGCACCAGCTATTCCATACCTGGAGATCTTGTGAAGTAGACCTTTATGTCATACTCTATCAAAAGCCTTTGATATGTCAAGAGCTGTTGCTCTAGAAACGAAGCCTTTGTCAAGCGATTCACTAATCTTGTGTGATAGTACAGTTAGCACATCAGCTGTAGATCTAGCAGAATGGAAACCAAATTGTGTGATGCGACCGATCCAAAGGGTGGTTGGGCTCCCAAGGGAGGGAGCGAAAACTTAAAATTCACTATAAAAAAACGGATAAACATAACTCTTTATTAAATATGGTGCGGCTGGGTGACAGCAAAAATCCCTGCTGAGGAAGAATAACAAAATAATAAATAATTGTTTTATTCAAAGGAAACTTGTAGGGGACAAGTATAGATGGAGATGCACAAATACAGAAAAACAAATGGATATCCATCCTTGGTATTTTAACAATGGATCTTCATTTACTTTGATAATTATTTTTCTTGTTTTACATTTGAAAAGAAATTTTTATTATTTTGCCCCATTTTATTACAATGCTGTGTTTTGAATTTTTCATCTCTGGCAGTCTTTGTATCACCGGGGCATTCTCCGGCTGCTTCTGTAATCATGCCAGAAGATACGAATACAATGTTGTCAGAACTAGAGTCAGATTCTGAATAAGTACACAAAATTTATTTATGAACTGAAGAAAAAAAATTTCATGATTATAAAAATTGCACTTTTTTTCTTTTTTTTTTTTTACATGGGGTCACCGCTTATCAAGGCCCGGAGGCCACTCAGGGATAAGGGTTATTGCGTGTACAGTAATCAATGAGATAGTATTGTAGTAATCATTAGTATTGGAGATTTGATAGAGTGTCTTACTTAGGGGGGCGGTTTGTAAGGAATTTGTTTATGTTGGACTTGAAGACATCCAAGTTGTAACCAGGTGGGAAACAGGCAAACAGAAGAGAGTTCCACAGTCGTGCACTTCTGAGAAAGAAGTTCTGCTCATGGAATCTACGTTTGGATTTAGGCACAGATAAAGAGTGGGGAAAATTATAGACAGTAGTTTCAGCCAGACGGGTGTCTCTCGTGAGGGGGGGAGGAGAGATTGGAGCTCAGACGAGCACTTCCCATGGAAATAACGATAAAACAAGGATAGGCTCGCAACATCTCTTCTGTGGGAGAGAGGCTGCAGGGAAGAGAAAAGGGCATCCCCCACGAAGTCTATTTTGTACTCTGTCAAGGCAGTATAGGCTGTTTTAGCAGCTCCTGCCCAGACATAGCAGCAGTATTCCATCTTTTGATGTACTTGGCTTTTATATATATCAAGAATTGCATCAGTAGTGAGATATCTTCTGGAGCGGTAGAAGGATCCCACCATTTTTCCAGCAACCTTGGCAACAGATTTGATGTACGTGTTCCATTTCAGGTCAGGAGTAAAGGTCAATCCCAGAAGCTTGTCAAAACATGGAGCCTCCCCAAGACGAGAGCCATCCATTTTAATTGATGCCAGATGGGGATCAAACCGTTGATGATGTAAAGATAGAAGCTTGGTTTTAGATGCATTAAAAGTAACCAACCACCTCTTCCCCCACTGTACCACGTGCTCAAGATCAGAGGAGAGAGAATCAGAGAGAACTTTGTCATTTACAGCCTTTCATGTGTTGCCGTAGATGGTCATGTCATCAGCATAGATGTCAACAAATGATTTAAGTATGTGTTTTGGGAGATCATTGATGTAGATCAAGAAGAGAGTTGAGCCCAGGATGGACCTTTGAGGGACTCCAGAATTAATACTGTGGGCTTCTGATTTCAGCCCATCAACCACTACTCTTATGAGCCTATCAGAAAGAAATGATTTAATAATTGAGAAAACATTTCCAGTTATACTGTAGCTGGAAATCGTGTGAAGTAGTCCTTTATTCCAAGAATTCTGGCGAAAGGACAGACCCATCAAATTATCGCCCCATTAGCCTCCTCCCACTTTTTGCCAAAATATTTGAGACCATAATTAACCATGCTCTAGTCCATCATCTTACAGATGCTAAACTACTGACTGACAAACAATATGGATTTAGACAAGCCCGTTCCACAGCAGACATCCTAACTGTGATCTCTGAACGTATATACCATTCACTGGACAAAGCTGGGGAGGGCAGAGCGGTAGCTCTAGATATATCTAAGGCTTTTGACAGGGTATGGCATGAGGGTCTCCCTCAGTAAAATCAGATCATACGGTATCACTGGTAGAATACTTAACATAATTAAATCCTTCTTAGATAAGAGAAAAATCCAGGTTGTCCTCGACGGTCGTACATCTAAACAATATAATATAAATGCGGGGGTGCCCCAGGGTTCTATCCTTGGACCTCTATTCTTCCTGATATTCATAAATGACCTCCCCAACAACATTGCCTCTGAGATGGGTATATATGCTGATGACACTACACTCTATGGCAGGCACGACAGGAAGACGAATGAACACATTTCTAAAGAAATGGCAGAAACACTAGAGGAAGACCTCCAATCTGTAGTGGAATGGGGACAAAAGTGGTTGGTCGCGTTCAATGCTGCCAAGACTAAACTAGTTTCATTCAATAATTACAAGAAACCCTCTCTACCACCCATAGCAATGGCCAACAACTCTTTATCTGAGAGTCCATCTTTCAAACTCCTTGGCCTAACGTTCACAGGAAATATGAGTTGGAACAATTACATTGAAGGCATTGCCAGGGCCGCTGCAAGAAAGGTGGGCTCTCTCTACAGTGCTAGAAAACTACTAACACCCGAAAGTATCCTGTACCTCTATAAGGCCACCATTCGCCCATGTATGGAGTATTGCTGCCACATCTGGGCTGGTGCATCTGCTACTAGTCTCTCGCTCCTTGACAAGGTTCAAAAGAGAGTCGCAAACCTGATAGGCCCTGAACTGGCATCTAAGCTTCAGCCTCTGTCCCATCGACGAAATGTTGCATCCCTCTGCCTTTTCTACAAGTATTTTAGTGGTGAATGCTCTGACGAACTGCAATCACTTGTGCCCCCACGACGTGAGCACCCTCGACAAACCCGACAGGCTGCTAAATCCCACCCCCCACACTGTAGAGATCCCTAGATGTAAAAGATCTTTTTACTCCAATAGTTTCTTCCCCAGAACCGCTAGACTCTGGAATTCCATTCCAGGTCCCTGCTTCCCCAACAGTACTGACGTGCAGAAGTTCAAGTGTAACGTGAACCGACACCTTGCTGCCCAAATCCCTACATAGTACCCCAGTAATTGTTGCCCCTGATAGTAGCCCCCTACACCAAAGTGGCAATTTGCCTTGTTTGGGGTGAAAATGTAATAAAAAAAAAATTTAAAAAAAAAAAACCTTATCAAAGGCCTTTGATATGTCAAGAGCAATTGTCCTAGAAAGGAAGCCTTTGTCGAGAGATTCACTAATCCTATTAGATATAACCGTTAGCAGATCTGCTGTAGATCTAGCAGAACGGAAACCATTTTGCATGTCACTAAGATGGTTATTTCTGCTGAGGTGGTTGACTACTTCTTTATTTAATATGGATTCCAAGAACTTACTTATGACACACAGGAGACTTATTAGTCTGTACTGAGAGGGAGATGACTTTTCACCTGAATTTTTAAATACAGGGCATATTGATGAGGTTTTCCAGGGTGTTGGAAAGCACTTCTCCTTAAGGCAACGCTTAAACAGTTTTGTAAGTATGGGGTAAAGTTCTGGTTGGAGCTTTTTCAGCACTATAACTTGAATACCGTCAGGGCCAGTTGCTTTACTGGAATCAAGGTTCTTGATTAGTTTGGTGAACTCATGCACAGATATTTGTATGTTGCATAGCGTGTTGTCTGTCATAGGAGGAAATACAGGAAGTTGATAGCCTTTGTCGCATAGGGTAGAATTAGCTGCAAAGTTCTTGGCAAATAGTCTGGCCTTGTCTGATGCTGACGAGATGACCTCAGGTCCATTGATGATAGTTGGGATAGAAGCACGCTTCTGTTTAAGATCCTGTTTGCTATTTGCCAGAACTGGTGGGAACCAAGCTGCTGCTCAGCTACTTTGGATTTAACAGACTGAGAATATAGCTCTCTTGCATGTTTTGTTACTCTTTTACAGTGGTTGCTGGCAGTCCTGAAAGCAGCTTTAGTCTCAGTACATCTATTACGTTGGTAGCTATGGAAAAAGTGATTTCTGTGCATGATGACAGCAGCACATTCTGAGGAGAACCATTGGCTGGCTGTTAGATTGTTGTTGGAATTTTTTGGATGGTATGAGTCGGTCTATGCCTACAATTAACCATTCGGTCAGGTCTGATACTATAGAGGACACATCCTTTTTAAACATGGAATGCAGAGGTAGGTCAGATATGAATGTACGGAAGCTATCCCAGTCAACCATAGAGTATCGATATACAGTACGGTGGAGAGGTACGTCTGAAGGCTTATTGCATTTCATTTTTATCTTAATTGATACAACAGAGTGGTCAGCGGATCCCAGAGGAGGTAGAATGGAACATGAACATAGATCAGGGGAAATTGTGAGGAAAAGTTCTAGAAGGCTTGCATATTGACTGGGTGTATCGGGCACACGGGCGGGTTCATGAACAATCTGAGTGAGGTCATAGGCAATGGCAAAATCATGACAAAACCCCTCCTTGTCATCTGTTTTATTTGAGTGGGTCAGCCATTCCACATTATGGACATTGAAGTCACCGCAAATGTGAATGTTAGCCGAAGGATGAGCAGACAGGACGTGGTCAATTTTCTCAGATATGCTCTTAAAGATAGTAACCACACTGTTGTGGGGGCGATAGAGGGCAAATATAAATGCAGTGGTGTAAGCTAGTGCAACCCGAAAGCACATATAAGGTAAATTAGGGTCTTCTCTGGAGATATCCCTACCACATGGAAAGCCATCTTTGATGTAGGCACATATTCCATGCCCATGGCGATCTTGGGGGTCAGATTTTGATGTTAAGTTGGAGTATCTTTTAATTGTTGTAAATGTTGTAATTAGTTGAGTGTTTTTGTGAAAGTTTAGCAAGGGGAAACTATAGTTCAGTCAAGCACTTGCCATGAAAATAATGATAAAGCAAAGATAGGATCGCAACGTCTCTTCTGTGGGAAAGAGGTTGCAGGAAAGAGAAAAGGGCATCACCTACTAGGTTTTGAAGCCGGTTTTGAATTCTATCAAGGCTGGATAGAGCATGCCAAGCAACTCCTGCTCAGACGTGACAAGAGTACTCCATTTTAGGGTGTAACTGGCTCATACAGATAGAGGATGGCATTGGTAGTGAGATATCTACTGGAGTGTTGGAGTGATCAAACCATTTTTCCAGTGATCTTGGCAAAAGATTTGATGTATGTGTTCCATTTCAATGAAGATAGATACCTACACACCCATGCATGCACAGAAAAACTATAGATAATAGTGGCAGTAGATTTCGACTTACATATGAACACAAAGAAATATCACCTCCCAATTAAAGATTTTCCTGCTTAAACAAATCAGGGTTCTTATTTAGAATGACACCCATTAAAAAAAAATACAGAAAAATCATGGAACAAAGATGTCATATTCTAAAAATCAATTAAAATTATCAGTTAGTTTTTTTTAACGAAGAAAATCTAATTTTATGATGAAGCAAGAAGTAAGATTTTTATTGGCCATGTTGAATAAATAGCAGGGAGATAACTCAATTCGAACTAGCGGCATCAAAACTAGCCTTTTAATGGAGTATTAAAATCACTAAAATTGAAAAAAAATTTCTTAGTTAAAACAAAAACAAACTACTTGATCAATTTACATGATTTTTGGAATATGATGCCTTTGTGTCATGATGAATTCATACATTATAAAAAATTTTTTGTATTCTTTTTTAAATATTTATAATTCTAAAAAAGCACCCAAATAAAAAACAGTTGGCGGTCTACTCTTAGAATAGTTTGAGAGCATCTAACTAATCCTATGATTTTATTAGATTTATTTGTTTTGTGGGAGACAGGTTAAAGTTAGGGTTTTGGGAGACAGGTATTTTCCCTCGGTCCCCAAAGTCAGCTGTAGACGATTGTTAAGATGGCTTATTCCCTGCTGACTAAGGAAGTGGCTTTGGTGCTGTGTAGTTCTACAAAGTTCACCTTAGACATTATCTTCTCCATTTAGGAAAGGATTAGTTTATTGATAATTGCTGAGATACATTGTTTTGGTTCTGTGCAGTTCTAGGAGGTTCACCCTTTGCCTTTTCACTTGTTGAAAAGAGATTAGTTTATTGTTAATCGCCTATGACGCCCCAACCAGGAAACGCTGACAGGGCTATTCAGAATTTTTTACCGATCAGAATGCTCGTCCTCTAGGGCGCCGACTCTTCAGTTTCACTTTCCGGCGCTTGTGCAACAGCATTCTACCGTGGGAGAAACATAAATATCGCTGTTTTCCTTGTCATATATATATATATATATATATATATATATATATATATATATATATATATATATATATATATATATTTAAATCGTGCATATCCATTTTATTTGCTTGTAAATAAAAGTCATTTTGAAACCATTAGTTATATTCTAAATGAAGTTGCTCACAGTGTAAATGCGGTATTGTGGCGATTGGAGAAGTGAAAATAGTTGATATAACTGAACAAATGTTTGTACGAATGTATCGTGAATAGGTTCTAGTTAAAAGTAACATAAACAGAGAATGGCCAATGACCAGTCTCGTGACTTTTGTAAACACGCCACTCCTCTAGGATTTTAAGGCGCGATGCTTATACTGGTACAAAAAAAAAAATTGTTTTGCTTTATCTATAGTTATGTTATTGTTATGGTGTAAGGAAGAGAGGCGAAAGAGAGAGAGAGAGAAGGAGAGAAGAAAGCCGGAACTAGTAAAGAGTCGACCGGAAGTTCGACACGCACATACAACGCATGCGCCAAATAAATTTTTCTATAAAACTATGTAGGATACTCTCCAGGTACGACCGTTTGAATTTTTTTTTTAATTTATCATTCCTTGTTATTTTGTTGCCCGCTCTAAAGTTCAAACATAATTTTTTTTGGCCTCCAGATCACTTATCTTCTATACTCTCTTGAGACAGCTACACCGACGTATTTGTCGATACATAGACACGTTCATATTCACCCTTTATTATTGCCAATGTTTTATTTTTACTACTGAATTAGAGAAAAAGAGCGGAATCGTTTTATAAGTCGATTATTTCTTATTTCTGACATTTGCAACCAGAAGTGTGAATTTACATATAAGTAGACCTATACCAAAGAACCAATTTTAAAAATTGTTAGACTCATTCGAATTCGTAATTTTTTTATTTTTTTTTAAGTGGCAAACGACGAAGAAAAAGTTGTTCGAATGTAATGGTTTAAGTTCGTAATTAACTCGTATATCATAAAACTATAACACGCGCATAAATATAATTGACGAAACTAAGCTTAAATATTCGGTAAGTAACTTTTTTTTTTTTTTTTTTTTTTCGTTTTAGATTTAAGTCTCTTTATATTTGTAAGAGCCGCGCTTTTTTTTTTTTTTCTTGCCTGAAATTACCTAAAACTGTTATCAGCTCGGCTTTGAATTTATAATTGAAAGTTTATATTGCTTAAGTTTAAGCTTGCAATTCTTTGTCTTATCACCTCTTCCAAATTGTTCATGAAATAGTTCCAAAACTTAATTTTTAATTGTTTTGTTTTATTTTTTTGTGAGGGGGGGGGGTCTTTTGTACACGTATGTCTTAAAATTGTCTTTGAAAACTTTATTTTTAAACTTTTTTTTTTTTTTTTTTTCTTTTATCAACTTTATTAGACTGATTTCGAATCGGCAGTTTAAAAACTTCAAAATCAATCTCAAATTGATTCGCTTGGGAACTTTGAATGATACAGACTTTTTAACTAGATAAGTGAAAGGTATCTTTCTATATGGCAATTTTTGTCTTAACGCCAAGACTTTTCGGGGGCCTGCTTCGGCAAATTTTTACACCGGGCCCCAGCGTATTTTAAACACCTCAACCTCCCCATGTTCAGAACGGCTTTCGGAATAAACACCAACCTCGAAAGCCGTTCTTAACATGAGGTTGGGGGGGGTATTCCGAAAGCTTTATTTGGGGGTTTTTATACTATGTTAGGGCAGGTCGTAAAAAAAAAAATGCCCCTGTTTCCCTCGCATTAACTCTGCCCTCGTGGACCATGAAAGGCAAAGGCACTTATTGATCCGCGCTATTTTTTTAAATAGTATTTTCTTTAATTAAAAGTTGGGTGCTAGTGTACTTACTGATCCGCGCTATTTTCCAACTTTAATTAAAGTTTTTTTTTTTTTTTTTTTTAATACAATTGTAATTGTATTACTGTACACATAGATTCCAAAAAGTTGTCATAACAAATGTTATCAAAGGCAAGATAAGTTACTTTTCTACCTAACTGGATATTTTTCTTGTTTTTATTCAATATAACGTTTATTCAGCTCGAAAAACCATGTTTACCGATGTATTGGAAAATTCAAGATGGCGCCTCACTCTCTCTTTAACACGGTAAGTTTGGGAAAAGGTGTTATAAATAAAAAAAAAACCGGCGAATATGTCAACGTATGTCACGGTAACATATATTGAGCGAGTTCTAACAGTATTTTATCCAGTTTTTATTTATAACACCTTTTCCCAAACTTAACACGATAAGTCACACGCCATCTTGAATTTTCCAATACATCGGTAAATATTGTATGGTTTTCGAGCTGAATAAACATGTTACATTAAATAAAAACACGAAAAATATATCCAGTTTGGTAGAAAGTAACTGATCTTGCCTTTGATAACATATATCTTTTTTTTTTTTTTTTTTTTTTTAACTTTTAGAATTTGTGTAGTAATACAAACCCGGTTAAAGTATAGAATAGGTACAAAACACCCTCCCCATATTAAGAATGGCTTAAATACATTTCAGCACGGACCAATAAGTGCACTCACTAGTACCAAAGTTGATATTAAATTGTAAGGCTAAAGTACAGAATAGGTATAAAACACCCTCTCCTATGTTAAGAATGGCGTTCTAAATAACGTTATTTGAGCAGGCAGCGCGGATCAATAAGAGCACTGCAACTGCACCACTTACCAGTACCAAATCTTGGCCACTTTTTTACCCCTATTTTATGAAATTAAATATTTGCCATTTACGTCGTAGCCTTCTACATTAAAACTTAATTAAGTTGCTGAAAAAATTAAATTCTTTCAGGATGCCAATAAACGTCTACGGAAAAATGTCCTTTTGTCTTTAAGAAAACCTGTCTAAATTCAAGTTGTCACAAATAAATTTTGACTCTTTGGCTACCTACCCCATATGTTTTAAACATTTAACTTGCTCTTAAGTAAACTTTCAGGTTATTTATAAATATTTACGAACGGAATTCTTTTGGTTATGAGTTTAGCATTCCAAACCCAACATAAACATCTGGGAATTAACACCAACTCGAATCACGTGGTGTTATCCTTTTCACGTGTTATGGTTTTCGTAGGGATGTTGACTTGTTAACGGTAAAGTTGGTTTGGCGTTCCACAAATATTTTTCTCGGTTAAATTTACCCCCCCCTTATATTATTGCGGACTATTATTCTCATTAGTTGTGGTTTCACGACGTTTCGGCCAACTGTTCTTCTGGCCTTTGTCAGGTGGTAACCGTGACGGACAGGTACTTCGAATCTCCTAACTGCAATCTCAGCAATCACTGCCATCCGTAGTTGTTGGCTGTGATTGCTGAGAATGCAGTTAGGAGATTAGAAATTCCTGTCCGTCGCGGTTACCACCTGATGAAGGCCAGGAACAGTTGGAGGAAACGTCATGAAACCACAACTAATAAAGATGAGAATAGTCCGCAATAAATAAAAATTAATATAAATACTCATCTCAGTGAATTCCAATTAAAATATATACCCCCTTGTTTTAAATATGCTGTTATCTAGGTATACTGTACTATTATGGTACTTCTGCAGTTTAACTCCCTTTTTTTTTTTTTTTTTTTTTTTTTTTTTTTTTTTTTTTTTTGCCGAGTCTCACTCGGCAACGCCCGGCGAACGGCGAAAGCCGCCGGATTATACCAAGTGAGCAAAAAAGCGCGAGCGAGCAGACGACCAAAAATTGGGAGTTCAGAACCTCATGTTAAAAACGGCTTTCGGAATAAACGCCAACCTTGGAAGCCGTTCTTAACATGGGAGGTTGGAAATGTTTGCACTACGCTGGGTGGGGTAGGTTGTAAAAACTCTTAAAGGCCGTTTAAGCGTAAAAAAAAGCAAAAAGATTATCTTTGGTACTGGTAAGTGGTACTCGTGCACTTATTGATCCGTGCTGAAATAACGTTATTTAAAAAGCCATTCTTAACATGGGGAGGGTGTTTTGTACCTATTCTGTACTTTAACCTTATAATTGAATAAAAACTTTAATTAAACTGAATATGATTAAAAATAGCACTGATCAGTAAGTGCATTAGCATTTTTTTTTTCTCTAGTTAAACGATCCTGGAGATTTGTTTTACTATACAGATTCTGAAAAGTTGTCAAACAAATAACAAATCAAAGATACTTTTCTACTTAGCTGCATAATTTTTAGTGTTTTTATTTAATGTAAAATATTTACTGTTCGAAAAACGTAATGCTGAAGACTGCTGGCGAACAAAAGATTGCTATGTCTTTGAAGACTTGATAATCACTTCAAAATAATAAAACAAAATGGTGTTAAAAACCAAAGTAAATGTTAGTGACATTTATTGGTGGCGATTTCTAACCATTTTATTTTGAAGTGATTATAAAGTCTTCAAAGCCATAGCAGCAATCTTTTCTTGTTCGCTGGCAGCCTTTGACATTACTCATTTTTTGAACCGAATAAACATTTTACATTAAATAAAAACACTAAAAACTGTCCAATTAGGTAAAGTAATTTAATCTTTGCTTTAGTCTTTGATATACACACACACGCACACACTTAGGGCATTAGAACAAGTCTAAAGAGCAGAGTATATTTGAATGTAGTAGTAAATTCATTAATACAATTAAAACAGTGCTCATTGTAATGTAGATATATAAGCTCGCTAGGCATATATGCTAGAGCCTTTTTAATATTAAGTATGATTGGTAATTTAAAATTAAATTTCGGTTTCATAAGAATGGTTATAGGGAATTAGTCAATTTAGTTACGTTTTAAAGTGTAGGGTTAGGATTGGACGGATTAAACTTGTGCTTTTTCATTGGTTGATTAGCACTTGGCATATTCCGGCAGTTTACGCCGGCTATTGGTCAAACCAGAGCCTACATTTACGAAAATTCAGTGTACAAAAGTACCAGAACTTTATAAGGTGTCCCGTCCGTATCTTACTTCCTATCCAAGATGTCTAACACCTAAATTTACTTGGAACAAATGATTACGATACTTGATATGTATTAAATTTTCAAAACCTCTAAAACACAACTACATTACACGAGTAGATAAATTGGGTAATCTAGAACTTTTGGCTTTACAATGACGCTTATCAACAACTTAGTTGGTGCTTCTATATCATGACGAAAAAATATTACAAGTAAAACTAATGGTACCTTTTTTTTTTTTTTTTTTTTACACAAGAGATTCACTAATCCTGTGGGATATAACCTACATAATGTCGCAAATAGTAACATATCCAATAGGGACTGCCAAACAATTGAAGATTGCACCGCTAGCAGTATCAGAATTTTTGTAGGAATTTTTGACACCCCTAACACGAAACTGCAAATAAAATATAAAAATCTCGTAATTTCTGTTAAAAGTGGGTTATTTATTTTCTTTATGGATTATACTTCCAAAATAAACTATTACAGTTGTTTTAAAAGTAATAGAAATATATTTTTTTTTTTAAAACAGTAATGAATTTTCCGAACTCAATATTTTTCAATTTTTAAACTTTAAAAATCTATCAATTTTTCTATTGATTCTATTACGATATTTTCAGGGTCAATGTGAAATTTTATGTTCTTTCCAATAAACCGAATATAATATTTTAGACAAACGTTTTTTTTTTTTTTTTTAAATTCACGCCCCCCCCCCATTTGTGTAAGTGTCACACATTTTCAAGTTTCTCTTAAAAAGTAAATAATGTTTAATAGTTTTATATATCAAATTGAAGAGAAAAGGTCAATAAATAATATTCAAATTTAAAACAAAAAAAAAATCCCTTTTTTAGAAATTTACCTGTAAAGTCAGAAGTTTAAAACCTTTTTAAAAAAAAAAAAACATTGTTTTTTGTTTTTTTTTTGTTTTTTTTAATAAAACCTTGGTCCTTGCTCCTTTAATTGAAAAAAAAAAAAATTAGGGCTTGAATTACATTTTTCGAGGAGTTATAAGCTTGGAAAGATGGGGTGGAATTATTCACTATTTTCACGAAATTTCTGACACTGCTATTACACCGCATGTTTCCTTGACGTCAGATTTGGGTGTACTATACGAATTATGGAAAAGCAGAAGCGACTTAGTGATTTTTTTTTACGTTTATCTTCAAACTGCAATTAATAATTTGTTATAATTTTAGGTTTTAAGATTTATAGTTTAATGATTAATACTATAAACATTTGTATATGAAATACGGTTTTACTGAATGTTCTTTTGGTTACCTACGGGCTTCCATATTTTGTTCGGTAAAGACAAAATATGGGGGGGGGCTACAAAATGCTTAATATTGTGCAATATTTTCAAATTGGTTTTAATCTGGCGATAAAATAGCTGACAAGTGTCATAGTTATATTAAAACTTTATATTTAAAAATTTAAACAATTAAAATCTATGTCACCGAACATTTTGAAATAAGGGAATGTTAATCGTTTTAATCTTAAAATTAATGTTTACGAAGTTTGTTTCTTGGCAATTCAACTGATTATAGTATATTTTCGAAAAAACGCTACTTAAAAAAAATAAGTTTATCAATTTAATTGAAACTTTGAGGTAAATTTGTTCAATGTGTATTTAAATCTTAAAAATATTTACTTATTTGAACTCTTGTTTCCTAATAGAAATTTCGATAGATTTAAATATTGTTCGATTTTCGAAAAAAAAAAAAAAAAAAAAAAAAAAAAAAAAAAATGGGGGGGGTGACACGCACTAAAATATTTCCCCTCCTGTATTTTATGAAAACTGCATTTTTATATGTAATTTCATTCTAAAATGGATGTATCAAATTTCACAAATCTGACCATTAGTTGATTTTTGCTAGATTTATTAAATACGGGTATGTTTTCACGTTCGGAACGTCTACTACTACATGGGAACGTTATTTTAAAGCGGCAATTATGTAAACACCATTTTTGTCTCACAATTTCATTTTCGTACGCTGAAAAAAAATTTAAAATTATTACTGGTTTATTTTTCCCTTTTAAATGGTACAAAAGTTATACTGATAATTTATAATAAAGTTACATCGTGTTACATATAGGGTGGGGTAATTTTGTGGTGACTTTTGGCAGTCCCTAATCTCCAAAGATTATGAAAAATAAGGTAGAAAAACAAAACTTTTTTCCGATAAAGTTTAGATGAATAATAAATTGTCCGACATTTTGATTTACGTTGCTTACGTGACGTAAACAATAGAATTTAATTATCTACCCTGTCAACTTTTTTCTTTTCGTAGTAAGCATAATGATTTTGCTTTGATTCACAAATTTTTTTTTAACACTTAACTTTTGAGAAGTCTTCCCTTTATTTCATTTTGTAAGAAATTAAACCTGTAATAATTTAGAATTAACTGGCAGAAGAAATTGGCAACGAAAGGCAAACTTACTTGGTATGATAAAACTAATTCTTCTAGGCTGCAAAATCATTGCGTCGTTTTGCATCTCGGCTGAGTCTTGTAAGTGATGCTTCGTAGGAAGTGTTAAATCTCTACAGAGTAGAGATTAAAAGTTTTTTTTTTTTTTTTTTTTTTTACAAAGGCATCACATTATCAAGGCCAAGAGGCCACTCAAGGATAAGGGTTAAAGAGTGTACAGTAGAAATTGGACAATATAGTAATCATTAGTAATGACAATTTGGTAAATTTGATAACTTATATGGAACGGCTCATCAAGAACTTATTTACGTTAGACTTGAACACAACCATATTGTAGTCAGCCGGAAAGCAGGAAAACGGAAGACGATTTCCACAGGCGTGCAGTTCTAAGAAAGAAGCTTTGTTCATGGAGTTTAGGTTTAGGCACAGATAAAAAGTTGGGGGGAATTATTGATAGTGTTTACAGCTAGACGAGTGTTTCTTGTGAAAGTTTGGCGAGTTTGGTTTCTTTATAAAGGATCCTTTTATGATTCCCACAGTAGGCGGTTGGTTCTACCAAATGTTTATTTTAATATTAACATTATTAAAGGAGACGATACTATTTCAAGGAATGAAACCTACTTAGTTAGAATAGTTTTCAGGAGTAGAAAGGGCTCTAATCGCCCTTAAATTAATGAGTCCATGCATGAAAGCTGAAAACCCGTCCATTCTCTAAGAAAAATATATGCCTACTGACTTTGTCTTTTAACTACACGTGCGTGTGTGGATTAAAATTCCTTTCAACTGAGAAAAGCTGTAATAAAAGCATGGCCATACTTATGAACCAATGAAAGTTTGCATTTCAATTCCTGCAATTTCTAACACCTGCTAGACGAAAACATGACTTAGTCATAAAATATTCTCTTGAATAAAAGAAACAAACTAATAAAATTACATTTTTGGAATGTGGTGTCTGTAACGAGTAAGCACGAAGGCTTTTCTGTATTTTTACTTTTAATTGCTGCCATAAGTGCCAGTTTAAATAAGCATTAAAAGTTAAACTATAAAACTTGTCCAGATAGGTAGAAGAGTAACTTATCTTGCCTTTGGTAACATTTATTTGTTGCAGATGTTTTTCAGACATTGCAAGCCTGTCTGCTCTATCATTTTCCTGGAAAGTGCTTATCTGAGTTCTAGTCTATGCCCTCCCCTTTTTTTAATATAGGCATCAACACTTATCAAGGCCAAGAGGCCACTCGAAGATAAGGGTTAAAGAGTGTACAGTAGAAATTGGACAATATAGTAATCGTTAGTAAATGGAAATAAGGTAAAGCTATGACCACTTTCAACAATTTTTCCTATCTGTGCTTAAATCTAAATGCAGATTCCATGAACAAAGCTTCTTTCCCAGAACTGCCCGCCTGTGGAACATCGTTCCGCCGGCCTGCTTTCCTGCCGATTACAATGTGGTAGCCTTTAAATCCAGGGTAAACAAGGGTGCACTTGAAAAATCAGTATTTACCTTTGTCTTTCAACTATTTCTGCAGATTATTGATTGTACACAAAGCTTACCAGATTATAAAAATTGAAAAAAAAATTAATAAAAATTTGGAAGGGGGTTCAGTTTTTAGAGCCTATTTACAGCCTTGTGTTGGTTCCCTCAGCCTCCTCTTCCCTCATATTTTTTTTTTGCAACTCTTCACTTTGAGAAAAGTTCGGTCTGCCCCCCTCCCCTTCCCCATTATTATTAAAAAAAATTATTTATGACTTTGTTTAAAAAAATTTTTTAAGGTGCTTTAGCATTTAATGATTTGCAGTATTTTTTTAAATATTTTAAATTGTTAGGTGAAAGTGCAGAATAATTACTAAACACCCTCCCTTCCCCATGTGAAATAATATTTTTCTAAATATTTCAGTGAGGGTACCTGTTTCTGTACTTGTTTCCTGGGAAGAATCAGGGGGCTAATCACTTATTATAAAAATTTAACATTCTAGTTTAAGATAACATTTATGAAAATCTTAATCTACATAATTTCTCGGATAATAATCGTTAATCTTCAAAAGCAGTCAAAAAAAAAGATAAATATTTTTAAGGTGGGGGCTACTTATCGTTCAGGTGCACCATAAGTTCTTGCTGAGCCGTCCCATAATCAAATTCTACCCAATTTACACTATTAACAATTACTACACTACCACTTTATATTCATTAACCTTTATCCTTGAGTGTCCTCCAGGCCTTGATAAGCTATTTTCAAGTAAAAAAAAAAAGCCCAAAAACCACACCTTGCTGGTGACAGCAAATTGCGTTAAGAATCCTAGGATTATTTCAATATTTCACCAGCCATTATGTATAGCATCTTATCTCAAATACTCATTTTCAAGAAGTCAATCCTTTGTGCAGCTTGTAGAACTGAATTGAGCCAAATGGTTATAAAAACTAATAATTTGATTTAAAAAAAAAAAAAGTTTCAATAGAAACCATCTTAAAGCTAAAAACTGCAATATAATTTGTATAATTTTATTTTTCCAGGTAGACGCTTTCTTAAAAAAAATTTTTTTTACTTCCCCCCCCGTAGAAGGAACACGTCTATTCAACACTGGATAGTGATAGAAATGGTGCCAGTATGCCTTCGGTAGTACCGACTGGAGAATGGGGCATCCGAGATGTTTGGCAGAGCAATCTAGAGGATGAATTCAGGCATATCCGTCAAGTCGTACAACATTATCGATATGTTGCTATGGTAAGTAAACTGAAAACAAAGTAGCCAGTATTTCAGAAAAGTAGAAAGTGGTCCTTAGATTTTTGTTAGCTGCGTAACTTTTGCTTCCCTTGTCTTAGTTCTCATTCTGTGAGCAATGTTTCTGACAAGGAGGAAGAATTGCTGTTTTTAGTCTAAATCAAACACTTGGCTAGTTTGACTTTCAGGTAAAAAAAATTTTTTTTTTTTTTAATAGCTCTTTATATAGTGGCTTTATGTTGTCTGGAGGTATTAAAATTGTACTCAATATTTCTAGAAGACCTTCTTGATACTTTTGTAATTCATGGACTATGCTATAATTTTCTTTAGAAAGCCATTCTTGGCATTGATAGGTTATTTTTAGCTTAACAGTCTAATAATCCTGAACTTGGTCTTTTTTTACCTCGTTCACTGTACACTCACAGGACCATGTATGCTTCACGTGTTACTTACAATTTTGGGGCAGTCGTAAATATACTTGGCATTCATTAAGAACCAGGGTGAAACTAAAATAATTTGAATGGAAACTGAATTTATACCTCTGTGATACAAGTATTCCGACACTTAAGTTTAGCAATAATGGGAGAATCTAATCCTGCTGCACCATCTTAATAAATTTTCACAATCATTTTATTTTTAATGCAAAATATTTTCAGGGATTTTTTTAAAATTGTCTTCATCTGAGATACCTAAAGCTTCATCGATATCCATTCGGTCCTAAGCTTTGTTATTCAGTCCTGAATCTCTTTACATTTCTATATAAAAGCGTTCCATTATTTTCCAGCACGTAAAACTTTGGTTAAACTGAATAGGATGATTAAGTCTCTGTAAAGGGCAGTTATCTGCATGTTCGGCTAAAAATCAAAAACTATGAAATGCTTGCAGAATTTCAAGTTTTTACTTGAAGTAAAAACTTTTCATTTTTTAGTTGTTTCCAATATTCTCCATTATATAAAAGAGGTGTGAATGACTTGTATTGTTTTCAGAAGAGAGGTGAAACGGGTGTGGGAAGATTTTATTTATGGTCCTGAACATTGTTGGGTAACCTTTTAATATATAAAAGGCAAAATGTGTGTATGTCTCAAACTTTTCTCAGCCACATCTAAACGACTTGGAAAACTGAGCGTCAAGTATTTTTTGAATTGGTTTAAAAGAATTTCCAGTGTTGTGGAGCAGTGGATTAGTAGGTTGCCTTGTAAGCTTTAATTTTCACGTTTGAGTACATGTTTTGTTTTTGTTTTTTAACCAGGGTTGTTATTTTTAAATAACCATTTATTTCAATTTTTTTAGTTTTAAAAAAGAACATTTTACTTATTTCAAGGGTTATGTAATGTGATTTCTTTTAATCATTTTTGTAAGTTTTTTTTTGCTTAAAACAATTACTTTTTAAAGCTGAATTATTTTCATTGCAACACACCATAGTGAAAAATCTTTCTAGACTGAGTTTGCTTAAACTGGTTTTTACATACTTTTTCTATCGGATTACATTTTCCTGTTTTTATCCTTTTATTTTCAAGTTAGCTGTCCGAACTCAACTTTGTTTCCACTTGGGCTACGCCCAGTACCCATGCTAGTTAGAAATAAAAGTAAAACTTTTTTACGGATGTAGCATGTAGATTCAGAAAACGATTGAAGGTTTATTTCCAAAATGTAAAAAAAAATTTTATACAAAGTTATTTGGAACAGTATTTTTAGTGTTAAAAAAATATTGTACTTGTCTAACTTAAATTTTCTTTCTTCTAGGACACTGAATTTCCGGGTGTGGTTGCTCGGCCACTAGGAGATTTTCGAAGTACAGCTGATTATCAATATCAGCTCCTGCGCTGCAACGTGGACCTGCTTAAAATAATCCAAGTAGGAATTACGTTTTTAGATGATTTTGGTCAAACGGCTAGTCCTGTTTCAACCTGGCAGTTCAACTTTAAATTTAATCTCACGTTAGTATTAAACTTTTTATTTATTTTCAACTACAGTAACTGATAAAAATTTGTATCTACAAATTCTTGTGTTGGCTATCCAAAGGTCAAATCCTATCTGATTCATTATGGTCACTTAAACACTAATATTTTGAAAAGGTATGAACCCGGGTTTACCCTACCAGCTATAAATAAAAAATAACTTTATATCAGTTGTATTTCATATCATGCTCAGGATAAGCGATGATCAGATGCTGTATTTGCTCATGAGGAAATATGGTTCAACCTGACCAAGTTGCTAGCTCGTACAGATAGTAATGCTATGAATCTGCATCTTTTATGTGACCTGATGTTGCCAAAGTAGATCGTATTCTTAGTGATAATTTTCTCAACAAGCACTGATACACATAATATTGCTGTATGGCTGAGGCCTTACCCCTGCACAGAACTTCATGCAGGTCTTTAAAACGCACTGCCTCCTGTGCATTCATCTCTTCAGCCAAATCTCAAACTGTACTATGCGTTTTCTTCTGAAAAGACAGCTTCGTTGGTTTGACCAGGTTTTTCAATGACATGAGTTATTCTGCAGCTTGATAGCCCTACTAGCTTGATAGCCCTAATAGTTTGATAGCCCTAATAGTGCCTGCTGATTGGAGGAAGCATAAATATAATCTGAAAATTTGGGTTTAAACAATGAAGACTGACATGTCTGGGACCCATGTTTTTGATGTTCATTGTAGAAACTGGGAATGGCTGAAGACTGCTGATCCGTGAGACACAAACTGGTTTGGAGCGGTTCAATATGCTCTAGGTGAATACTGTTACAATTACGGCTTTTTCAACAAACAAAGCAGTGCCATTTAGTCATAAGGGGCTAATATTTGTGACCATATCTACAAGGACACTGTAGGCAGTTGGGTAGTGAGATTTGTTTTGCATTGCACTTAAACTTCTGCATTTCAGTGCAGTTAGGGAAACAGGCCTGAGAAGGAATTCCAAAGTTTAGCAGTTCAAGAGAAGAGTACAAGTCTTTATGGCATCTAGGGATCTCTATGTAGGGGTGGGATTTTGCTGCTTCCCTGTATTTGCATCAACAGTGCTTCAAGTTTATCTGAGTATTTTTTTTTCATTAAAATACTTGTAAAACAGGCAAAGATGCCACATTTTGGGTGATTGGGCAGAGGCTGGAATTAGATTAATCTGGGATCTATTAGGGTGGCAACTTTTTTAATCCAGTCTAAGAGACTAGCGACAGATGCACCAGCCCAGATGTGTCAACAATATGCCATGCATGGGCGAATAGTGACTTTATAGAGATATAGGACTCTGATGTGAGTAGCCTTTGAGCATGATAAAGCCACCTTCTTTGCAGAAGCCTTGGCAATACCCTCAATATATTTGTTCTAAATCATGTTGCCTGTGAATGTTAAGCCAAGGAGTTTGAACAACTTTCATTAGCCACTTTGATCAGTGGTTGAAGGTTTCATGTAATTCTTAAAGGAAGTAACTTTAGTATTGGCAGCATTGAATTTTTTTTTTTATTTTTTTTTTTTTTATTATAAACTTTTATTCCATTAGACTGGAAATCTTCCTCTAGAGTTTTTAACCAATATCTTAGATATGTGGTCATTTTTTCCCCCTTTGAGTTAGAGCATAGTCTCATCAGCAAATATATCTATCTTGGAGGCAATTTTCTCAGGTTGTTTATGAAATAAAGGCCCAAGGATTAACCTCTGTGGTACACCGGCATTTATAGTGTTTTGATGTACAATCAAGGATACTCGAATCTAAGGATTTAAGTTTTTTTAAATAGGCATCGCCACTTATCAAGGCCACTCGAGGATAAGGGTTAAAGAGTGTACAGTAGAAATTGGACAATATAGTAATCATTAGTAATGGAAATTCGGTAAATTTGATAAGTTGAACGGCTCATCAAGAACTTGTTTACATTAGACTTGAAGGCAACCATATTGTATGCAGCTGGAAAGTATAAAAACGGAAGACAATTGCATAGGCGTGCAGTTCTTAGAAGCTTTGCTTATGGAATCTACGCTTAGGTTTAGGCACAGATAAAGAGTGGGGGGAAACTAGCGATAGTGTTTTCTGCTAGACAGGTGTTTCTTTTGAAAGTTTGGTGAGGGGGGGGGGCATAGAATGGAGCTCATCACGTCTCTTCTGTGAGAAAGAGGTTGCAGGGAAGAGAAAAGGATCCCCCCCCCACACATACACACACGGCCACGAAGTCTGTTTTGAACTCAATCAAGGCAGGATAAGTGCTTTCTAGCAGCTCCTGCCCAGATCTGGTAACAGTACTCCGTCCTTGGACATACCTGACTCTTATATAGATAGAGAATTACATCAGCAGTGATCGATAGAAGGATCCCACCATTTTTCCAGCGGCCTTGGCAACGGATTTAATGTACGTGTTACATTTCAGATCAGGAGTAAAGGTCAAGCCCAGAAGCTTGTCAAAACATGAGGCCTCTCAAGACAAGAGCCATTCATTTCAATTGATGCCAGATGGGGATCAGTGCATTGATGTAAAGATAAAAGCTTGGTTTTAGATGCATTAAAAGTAACAAGCCACCTCTTTCCCCATTGTACCACTTGCTCAAGATCAGAGGAGAGAGAATCAGAACTTGGTCGTTTAGTCTTAGATGTGCTACCATAGATAGTGCCATCAGCATAGATGTCTACGAATGATGTAAGGATGTGATTTGGAAGATCATTAATGTAGATCAGGAAAAGATTGGATGGACCCCTGAGGGACTCCAGCATTAATACTAAGAGCTTCTGATTTCTACCAATCAACCACTACTCTTATGAATAGTCTAGTAATTTTTATTCCATTTTCACCCCAAACAAGGCCAGTGCCACTTCGATATAGGAGGCAACTTTCAGGGACATAAGTTGCAGGGATATGATGTAGGGAGTTGAGCAGCAACACATTACACTTAAACTTCCTACATGTCAGTAGTTGGGAGCAGGAACCTGACAGGGAGTTCCAGAGTCTAGCAGTTCTGGAGAAGAAACTAGAGTAGAAGGCTTTCTTACATCAAAGTATTTTTGTGTAGGTGTGGGATTTTGCTGTCTGACGGAGATTTATTTACGTTGAGGTGGTACAAGGGCTTGTAATTTGTCAGTGTCTACCATTAAAATATTGTAGAGGGATGCATCCTTTTGTCAGTGGACATAGGTTGAATACCATATGATTTAATTTTTGAGATCAAAGTGCCAAACCCTGTCAAAAGCTTTACATATATCTAGGGCTACTTCTCTAGCCTCTCCTGCCTTATCTAGTGCGTGGTATATACGCTTGGAGATTAGTTTGGATATTTGCAGCGGAAAAGGCTTGCCTAAATCCATACTGGTAATGGACTAATGCTTGATTAAGGATCCAAAGATTTGAGCAAGGAAAGAGGCTAATGAGGTGATTACTGAGTGGGTCAGCTCTCTGAAGTCTGAGGAAATTAAGATTAAAGGATTAAATTCCATCACGAGATCTTGTAGTAGTTGCAGGCAACTTTAATGTTCGCACAAATGTTAGAGATGCTAATAGGAGGCACATCGTTGGCCAGTTTGCCATCGTGGAATCGCTATTCAAATAAGAACGCCTACTTGACTTTGTGGCAACAAATCAGCTCACAATTTAAAGCACCCATTTCCAACATCCCAAATGCCATCTTGTGATATGGATCTCCATGACGGTGTAACAAAGAACCAAATTGATCACATTCTCATCAAATCTCATTGGGCATCGAGCATACTTGACTGTCGTGCATACCGCAGCGCAGAAACTGCCAATGGTTTCAAACATGTCATGGTGCGCGCAAAAACTAAGACAAATCAGAAAACTCCTTGACTATTGAAATGATATATCCCGGCTCAAATGTAAAGATACTCAAAACACCTTTCAAATTAATCCATCCAAACATTTTGATGGTCTTGAAGCACTTCAACCGACTGACACAAATGTCAAAGCAATTGTTCAAAAACAATGTTAAAAGTAGCACATCACTCTCGACACAAAAAAAACGCGCCAAAGATTGGATATCAGGCCGCACAATTGAGCTTACAAACCAAACAAAAGAAGCTTGATGCTCCAATGACTTCAGTCAGCTACGCTGCGAAACTTCCCATTCCATGAAAGTTAACCACAACACCTATTGGCAAAAAATTGCCGAAGAGTTGGAGCAAGCCTCATCAGTAGATGATACAAGGAAACTTTATCTTTTTGTGAGGAAAAAAAACTGCTTTTTATTTAAAAATGAATTATTACTCTAGCTTTTTTTTTTCCTATTTCCTAAATGTTTCTATTATCAGTTGTCAAAGAATTTTTTTTTTTTTTTTTTTTTTAATGTATCACCACTTATCAAGGTCAAGAGGCCACTCGAGGATAAGGGTTAATGAGTGTACAGCAGACAATTGGACAATAAAGTAATCGTTAGTGGAAATTCGATAAATTTGTTACTTGAAGACAATCATATTGTAGTCAGCTGGAAAGCAGGAAAACGGAAGACAATTCCATAGGCGTGCAGTTCTAAGAAAGAAGTTTTGTTCATGGAATCTACACTTAGGTTTAGGCATGGAATCTACATTTAGGTTTAGCGCAGATAAAGAATGGGGGAAATTGGTTTCTGCTAGACAGGTGTTTCTTGTGCAAGTTTGGCAAGGGAGACTATAGATTGGAGTTCGGTTGAGCACTTGCCATGACAATAACGATAAAGCAGACAAACTCGCAACCACTTTTCTGTGAGAAAGTGGTTGCGAAGTCTATATTGAACGCTATCAAGGCAGGATAAGTGCTTTCTAGCAGCTCCTGCCCAGATCTGGCAACAGTACTCCATCCTTGGACGTACCTGGCTCTTATATAGAGAATTGTATCAGCAGAGATCGATCTACTGCATCAATAGAAGGATCCCACCGTTTTTCCAGCGGCCTTGGCAACGGATTTAATGTACGTATTCCATTTCAGATCAGGAGTAAAGGTCAAGCCCAGAAGCTTGTTAAAACATAAGGCCTCCCCAAGACAAGAGCCATTCCTTTCAGTTGATACCAGATGGGGGATCAGAGCATTGATGTAAAGATAAAAGCTTGGTTTTAGATGCATTAAAAGTAACAAGCCACCTCTTTCCCCATTGTACCACTTGCTCAAGATCAGAGGAGAGAGAATTGGAGAAAACTTTGTTTACGGTCTTAGATGTGCTACCATAGTGTCATCAGCATAAATGGCTACGAATGATTTAAGGATGTGATTTGGAAGATTATTAATGTAGATAAAGAGAGTTGGACTCCTGAGGGACTCCAGTATTAATACTGTGAGCTTCTGATTTCTGCCCATCAACCACTACTCTTATGAACCTATTAGGAATGATTTAATAATTGAAGATATTTCCAGCTATACCATAGCTGGAGATCTTGTGAAGTAAACCTTTATGCCGTACCCTATCAAAGGCGGTTGATATATCAAGAACAATTGCCCTAGAAAGGTTGCCTCCGTTGAGATTCGCTAATCCTATGAGATATAACTGTAATCACATCTGCTGTAGATCTAGCGGAACAGAAACCATATTGTGTCACTAAGGTTATTTTTGCTGAAATGGTTGAGTACATCTCTAACAGATTCCAGCAACTTCCTCATGATGCACAGGAGACTGATTAGCCTGTACTGAAAATTCTTAAATATATGGCATACTGATGAGATTTTCCAGGGTGATGGAAGTAATTCTCCTTAAAACAACATTAAAGTTTTGTAAGTATGGACACTACTTCTGGTTGAAGTCGTCAGGGCCGGTTACTTTACTGGAATCAAGGTTTTTGATAGCTTGCCAACATCACAGACAGATATTTGTATATCACATAGCATGTTTTCTGATACAGGAGGAAATATTGGGGGTTGGTGGCCTTGGTTGCAAAGGGTAGAATTAGCTGCAAAGTTCTTGGCAAAGAGTTTGGCTTTTTCAGGTTCATTGATGATAGTTGGGATAGAGCACACTTTTGTTCAGGATTCTGTTTGCTATTTGCCAAAACTGGTGGGAACCAAGCCGCTGGTCAGCTACTTTGGACTTGACAGACTGAGCATACAACTCTTGTTCTTTATTACTTTTTTGCAGTAGTTGCTGGCAGTCCTGAAAGCAGCTTTAGTCTCATTACATCTATTATGTTGAAAGCAATGGAAAAGGGTGATTTCTGTGCACAATGGCAGCAGTACATTCTGAAGAAAACTATGGCTGGCTAATAGGTTTTTGCTGGAAGTTTTTCAAGGGTATGAAACGGTCTAGATCTACAATTAATCATTCCATCAGGCCTGATACTATAGAGGACGCATCCTTTTTAAACCTGGAACACAGAGGTAGATCTGATATAAATGTACAGAAGCTATCCCAGTCGGCTATAGAGTATCGATATACTGTACGATGGAGAGGTACATCTGAGGACATTACATTTCATTTTTATCTTAACTGATACAACAGTGATCAGAACATCCCAAGTGGAGATAGAATGGAAGCTGAACACTGTTCGGGGCAAGTTGTGAGAAAAAGATCTAGGAGACTTGCATACTGGCCATCAGTATCAGGCACCCGGGTGGGTTCATGAACAATCTGAATGAGGTCATAAGCAATGGAGAAATCATAACAGAACCTCCTCTTCATCATCAGTCTTGTTTGAGTGACTTCACCATTCCACATAGTGAACATTGGTCTCCAGACATGAATATTAGCTGAAGGATAAGCAGATAGGACGTGGTCAATTTTCTCGTATGCTTTTACAGATAGTAACTCCACTGTTGTGGGGGCGATAGAACAAATATAAACGCAGTAGTTTCAGCAAGTGCAACCCAGAAGCACATATAGGGTAAGTTAGGATATTCTCTGGAGATGTCTCTACTACATGGAAAGCCGTCTTTAATATAGGCACATATTCTATGCCCATGGTGATCCTGGGGGTCAGATTTGGAAGTTGAATTAGCGTATCCTTTAATTACAAACTCCTCTAGGGAAATAGTCTGTCCAATGCCAGTTTCGCTTAGAAATAATGTCTGGTTTAGTCTCTTGTAATTGGGTTTCAACCTCTGGAATGTTAGAACGTAGACCCCTGATGTTCGAGAAGGAGACATGGTAGTGGGGGGGGGGGTCTACGTTAGAAGTTGGAGATCCGGGTTTAATCATGTATTTTTACTTACAAAATAAATATACAATCCTAATTTTAAATTAAGTACAAGGTCATTAAGTGTGGGTTTGTTGGTCATTAACTGTCTCTCCTACTCTTACCGAGAATCATTGCAGTTAGGGTAATACCACATTTACTCCAGGAGACAATCCTACTTAAAATCACCAATTTTAAATTTATGTAACTACTATCAAGTGTGCGCTCTACTTTTGCTGGTCATGAAATATGCTTAAATATATTTTAATTCATTCAAATTACGCATTATTACAGAACAAATTCTCAATTAAATATTACATTATACCGAATATGTAATATTGATTTCAAAAGTTAAAAATATGGCTTGTAACATCAGTTAGAATCGAAACAAACATTTAGCATTCTAGCTGTATATACTGACATTTAATCTAACCCTATGTTAAGATTTACAGTTAAACAACTTCTAACTATGATCGATTTGAATTTGTGCAAAAGTAATAGAAATGTTGGCAAGTTGAAACAAACATTTTTGCACTTCAATTTGCCGACATTTTTCTGTACACATTATTCCTTCATCCAAACAAAGATTTTACTCATCATAAACCATCCTTAGTGTATGATTACTATTTCCTGTTAATTTCAGTGTTATGTAATTAGTGGTTTAAAAGTTTATTGATTAAACAAACACACATACATTATTTTTTTTATATAGAAAATTCATTTGAATAAGAGTAGGGGCAACAAAAAAAAATAGTAAACCCCTTAGTTGCCTACTATTTTCTATTTTTTATAGTACTGATAACAAGCAGGTTTTTTCTGTTTTAAATTAGAAATATAGGGATTGAGTGAATTATGTTTCAATATGAGTTAAATTTGGAGGCAATCTTTAAAATAAGAGTGAGCATAATCTTATAGAAATGGACTCCTTCCTTCAACTAAAAGCCTAACTTAACCTAACCCGATCTGACAAAACTAGAAACTGTGCTTATACTCGTATCCACCTTTTGTACAAATTCCAGTAAATGTAATCTTTTTCTATCATATCTGCTTTTGGGCTAGCATTTAAAGAATGCAATCTGATCCTGATTATAAAGATCTGTTCCACTCTTCAAAACTCTCAGATAAGCCATCCTCATCACCATTTTATCTACGACCTAGATTGCTAGGAACGCCATTGATCTCTTTCAAACATGGAAAGTTTATCTTAATTACATAAGACTTAGTTATTGATATTGGAGGCTTGGAATTAATGCAAGTCATCACGTCATTGCCATGTTCTCAAAACTGCTCAAGTTTATGATCCTTGGTGTGTTCGGGCATTTATGCTGCAAACATGTAACTGAGCAATTGGGCATGTCCACTATTCTTAAATTATCTCATTAAATCGTGTTTTGGGCCAATCATGATAGCACCTTAGTGTAAGAACCTCAATATAGAAACCTATTTTTACACAAGTCTGGAAAATTTATTTCTAACGAGTTCACGGAGCAAAGTTGAATCTGGATACTTTGTTTTTGGGGCCTGTGGTGCAGTGTCTAGAAGCAGTGAATTTCTATGGTTCCAGGTAAGCATTGTCTGAAGATGGTGGTTTCAATCCTACCCAAAGCAGGTCCAACTATTAGTTGGCCAAACCGTGAGACAACTATGGAATGCAATAATTACTAGGGATACAGTTGAGATTCAGCATTCCTATCCTGTGATGGTAAACCACCTGAAGGTCAGAAGAATAGTTAGCTGAAACGTGGTGAAACAACTATAAAGAGGATAAGTCTGCAAATAAAGTTCATTGCGGTAAAAGAAATGAATTTTAAACCCTAACCCTTGCTGGAAGGTCTTAACTATTAAAGATATTTTAATAGTTTAAATGTTTATATATCAATGATGCTTATAAATAAGAACATTCCCCAAATTCTAACTTTAAATATTTTTTTTTTCCATTTTGAACTTATTTTTTTATTTTATTTCTTCAGTGAAGACATGTATGCACAGGAGTCTATAGATCTGTTAACAAAATCGGGTATTCATTTTAAAAAACATGAGGACGAAGGAATTCTTGTGGATGACTTTGCAGAATTACTCATGACATCTGGAGTGGTTCTTACAGATCAAGTGAAGTGGCTGTCATTTCATAGGTAAGATTTTCTTTTCTCTTACAAGGGAGTTGCTGCTTATCAAGACCTGAAAGCCACTCAAGGATGCTTTGATGAAACCAGTAAATCCAACCCTAACCCTGCTGACATGATTTGACTTGGTTATAATGGTGGCAAGACTTGGTCACTCATAACAGATGACCTGAAACAAATCTACTTGCCTTCCCATGAGGGCAGGGTTAGACACAAAACTGGTTTTTAATGTGGTTAAAATTAATCTCCCAAAAGTATCAATGTGGATTTAGACATAAAAACTGCATCAGTCTAAGGATTTCTTTTGAATATACAGCTAAGATAAAGTATCTGAACAGATACTACACTTTGCTATTAGCTAAAAAGGTAATGGTCATTCAATAAGTGTGACTGCTATGCAATCTTAGCTGATTTTGTCATATCAGCTTACTGATGGCTAAACCAGTTCAATATTTAAAAGTATCTAATTGTTTTATAACTAAATTTTTCAGAATATTTTCAAATACTTTGTAAAATGAAGACTTTCATCTTTGATATACTCATGCAGTTCCTTTTCATACAATAGTACATAGATATGCAAGGGTGTTGCAAACCAACTTCAACATTAGAAAAACAAAATATAAACATGAAAAACAAGTTGCATATGCAAAGACCTGCCAGTTTTATTTAACAGTACACACTACATTATTTCTCAATGTAACCACCGCTAGTGGAGATGGCCATCTTAAGACTGGCGTTTTTTTTTTTACAAGGTGGTCACCACTTATCAAGGCCCGGAAGCCACTCGGGGATAAGGGTTATTGTAAGTACAGTACGTTAGTGTGGCATGAAAGGAGTCCCACACTCTGACGCCCTTTATAGCAGCATACTCCTTAAGTCAGCATTCCGAAAGTAGATCAATCTGTGGGAATGCTTGTTGGTCTTGGCTTTGATTTTGCTCCAGAAAAAATAAGCAAGGGATGTCCTTCAAATGAAGGACATTGAACAGCCAAGCTGGAATCATTTTTACCTTGTATGTAGAAACTGTTCTACTGAAAGATGTACAGGCATCTGGCGATTATCTTATCGGTCCCAGCTTTCACTATGCTCATCAGGATCTTTACTCTTTGAGTGTTGGATTTTGCTAACCCTATCCTCATTTTGGCTATTGTTGCATTTCCACAGATGTAACCTTAAGTCTCTGGGTATGTCTGAAACTTCCCAACTGAACATTTTTTTCACAAGGACTGCGTAGAATGTTATGAATAAAACTAAGATGAGGTTTTGGTATTTTTTAGCTGAGGATTCCGAATTTGTAATTTGACTACTATCTCCTCTTGCTTATTTTCATATTTCCATCGATGTAACCCAACTTTCAGGTGCATCTTTTCAAGCTCTTGTGATTTATATATGAAATCTTAAGCTGAAATCGTTATTTAATCTAAATTGATTGTTCTTGTTCCATCAACTATGACCTGGTTAAAGTGTTAAGGAACTGTCAATGTAGTTTAGAGTTTGACAAAGATTTCTGAATTGAAAAAGTCGGCATTATCCAAATTGTACAATTTAACCCTTGTCTTAAATTCTGAAACATTTTATAAAAAATATCACTTCTGAAAGTATAATTACTAAAATGATTGGTCATTAAAATATATATCTTTCTAATTTAAAAATTTTTTTTATTCTCAGTGGCTTTGATTTTGGTTACATGTTAAAAATACTGACTAATCGTAACCTACCAGCTGAGGAAGTGGACTTTTTCGAGCTGCTGTCTATTTACTTTCCAAACATTTATGATGTGAAATATTTGATGAAAAGCTGTAAGAATCTGAAAGGAGGATTACAAGAAGTTGCGGAACAGCTGGAAGTAAGTTTCTCAAGCAAAGATTTTCACATACTCTCACTATTAACAAATGTTTGCAATTTTACTTTGAAAAAATTTTAACTATACCTACTAGGCGTTTTTATTTTTGAAAGTTAAGCTTACTTAGTTGTTTAATTACTTCAACCAAATACTCATGTGATATTGTCTAAGAAACAATTTCTACCAAACTCCTTAAAAATATAGGGCATTTGGACCTATGGAAAAAAAAATGTGCATTTACTGCAGCTTATTTGGAAACCATTAATTTCTGAAGATTTTCAGTGGCGTATTCTGATTCCTAGCACAAAAATACACTTATATGGCAAATTTCATTGCTTCGTCTTGTGTTTTAACAAAGATATAGCATTTTTACTGAAAAAGTAGTGTAAAAAATGTGACAAAATGCATATGGTCTTAAAGAGGGAAAAATATCCAAATGTGTGAGGCACAAAAATAGTCATAATTTCCTTGATTTTAATAGGATTTAAAGATTCTTTCTTAGCTTCTCAAACTCTTTTTTTTTATGGATGCCATTATTGAAATATTTTAAGCAATTTCAATTTTTTGTGTATTGCTAGTTCTATATATTATATGATATAAAGAATTGGCTCTAAATACGAAATCTGCATAAATTAAAATGTTTAAGTGTATTTTATGGAGTGGCCTGGTAGTAAAACATGTTTTAATCTCTATTTCTAAAAGGATGTTACAAGATTTCAAAATTTTAATCTTGTAATGCAATGAGGATATGCTAAGAATTTTAAAGCCAACTTAGGTGACTTTCTATCCGATCATTTAAATGGATAAAGGGATCTGTTCAAAATGCCATGCAGTAAATTAAAAAGGTATTTTAGAAAATTAAAAAAATTAAAATTTAGAAAATTAAAAAAGTATGAAATATTTTATACCTTTTTAATTTTCTAAAATTTTTCAATTAAGCTAACGAATTGTGGTTTCTATTTAAAATTCGGATTAACTACAAATGCATTAATTTCAGACAACTGTCAGGTGCATACTTTTCTCCACCATAATCTGTCGGTTTATCACTTATAAAATTAAGAGGAAAAGGTCTTAGTTACAGAAAAATTATTAACCATTTAATAAAATATTTTTGGTTTCCTAAAAGTTTCAGATATATCACTAAAAAAAATTTTTTTTTTTTTTTTTTTTTTTATCAACCAGATTTGTAGAATTGGACCACAACATCAGGCTGGTAGTGACAGCTTATTGACCGGAGCAGCATTTTTCAAGATGAGAGAGGTAATTTTTTATAGCTATATATGCATCTTTGAAATACAATTGTGTAATGTCATAAAGACGGGTTTAGATCTGACAGATGTATACAAAACAGTAGCAATCGATGGTATGGCTATGTTGAAAAAGTGAATTCTAGTTTTTGGGTTAGATGTAAAAACAGTTGAGGCAGCAGGTTCAGTTCACTGAGGAAGACCACAAAACAGGAAATGATGATTGATTTGAGAAAGGGGTAATGGATCAATTTAAGTCCATTTCATAGCAGTATGTAAAATCAAAGTTAAAGCTAATATAATTAAATTTGAACTTCTGCATAGCAGGAACGGAATTCTGGAATCTAGCTCTTCTATGGAAGAAGCTATTAAGAGTAGAAAGCTTCTGGTGTTTAGGGACCTCAACAGTGAAAAGGTGTCTTCACTGCTAATCAGGTTTGTCGAGGGGGGGGGGGCTGAACTTGGTCGTTTTTATGCCTCGTTCACTGTGCACTCACGGGGACCATGCATGCTTCACTTATTATTGAAATCCTTTTGAGTGATTTATATACTTGTTTTCCTAGTTGTTGTTTCAAGTTGGCCAAAACATGGTGAGACAACTATGGAAGGCAGTAATTGATACACTTCAGACTTTGCATTCCTATCCCATTTTGATTTACCACCTGACAAAGGCCAGAGGAATAGTTGGCCGAAACGTGAAACAACTAGATAAGGATAACGGTCCATAAATAAAAATATAATGGAGGCTTCGTAATGAAATCTGCAGTAATTAAAAGATATTAAGCATATTTTGACCGGGCAATGTGGGGCAGCCTGCTAGTCGTTATAATAAAATTAACTTCAAAAACTCTAAACTAGGATATGCTTTTCATATAAAGATAATCTGACAAGATTGACATTAATATTTATGGATTGGCAAATTTTATTGTTCAATCTGGTTTTGACAATATTTTTGTTGAAAAAAAAGTAGTGTCAAAACACATTTTGTCTTAAATGGGAAAATATCCTGCCGTAGGAGGCACATAGTCATAACTTTATTTTTAGTCCGATTTAAAGATTCTTAATTATTTTTTTTTCTTTTATTTTTTTTTTTTTTTTTACATGTTTATTTTTTTTCATATGTATTTTACTGTTTTTCTCTTTTTCAGATGTTCTTTGAGGACAATATCGATGATGCTAAATATTTAGGCCACTTGTTTGGTTTGGGACCTCCCTACATCCAGAATGGATCAAGTTTTGAAAATAACCATGTTTATGTCGCCCAGAATTCAACTGTGCACAATTCCAACAATGGTGATGAACCTGGTTCAAACCAAACCAACTCCTTATAACAAAGCCAAATGCATCCAAGCATCATATTGTTTAGAAATGGAGACCTCAACATTTTTTTCTAATTTTTATTTTTTTTTTAAATCCTCAATTTTTTATTAAGCTGACATCTCGGTTAAGTGTTTGTCCATTGCATCTTGCTTAGATTGTAAATGTACATTGATTGTGCAAGTCTATCAACTAATAAGCCCCCTCAAAAATGCTGTTCTCTCTGCTTCCGAACAAAGACCTCATAAGTCTTTTACCAAAAACATAGTCACCATTGTCATAAGCAGCCATTGTAATTTGGTATGGGTGGGGGTCACATAGGGGCCACCATCTCTCCACAACAAGTTATAAAATGTTGGTACTTTTGGAAGATACTTATAACTTCCAAATTAGGGGCCATTTTTTTTTTTTTTTTTTTTTTCTTCTTGTTTTCCTCTCTTTTTTGAATGAAGGTTATAATTTTTTCAGTAACTTCCAAAAGCACATTTATTAATGGACATTTTATTTTTGTTCCTTTTTTCATTTTTTTTAACCATGATCCTCCCCCCCCCCTAAAAAACGGATTATTAAAACTCCATTTTAAAACTTTCTCTGTCATTCTTTAAGATTTGCTCGATGCAAATTTAGCCCTTTTACTTTCTTTATTTCTAATCTCCCTATTTCTGTATTATATTTTCATGTCTACATAATTTGAGATTAAATAGGACTTTGGACCAATTTTTTTTTTTTTCTTTTTCTCTCCCTGGTCTCTTTTTCTTGCTCTCCTATTCATAAATTAAAGTTTTTAAATGATGCGTGCTCGGACAAATTAGATTCATTCAAAATCATCTGATTCATGTCATTCTGAGATGATTTTTAACTTAAAAAAAAAATTTTTTTTAAAGGGACACAAAATCTCCTTTGGAATAAAAGTTAGGGTAAATGGCTGCTGTATGATGAGGAATTTTAACTTAAGTAGTTTTGTCTTCTTGGGCATTCCATTACTTTACAAGGAATTTTGTTTACTTCAAAATTTAAACTGGAAATATTTCTAGTGTTCCTGAAGAAATTTAAATGCCTATATATATATATATATATATATATATATATATATATATATATATATATAAAAAAAAAATTTTATTTTAATTTTTTTTTTTTTTTTTTTTTTTTTTAATCCATATTTTATTTACTTTGTGTATTGCATTTAAACTTAATAGCTTTATTTCTAGTCATTACTAAGAAATATTCCCATCTCGCAGAAATATTGTTTTTAATATAATTTTCAAGTTCTCAACTTCATATCTTCCAACCCTCCAAATTAGATCAAATAAAGTAGCGTTTATCTCCTAAGATCTTCCAACTTACATTCCTTAGTCACGTTAGAAATTAAGTGAAATTGAACCATCCATACTCCACCTGGATGTTAGTTGGAAGAACTTTACAAAAAGTGTACTATTTTTGAATTTGTATTATTCAAGCTACTATTCTCATCTTGAGTGTTATCATGTGGGTTTTCATTGAGCTAACCTCCGACTTCTTCACATTGTCAAGGATGAATCTGAAGAAGGTCTAACATTACATCAGCCAAAACTATGAACAAGTCACATCTGTAAAAAAAAAAAAAAAAAAATCCAAACCTTTGTGCATATATTTATTTTATTTATTTGCGGACTGTTATCCTCATCTTCATAGTTGTCATTTCATGTTTTGGCCAGCTATTCCTTTGGCCTTATTCAGGTGGTTAACTGCAATGAGATAAGAACTGCCTTCCATAGTTGTTGTCCGCAAAATAATAAAATAACTGTACAACTTATCTCAAAGGATTCCAATAAAAATTTAAAATATATAATTTGTGCATATATTTACATTTTTATGTTTCTGTTGCAATATTAGATGTGGAAAATAAAATTAAAAAAAAAAAATAAGTACGCCCGAAATTTGAATTTTTTTTTTTTCTACTGTCAGATTATAACTATTCACACCTTATCGCAAGTGTAATAGCATTTGGCCAGTCTTTTTTTTTTTTTTTTTTTTCTGAATTTTTGGTTCTTACTTAGAATACCACTTCAAAAAAAAAATAGATAAAATCATTGTACATTTTTTTTCTTTTTTTTATGGAACAGACGTATTCCAAAAATGGCATAATTTGATCAAGTTTTTTTAATTATCAAACTTATGACCAGCGAGACTGGAGCAGCTATGTGTTCAAATTTGAGTGACAACTCTATTCGATTACAGATTTTGTTTGTATTCAAAATAAGTCTTTATTTTCTAAATCGTAAATCTTTTTAACTACTTGATCAATTTTGTGATTTTTGGAATATGACTGTTCTGTAACGTATGAAGATATTTTGTATTTGTTTTAAGTGTAATTCTAAGAACTTTTTTTTTTTTTTTTTTTCTCACTCAACTTTGAAGTCTAGAATTTTGTGTCTTCATTTTTTTTTTTTTTTTTTTTTTAATGACATTGTAATCTTAAGTTTGGTATGATTGCTGCCAATTGAATGAATCCTCAAAAGTGAATCTCGTTTATGGAAGAGGTGCATATTTTTTCTCTCATATTTCTTTATACTTTAAGTAGAACTTATAACATTATTTAAAGGTCAAAATGTCTAAAATGTACAAATTCTAAGAATAACACATCGGCACCGGTTTAGTACCGTTTTGAGATTGAGCAGTTTTCTGGATGCATACTTCTGACAAAGCTTAAGTTTTTTTATCGACATTTTTCTTCTTGGTTCTTATTTAGGATTTGACTTGATATATTGTATTAAAAACACAAATCTTCATGATGTACATGCTCATCACTGAACAGATTTCATATTCCAAAAATCACGTGAATTGATCATTTTTGCAATTAAAAATTTTTAAGAGTAAATTATATCCATTACAAGGTTGATCTTGATAATTCAAATTGTCCCCCCCCCCCTCCCCGTTTATATAACAGGGCCACTCAAATAGCGTCTTGCTTGATAAAATTTGATCTTAAAAAAAAACAAAAAAACTACTTGATCAATTTACGTGACTTTTGGAATTTGACGTTTTCATTTCCGTGACGCGTACATACATCATAAAGCATAGTTTTTTATATTTCTTTCAATTTATAACAGCTGTTAATATTGATTGTAGATCTAATGATTCCATTCATGTTCAGTGTTTCATGGAGGTGTGCATTTTTTTTTATTTCATGCTGTAAGTAGTTAGAAATCTGTTCATTTTTAGGTTAACAACTCCTTTTCATTAACTTCGTTAGCTAGCAACACTCTGGCTCATCTTTTGCCGCCAGCGGCCCTCATTAGTTTTAAAGGAATTACCAAATATTCATTGTCATTAGTATCTTTCATTTGATGCCTGCCAACTTTTTCACTATTGAAAAATAAAAACCATTAAATCCTTCCGGTTTTATAATTTGAGATAATTTGTAACATTCACCTAATTTAAATTTTTTATTTATTTTGGTAAGGAAAATATAAAAAATATATTATTGGAAAACATTAGGTAGTTTTTTTTGTCTTTTATATTAGTACCTGCATTGAAACTTATTTTTGGAGAAAAAATTTCAAAAAGTAAAAAAAAAATATTTATTCCTTGTACTCTTAGGAAATTAAGTTGTATCTTCATTTTTAAGTTTTGATAAATGTTTTAGTTTTTACTTGTGCCAATGACAAGTCTTTTTTTTTTTTTTTTTTTTTTTTTTTTTGTAATAAAATAAAAATAAAAAGCATAAAAAAAAATATTTACACTCCCCCCCCCCATTGCTCATGTCAAAGTTTCTAGCCATTATTATAATAATCGTCCATATTGTACTCCCTGCCTCCCGATTTTAAGAAATAAAAATGACTTGAACAAAAAATCATTTTTATATAATATAAATTATATTTTCAACCATGAAATATACAGCAATGATCTTGCTGTATATATTTAAAAAAAAAAAAAAAAAAAAAGCTGACATTACATGGCAATTAAGGGGGGGTACTTCCCCCCCCCCACTTCCCTTATATTCCCCTTCTTACCTCATATCCTTATTTTTGTCTTTATTTTTATTTTTATTTTTTATTTTTTTTTAAGAATCTGTAAATAAACAGGTTTCATTGGCATAACTTCTTACTCCCCCCCTCATTTCTTTAACATGGACATGTGTATGTTTTCATCTTAAAGTTGTAATAAATTCACCATCATTACTTTTCTTTGCTTTTGTATTTCTTTAAAATTATTATGAACAGACTTTTAAATCTTGTTACTGATATTTTTCTAACAAGAAAATGTGGATACTTTGCTCTTAAAAACACAATTTATGGCTAAATACAGTCCCCCCACCCACTCCTTTGCCAAACTTTCCCAAGAAAACATTCCACTGGGTACAAGCACTGTGCTTTTTCCCCTCTGTACCTAAATCTAAATGCGGGAGTGCCTTAGAGGTCTATCCTTGGACCCCTAATATTTATAAATGACTTCCCTGACAAAATTGTCTGTGGAATGGGTATATATGCTGATGACACCACGCTCCATAACGGACATGACAGGAAAACAAATGGACACATATCTAAAGAAATGACAGAAACACTAGAGGATGACCTCCAATCTGTAGTGAAATGGGGACAAAAATGGATGGTCACATTCAATGCTGCTAAGACTAAACTTGTTTCTTTAAATAATTACAAGAAACCTACTCTACCACCAATAGCAATGGCCAATGGGTATTTATCTGAAAGTACATCTTTTAAACTCCTCAGCCTAACATTCCCAGGAAACAAGAGTTGGGACAATTACATTGAGAGTATTACCAGGACAGCTGCGAAGAAGGTAGGTTCTCTCTACCATGCTAGAAAACTACTAACGCCCAAAAGTATCGTGTACCTCTCTAAGACCACCATTCGCCCATGTACGGAGTGTCATATTTGGGCTGGTGCATCTGCCACTTGTCTCTCGCTCTTAGAGAAGGTTTAAGAGTCGCCAATCTGATAGGTCCTGAACTGTCTTCTAAACTTCAGCCTCTGTCCCATCAAAATGTTGGATCCCTCTGCCTGTTCTACGAGTACTTTAACGGTGAGTACTCCGAACTGCAAGCACTTGTACCTCCTCAACATAAATACCACCGACAAACCCAATAAGCAGCTAAATCCTACCCCTTCACAGTAAAAATCCCTAGATGTAAGAGACCCTTCTACTACAGTAGTTTCTTCCCCAGAACCGCTAGATTTTGGAATTCCCTTCTGGGTCCCTGTTTCCCCAACTGTACTGGCATGCGGAAGTTCAAGTGTAACGTGAACCAACATCTTGCTGCCCAACTCCCTGCATAGTACCCCTGATGTTTATGTCCCTGATAGTAGCCCCCTACATCTAAGTGGCAATGTGCCTTCTTTGGGGTGAAAATGTAAGAGAAAAAAATGCAGATTCTATACAGTTCCTTTCTCAGAACTGCCCACCTTTGAAACACTGTTCTGCTGGCATGCTTCCCTATTGCATACATCATAGTCGTCAAATCTAATGTGAATAAGTTTAAAATTCTACCCAATTTACACCATAAGTGATTAACCTTACCTTCATGAACCCTTAACCTCAAGTGCCCTTAGGCCTTAATAAATGGTGACTCCTAAGGGGGGGGGGGCTGCCTCTGGTTCTTGTTTGTTCTTCATCCCAAATAAAGTGTATTGTCACTTGTAACGTTATAGGGCTTTTCTTTGTTTTTTTTTTTTTTTATTCAATTTTCACCCCAAACAAGGCACAGTGCCATTTTGAAGCAGGGAGCTACTATCAGGGACTTAATTAATGGGGTCATTATGAAGGGAGATGAGTAGAAAGGTGTTTGTTAACATTACACTTGAACATCCTTGCATGTCATGTTGAAATGAATATTCTCACCAAAAATTAGCGGAAAAAAACCCCTGTAGAACTTTAGATTAAACTAACAGGGCTACATGGTGTTACCTGGGTCATATAAAGAAAATGAAAGTTGTTAGACTACACTTGGTAAACGATTTTTACTGTGCAATAATTTATATCAGTTTGGGGGTGGGAGGAATCGACTGGTGTTGGCCCAATGCTACAAATTTAGAATAGGGCCATGTGAACGCGGAGGGGAGAGGGGTAAGCAGTTACAAATTAAAAAAAAATATATATATTTGTGATTTATGTAAGTAATGATCAGGGCTGTGACAACAGAATATTCTTTTCATTCTTTTGACTCTCTGGTATATATCTGACAGTTAATCAAACCACTGACCACATCCATCTATATTAAAACATAAGATATTAACGGGTATATACTCGAGAGTCAAAACAATGACAAGAATATGCTGTTGTCACAGCCCTACTAATGATCATTAAATACATTTAATAGGAATCGGATTTTTAAATTCGCCCTCAGCTAAATCGATCACCAATTTTAAAAAATAAAAAAATCCTGTATTTTATTTTTTTTACCAAGTAAATAATGCAAAACAAAATATAAAAAAAACATCTTTTTAACACTGTTACAAAAGCTTACCGAAATAAACGTTTTAAAAAATGTTAAAAATTAATCTGCGATAAGGCGAATGCAAAAACTAATAATTATTATACAACCCTCTAACCGATTCGTCCACAGCGAGTCTTACCATGACGCTGCCGATTTATGCATGTAACATATTTGAGAGGTAAAGTGGTTTATGCATGTGCAGAGGCTGAAACCCTTTAGAAAGACGATTTTATGCTCCCCCCCCTCGTTTAGAAAGAAAAAATATTTTGTTCTAAATTTCATATACTTGAGTCCTTGTCCCTTAAGATAGTACTAGAATCATTCTTGTTGATTTTTATTTCAAAAGTTTTAGCGAGACTTACAGACACACGAATGGACATCTTTCCTTTATGTAATATCCTAGCAGGGATACTCAGTGTTGTCCGGGAGGATATTGAACCCAGTTTCATTACTATATGTCAATTCCATCGTGGGCAATGTCAATACCCCCACTCCTAGCAGAGTATATGGAGGGGAGGGGGAGTTTGGTAACGTTACTTTAATGTAACGATTTCAAAAAAAAAAAAAAAAAAAATGTAATTGCACTAAAAAAAAAAAAGTACCTCTCCACCAGATTCTTTGGTTGAAGGAATACAAAGAGAAGCTATTCTCAGGATATTGAACATTTTTTGATGACTATATATCAGTTCAGTTGCAAGGGTCTGTGAAAAAAATCTTTATAGACTGAGGTAGCATTAAGAAATTCTATTAAATGCTGCTCAGTCTACAAAGACTTCTTTTTACGGTCCCTTGCAACGGCCATGTTACTTTAGTCTGTAAACTTGCAAATTTTTGTCTTTCTATTTTCTTCAAAGATAGAGAAAAAACTTTAAAATATAACAAAATGAAAAATGACATACCTGAAGTAGAAGCAAGATAAATCTGTATGAGAGCTTTAAAAAAAAAAAAATTGAAAACTTTAAAAGCTTGCATTGAAAAAGAGAAAAATAAGAAACATGATTTTTTTTTTTTTTTACATAGGCATCACCACTTATCAAGGCCAAGAGGCCACTCGATGATAAGGGTTAAATAGTGTACAGTAGAAATTGGACAATATAGTAACCGTTAGTAATACTAGAATACTTTATACTAGAACAAAACTTTCAATATTAGAAAAGCCAGAATTAAAAAATAAAACGTTTAATTAAATATTTCGTTGTTTCATGGATTTAAAAAAAAAAAAAAAAATTTCATTACTTTAAAAAATACATTTTTAAAAGGAAAAGACAGGAATGCAATTCGATTTAAATTCAATAAAAAAAAACAAAAAAAAAACAGGATTTATGTATGTTTGAAACGGACAATCGAATGGAAGAACCTTGTTGTTTTCGGCTGATTCATTTCATCAACAAAGGCAGAAGGATAATGGTGTTGTTCACCTGAGACCTGTACGAGATGGTAGCCGTTGCAGCTCCTCTTGATGTCATATATAGGATGGTGATTGTCATTGCTCTGCTTGTCACGCCCTGTTTTCTATATTACCTCTCTTCCAGAATCCTGTAAACAGTTCATCGATTTAAGGTTCTCGGTAATCATCCTGCATGACTTGTTGAGCTCAACATCAACCTTTGCAGCAGTGCTTAGTTTTACACGGGTTCGGGGTTTAGATGCTGCTTGGGTTGCAAGGAACATGTCATCCGCAGAGATGAGCCTGCCAACGTTACGGAATATTGGTGTGCCATTTATTTATGTTGACAACGTGAGGGACAGAAGAACCTTATGCGAGGCCATTCTTTTGCACCTTCCATCTTGGTATTTCTTAAAATTAAATCAAACAGTAAAGTTTTAATGAAAATTTAAAAAAATATATACAAAAACAAAACTTGCTGACAAAAATAATAAACTTGAAAAAAAATTTTATATATCCGCTGCACACACATAAAAATGTTTTAACAGTTTTAATGAATTTAAAGAAAGAAATTAAAACTCATATCTTAAGGCACAATCAAGGCTAAAATTTAAGTCTATTGATCCACCCCCATTAAAAACTAACGATATATTCAAAAGCATAAATCATACTACATGAAAATGAATTTATTATCAAGAGAACAGACAGAAAAAAAAAAAGATCCCGTGTAGAATTATTTGTTTTTAAAGAAATTTTAAAAGCTTTTTTTACTTTCAACTTTCTGACAAAAAAAAAAAAATTTACTTTTTCAGATCCTTATAAAAAATATACAGTTAAAGGAAAAATAATTCAACATAACGTTTGCTGTATTATTCCTCTCCGTATCTAAAACAGTCTCAGTTAAAAAGAATTTTAAAAAATGGGTGCATTTTTAAATTAATTAAATACATGCTTAAAACATAAACTTCACTACAGTATTTTACCAGGAAAAGTACTTCCTTTTAATTGCACCTGTCCAAATAAAACAGTAAATGTATGCATGTGTGTGTAAAAAAAAAAAAAAAAAAAAAAAAAAAAAAAAAAAATTTAATCGGTTAAACTCTCACAATACTGGTCACATAACACTGAAATTAACACAAAACAGTGATCATATGCCAGAGATGGTTTATGAGTAAAATCTTTGTTTGGATGGCTGAATAACGTGTACAGAAATATGTCGCCAAGTTGAAATTCCAAATTTTCATTTCAACTTGCCGATATTATTTTTTTTTATTTTTATTTTTTTTTTTACACAGTGATCACCACTTATCAAGGCCCGGAAGCCACTCAGGGATAAGGGTTATTGCAAGTACATTAAGTTAGTGAGGAGATTTGCTGAAGTGTTTACTTAAGGGGGCGGTTCATTAGGAATTTGTTAACATTGGACTTGAAGACAAAAAGAAAGTCCACAATTGTAATTTTTTTCAAAAACTGCAAATATGTAACATTGCCCTACCACGAGATGCTAACGGAAACACGTCTGAATTTATTTAATTACTTGGATTTAGCAGGTGCCCGTTTTAATGAGTTAATGAGGTCAAGTTTGACTGCGGGATAGTATTTTCCCAAGATGTTATAGGAAAAAAACTAACCCACATGCGGCGAGCGACAAATGTTGAATATTTATCTTCCCGAAATCGAGCAAATTAAATAGACAGGCGAGCTTCGTTGTTAACTGTGAGATATTACGATTTATATGTGATATAAAAAGTTGTGAACTGACCAACCACTTCTCTGAAAAAAGCCTTTTGTAGACATACAGAAAAAGCGAACACACATACAAACATACATTTTCGCTTTTATATGTATAGATGGCAGCAGGTCATGTGACTTTTGTGAAACGGTTTTCTATTTACATAAAACTCGCTTAAACTCGATCAAATGCAACATATGCAATAAGTGGCGTCAGAAAAGGTGCGCGAATGCATCGGTGCTATGTGTAACAGATGTAGCTAATTTCATTGACAGCAAAACTTGCTAAAACATGATTCCTATGGAAAGGGAAGTAATTGCAGATGTCGAAAGAATCAATAAATTTGTCTACCAATGCAACACAGTAGATTCCAAGGGGGAAACTCACGCAACTATAAGATGATGCATAGCGGCCCCATCAAGAGTGTTCACAAAAGGAATTTTATAAATTGTAGGGATCTCATTGTATGCGAGAGTGGCAGCATATGGGGATTCTGAGAGGGTGCTAGCATAATGCCAGGTATTTTGTGCGCATATATCTTCTATACTCCTATAATTTTTTTCTTTTTTTTGTGTGTGTGTATCACTATTCATATTAAAAACCCTTTTTCTATTTATTTGTATTTATTTGCTTCCCCACGAAAACAAAATGTGACACAAGGTCGTTTTTAATGTGGAGTTAAATCAGCTCCCCAAAAAGAAGGCAAAAGGGGTACTCTGGTTGTGACCAAAAATGATAATAAGTGTCTCAGTATAGAGATTTATTTCCCCTCCATTGACCGAGACAAATTAAGTTTAATGTAGCATCAGAACAGATATTAAATGTTTTATTCACAAGAAAAAAGAAATACAATTGGGAAAATGAACAAAAAATTTAGGCACAAGACCAACTTAAAAAGAAAGGGGGGGGATGGTGAGTTTGGTTGGTCCATCTCGTCTCTGTTTTTAATTTAAAAGGATTTCTCTCTCAGCCAGCATCTTTTATCATAATTACCCTTTTAAATGTGTATTTGTGTGTGTGTGAGGGGGGGGCCTACTTAAACCCAATTTTAAAGCATTTTTTATTTATACAAAAATACAAAAAAGGTAACAATATTAATAAAAATTTCATTTGTTTTGAGGGTGTGGGGAAAGAAAAATAAAATAAAAATGTGGTTAGTAAGGTCTTCTTGAAGGTACTGGCTCAGGAACACCTGCCTCTCGGCGTCTCGATGACCCTTCAAGTCCGGCATTCCCAAGCCTCCCTTACATGGACGTTGAATACAGACATATCTGCTCACCCAGTGTCTTCCTTTGTCCCAAGGGAGCGAGGACAAGAGTTCCACAAGGGCTTCTAGGTGTTGTGCAGGCAGGGGAAGTATGGCTAGTCGATAAAGGATGAGAGAGAAAATGTATGTGGCATACGCCTCGGCTCTACCCTTTAAGGAAAGTTTCCTAGGAAGCCACAAGTTGGCCGCAGCCTTCACCTTTGACTGTACCTCCAACCAATTTTTGTCAAGCTGGAGACCCAGTCCAAACCACACACCGAGGATCCGAACTGGGCCATCCATCCATCCAGCTGAAGGGTGTCGGGAGGTTCACATTGCCACTCCAGGTGCCCAACTGCAGTCCGACAGACTTGCTGTGGTTTATCTTGGCCCCATGATTCTTTCATACCGTGCAAGTACCTCCGACATGACCTTGATTTCTCTGGAGCCTGACACAAAGACCATGACGTCATCGGCAAATGTGGATTCCTTGGTAGCTGATCCACCAGACAGAGCCAGGATGTAAAGCAGGGGGATGAACCGACTGAGAGATAACAAAGGGTTTTGAGCACTTTCTGTTGACTTGCATGACAGCTGTGGGCTGTCGATACATCATGTAGTTCCACTTGCAGAAGTCCGGTTTAAAACCAGCGGCCTCTAAGACAGATGCCAGAAAATGATGGTCGACCCTATCGAACGCTTTGAACTGATTTAAACTGATCAGTGTGGCTTCCATGTCGTCATCTATCCCTCCCTCTAGGATCGTGCAGATCAGGTGAAAATTGTTTTGAATCGATCTCCCCTTTACAGCGTAGCTCTGTTCCGGTTCAACCAACTCACTGATAACAACCTGCAGCCAAATTCTTCAACTCTATGTTTAGCAAAGTTATGGGCCTGCAACCGTCTAACTCTTCTGCGCCATGCCCATTACCTTTTCTCAGTAATGTGATCACTACCTTGGTGACTTTCCCCAGGATGGATCCCTGAGCAAACCAATGGTTGAACACATCCATCAGAAGAGGCAGAAACATAGGCGACAGCCTCAAATACAGTTCGTATGGCAGACCATTGAGTCCTCGCATTCTATCACAGCTGACCTGCTTCAGCACAGTAAAGACATCTCGCTCCGTCACTCGACCCTCGCAACTAGCTGCTCTAGCCACCTCTAGGGAGGGAGAGTCGGCCAAATAGTCACTAAACTCAAGGACTGGAAGATTGAGTTGCTGCTTAAAACACTCCCCGAAATGTTCTCAAAACCCCTTGCAGATCTCCCGAGTCGATTTCAGGGTGCATCCATCCGGATGTCTGACTTTTGCAATGTACTTGTTTGAGCCATGCCTAGAAATCTTGTGACACATGTCTGCGTCAGAGTTGACTGCTTTGTTGCCTATCTTTATATGCCTAGCTCTGACTACTTGGCCTTCATAATGTTCACTTGTCTCGTGCAGAAGGTACTGCTTAGCTAGTTCCTGACCAATCCTATCACCCTCCCCCATAGCCTGAGCTAGTTTCTGCTTCTTTGTCTTGGCCTTGTCTAGTGCGAGGCGCTGGGCATACTTGATGGAGAAGCTTCTAATCTTGGCTTTAAGACCTAGCCATCACTTACTCCCGGTAACCGCCCCCACTAATGTCTTTTTAATTAATTTATCTCAGAAGCCTTGTATCTCCAGAAGGGAGGTGTTTAACTTTCAGTACCCTGCTAACTTTTTCCTAGCTTCAGCCGGGCCATAACTAGTTTATGGTCCGACTGACCTAACCAAGTGAACATAGGACAAGATAAGAAATCTATTTCGCCTCTTCTAACTAGTATCCTGTCCAAATAGGTATTTGGATATTGGTCCACGTCCACATCTTTTGTGCCGGATGCTCGACCCAAAACCTGTCAACCAGACCACATCTAGCCATCAGATCAGCCAGGCTGGGCTTGCACCTCTCCAACCCGCTAGCTTCGCCTTCTACTTTGTCTATCTTGGGGTCTAAGATCGCGTTCCAACAATCTATGAACGCGTCGAGCTGATCGAAGAAGGAGACCCTCTTATGAGCGGTGCTGGGTGCATGGACCATGACCACCTGAAACGCAGAATCTTTTATGGCAACATCGGCCACAACCAGCCTGCCCATCGTATTCCTATGAACAATATTGACCGTTGTAGACAGAGTACATTTCACTAGCAAGGAGACTGCTTTTCCTCGTGGGCTGCCCCATGCCGAGAAGACAGAATTCTCGGTTCAGTGGCTGAGATACCACAGAAGAAACGAAATGCATCTCCTGGATGGCAGCAGCATCCACTCCTAGGGACATGCTGAAGGCGAGCCGCCTGGCCCGATAATCTCAAGCCCCTCGCATTCCAACTGACCAAATTTAAAGACATGGCACCTACTTTAAAGTGTGTTGCACTTGGCTCCGAAGTCAGTCGGCATAAAGACGGTGATGTTATGCATAATGCTCAAGGAGGTTAGGTTTTTCAGGTCCTGGCCTTCTCTCACAATGCCACCGACGTCTAGCAGGAAGGTCAATTTTAGGGCCAGATCAGCCAGGCTGGGCTTGCACCTCTCCAACCCGCTAGCTTCGCCTTCTACTTTGTCTATCTTGGGGTCTAAGATCGCGTTCCAACAATCTATGAACGCGTCGAGCTGATCGAAGAAGGAGACCCTCTTATGAGCGGTGCTGGGTGCATGGACCATGACCACCTGAAACGCAGAATCTTTTATGGCAACATCGGCCACAACCAGCCTGCCCATCGTATTCCTATGAACAATATTGACCGTTGTAGACAGAGTACATTTCACTAGCAAGGAGACTGCTTTTCCCCGTGGGCTGCCCCATGCCGAGAAGACAGAATTCTCGGTTCAGTGGCTGAGATACCACAGAAGAAACGAAATGCATCTCCTGGATGGCAGCAGCATCCACTCCTAGGGACATGCTGAAGGCGAGCCGCCTGGCCCGATAATCTCAAGCCCCTCGCATTCCAACTGACCAAATTTAAAGACATGGCACCTACTTTAAAGTGTGTTGCACTTGGCTCCGAAGTCAGTCGGCATAAAGACGGTGATGTTATGCATAATGCTCAAGGAGGTTAGGTTTTTCAGGTCCTGGCCTTCTCTCACAATGCCACCGACGTCTAGCAGGAAGGTCAATTTTAGGGCCCTGTAGAGAGATGTATGGACCCACACTGAAACTCTTCCCTTTTATTGTTTTTGACAGTTTGTCAATGGAAGGGTCGTTTTTCTTAAATAGTTCTATTCCCAGAGAGGCCCCTTCGGCCGCCTCCAGAAATGAACACAAATCACTCCTGCAGGCCTCTGGAGTCCTGACAAAAGTTATTAGAAATGGGGTGTCTGAGGAGTTAGAGAAGATATTTACATTTTTCCCCACTATCTGTTGGCAGTCCATCAGAGGTTTTAAACTTTTCCTCTGCCGGTGTGATAGTTCTCTTATAATAGATAAAGGGTCTATAAAACATAAGTCTTTAGTTTTGGTCCGCGAAAGGCAAAGAGGTCTCTCTTTCTCCTGGGTTCATCCATTTATTTTTCTTTTTAGGGTGGTGGCTCAGTTTGCATTGATGGTGTAGGGGTGGGTATTGGTGCGATGTCAGGTGTTGGTGTGGTATCTGGTTTGGGGGTGGGGATGAATTTTGTTGTTGTTGTTGTTGTTGTTGGGGTGGTGTATGTTCAAAGAGGGTGGGGGCCACCTTTTCTTCTCCTTCTAATTTTTTAGTTTTTTTTTTCTTCCTCTTTTTTTCCTTGAATGAACCAGGAAGAAGCGGGGTTGGGTTCCCCTCCCTCTCATTGGTAGATTCATCTCCAAAGATCAGTCCTTCCTTCTCTTGGTCCCTGACTCAGATCGTTCGTGGGCTGTTGGTTATTGTTGAAGTAGTTTTTCCTGTTCCTCTTGCTGTTGTTTATGATGCTGCTGCTGCTGCTGCTGCTGCTGCTGCTGCTGCTGCTGCTGCTGCTGCTGCTGTCTGTGTTGTGACGTCTTTGGCTGCGTTAGTTGTTGTTTGTGGCACCTGTTTACTGGCTGGAGTTGGGGGACTTTGTTTTTCTCTTTCGGGTTACTGTGACCCATCCAGTGTTGGGGGATGGGTCCGCTGGCTTGTTGTCACTTAGTCATGAGGCTTGTCGGCAGCTGCAGGGACCTTGGTGGATTTCTTTTTGGCCAATCCTTTGCAAAGTGCCCCTGCTGTTGGCAGTGCCAGCAGTGCGGTCTCCGTCCTTCCACTATGACAGACAGTGTCCTCTCTTCGCACCTCAACGTCGCCAGAATTTGGTTAAAACCAGCTCTGTTGAGGTGCATCTAGAGTCTATACTCCCTTTCTTTTACTCACTGGTGCCACCGACACCACGTCCCCATACTGGCTGAAAACCACTCCTAGTTGTCTGGCTCCCAGGAGACAGGGGACATTCAGCACGAAGACATTCATAATTCTTTAGCGCAGATATTCTGGCTGGAGTTTCTTTCTGGTTGGGGAGTAGGACGTCCCACATGGTGTAGCTCCTCCTGTAGATGTATTTAGCGGGGATCTTCAGATCCAGAAGGAGGTCTACCATGCCATCCTTGTCAATTCCAGTGAGGCTTCTTTTCTTAGTGTCCGAAGTGACGAAGAACACTATCTGCTTTGGATGTCCTCCACGGCACTTGGAAGGAGTTTTATAACGTTCCCCTCCATGAGGTCCTTGTAAGTGGACTCAAACAGGTCCCGATACTCCTGTGGAGACATTTGGGTTTGTGGTCCCCATACTGTGTCTTCCTCACTGGTGTTGGGAGTCCAGAATATTATCATCTGGCTTGGCTACTGCTGCTGCTGGTGTTGCTGCTTACCATGGGTTGATGGTTTGCCCAGAGGCACGAGGGCTGGCCAATTAGTGTGAGGTGTTGCCAATTTGCCGATCCCTTCTCTCTGAGTGTCTCTATTCTTCTTCCTATGAGGGGATTTTGGACTCCTGCGTGCCACCTGCTGTGACCCACCACTTACAGGTTCCTTTTTGGATCCCTCCTGAGCTGTCAGTGCCTCCCCTTTGGGGAAGGTTGTGTCGCTGTTGGTTGAGACAGAGTTCCTTGTTTGAGTGTTCTCTAGGGAGCCAAGGAGGAATTCTTTGTGGGCAGAGAGACGAGGTGCTGCGGGCTGCATCTCACCTTCTCCATTGGGAGGGTTTCTCCTCCCTTTCTGGTGTTGCTCCCTCTTTTAGGAAGCCAGGGCAGTGTCTTCTGCAGTTGGGCCCAAGGGTGTCACAGGCTGTGATACCCCTCCACTGTTTGTGGGCTTTCTGTTATTCCTGGACGTCTCCTCTTGTTTGGTAGGTGCAGCTCTCTCTTTTGGAGAGTCTCCTTCTGGGGTGTTCATTTGTGTCAGCATGCTCATTTTGGTTTGGCACATAAAACGTGCAACCGGCCTGGTGATTAATTTATTTTTATTTCGGACTATTACTCTCAACTTTATTAGTTGTTGTTTTTGATCTTTTATTGGTTTGTTTATTCACAACGTTTCGGCCAACTATTCCTCTGGCCTTCGTCAGGTGGTAACCGCGACGGATAGGAACTTTGAATCTCCTAACTCCATTCTTAGCCATCACTGCCATCCGTAGTTGTTGTCGTCTCACCACATTTTTGCCCAATTAACCTCTGGCACGCTTTGGGTGGATTGAAACCGCTATCTTCAGACAATGTTCATCTGGAACTGTAGAGATTCAACATCTCTATCAACTGCGCCACGGAATAATAGTTCGAAATAAAAATAAATTAATATATAATGCGCATCTCAAAAATGAATTCCAATTAAGGAGGGGGAGGGAAAAAAGAAAAAAATGAGGGAAAATGGGGTGGGGGAGTGGGAGAGGAAGCAAGAAAGTGTGTCTGGCCCCCCCCCCCTTACGGGGAAGCCGGGTTAGCAGCTCAGATCCCTCGTGAGAGGAAGAGCAGAGAAGGAAGACGCAGTAGGTGCTAGCAAGCCAGAGTGCTGCTAAGCAATTTAGGCCAAGGATTAGACATTTCTGCCCGAGAGTGGAGCAAAAACAAAGAAATTTAATAGAAAATCCCCCAAAACCCCAAAAAATAGAAGAGAGAAAGATTCCCGTTTTATCAGTTCGATCCTCTGTTAGAGGGAGAGCAGCGAAGGAAAACTTAGTGGGTGCTTAGCAGGTCAGAATGCTGCTAAGTGAATTAAGTGGGGAGAGATTAGACCATTTCTGTTTCAAAGGAAGCAGAGACAAAGGAAAAACATGCAGACAAAACAGATGCCGATTTCCAATTAGTGGTGTCGGTCTCAAGAGTCCAGACTCCCAAAAAAGCAGTCAACTTTTGGGTCCTGACTACCACACAATGGGGTCAGTCCCGAGGTCTTGATTCCCCAAAAAGGGATCGGTCCAAAGTTAAAAAAGTGAAAAAAGGTTAGTAAGCCTTGAACTTAGTCAGAGACCAAGTGGCTAGTCACAAAAATGAAGTATACTGAGGGTGCAGATACTACACTTTGATCTGAGACTTGCTATATGTATCCATCTTCTTTCAAAAGCTGTGCGATGCAGCCTTCTTTTGTCGCATCTGATCTTTACCCATAGTTGGTGCTTAAAGAAAGTGATCAGACCTGATCAGAAAAAGATAGCATCCCCCAGCCATCTACCAGTCTCGACATCCAAATCACCATTTTCACCACAGCCAGGATTGCAATGTAGACCATTTGTCTTTTCACAGTCACACGGCGGCCTCAAGTTGTCCACTATGTTTGATAAGGTAATTGGGCAGGATGCTTGAGGTCAATGTGAGTCATCACCTCACTAATGTATGACCAGTACCGGAGAAGTTCGTGGCAATCGAAAAAAGCGTGATCAGTTGTTTCTGTGACCGTCATCTCACAATGGGGACAAGCAGGTGACTAAAAAAAAAACGGAACTGCATTGTACATTGTTGAGGAAAGTGCATTTCGGGCCAATCACCAGGTCAGAGAGAACTCCGAGTTGTTCAGATGACTCGAACCTGGCGCCCAACTCCACGCAGAGTGGATCTCACGCTGCTACCAGGATAAGGAGAAGGGAAGATTATGTCTATGTATGTCATAAGCAGTTGAGTGTGGTGAAAGACAAATATTGTAGAAAAACTAAGAATAGTACATGGTGTATAGTGGTAGCAGTGGTAAGACTTAATAATCAGAGAGAAAAATAGGAACTTCTTCTGTAGATGTGAAGATCGTGATGATACTTCTTCTAGAATAAAATATAAGATTTAATTATAACAAATAAATGTGTATAAAATGATGTAATAAAGTTACATAAGACGGGGGTTGAAGGTTTAGACATAATAAATTGTTATGTGGCATCTGTTATTAAAAACCTATGACAATTTGGTGCAGAGGGGAATTTCTGCAATCAAAATACTATGTACAGGATGTATATAGATAGATACATAGATCTGTATTTATCCATCTATTTATTAAATAAAAGGGACTTTGTCTGTGTCAGTAAGTTTGTTTTCAATGGACTCAGAAATGGCTGGGTTGGTTTTTATGAAATTTCACATGAAGATATTTTATGTGTCTGGCAGTGTTTTTAGATAGGTTTTGTGTTGGAATGTCTTCGATAAGTATCGATTATTGATAATCGAATAATCTGATGAAAGAAGGAACAGGCGACCAAAGTTAACATTTTACACAGCCTAATCTCACAAGTGCATTTGAGAAGTTTTATTACCACACAAGCCAAAAGACCCAACATATAAAATCAACAGTAAGTTCTTTAATATGACAGAGGCACATTCAAAATGAATGTTTCTGTTTAGAGCACAACTGAAGCATGATACTTGACTTTTGTATTATAAACTTTAATGCAAACGATTATATATAAAAAATAATTTTATAAAATCAACAGTAGGTTCTCTACAGTGCAATGTACAGTGTACAATATATTGAATTTAGTCATTGCAAGAGGCATACAAAGCTCTTCCCAGGTGCATTGCGATTGGTCCTCAATTAAAGCAGGCAATCAATTGATTTCGATGGCAATAAAAATATGGAAGTATGAAGCATTCATTGATCGTCATTAAATGCGTTCTTTTCATCAAATAATTCTAACAACGAATCCATTCTATGAAAAATTATCATATATGCAAAAAAGTTTGTGTAAAGAGTTCATGAAATGGAGAAAAGATTAAAAGAAATAAAATACAAATGCAAATGAAGGGATATGCTCCAAAAAGTGAATTGGTCGTAAAAAAAAAAAACAGTATATACCACTCCCCATATTTTTTTTTATATTGATATTGCTATACCAGCCTTTCTATGCATAAGGGAAATTACACCGGTTCTCACTATATATGTAGCGCTAGTAATGTATACACGGGTGAGAAGGAGCGAGAGTACTCCACTGCCTAACTGAGCGCTAGTCAGTTATACTTCGTTATTCCTACCTTTGTACCTGTGATGTTAATACACTTGGTTTGTTAAACCAACCTCGACTTGATTTTCTTTGTTTACTATTGTGTTATGACACAGCAGATATTCATATAAAAAACAATTTTTTTCTATTTATTTAAAAGCAAAATACAACTTTGTTATATATGGACCCAATATAATATAATAATAAATATGAAATCTGCATTAATCAAAATATCATATTTAAGCATATTTTTACGACCAAGCAATGTCGGGCGGCCTGTATATATATATATATATATATATATATATATATATATATATATATATATATAATTTAAAGGAGATTAGAACAATAGTCTAAAGAGCAGAGTGTATTTTAATGTAATAGTAAAATTACTAGTTTAATTAAAATACAGGGAAAGAAAAAGTGCTCGTTGTAATTTAGATATATAATAAGCTCGATAGGTAAATATCCTAGAGCTAATTTAATATTTAGTAATGTGATTGATAATTTAAAAATCAAATTATAATTAAATTAAAAATCCGTTTCATAAGAAGGAACAATAACAAAATCAATTATTTGTACGATCGTTTCAGAAAACAGTGTTTTTATTGTGGTAGACATCAAGTTACGGACAATAATTATTACATATAGTGTTTTTAACAAACATGGTTTCCTCATCAGCAAATATTGGGAAGGGTTTTTATTATATGTAAAAGACACCATAAATAAACCTAGCATTAAAAGTAAGGCAGATGTATCTTTTAATTTTTCGCCTTTTGAAATCAGGAACTATGGTCAAAGTACTCATATAGATACTTGCTATAGCTTTTCAGCTTATGAAATTTCATAAGCTGAAAAGCTATAGCAAGCATCTATATGAGTACTTTTGACCATATATATATATACACACATATATATATATATATATACATATTTATTTATATATATATATACATATATATACGTTTATTTATATATATATATATATACATACATATATATATATATATATATATATATATATATTTCTGTGGAAATATGATTTTTTTCAATTATATTTCACCTTTTATTATATATTAATCCTTAATTTATGAAATTCAATGTAATTACAGAGCATATAACAAACAAATGACAAAAGTCTATATTCCAAATTTCATGAGGTTGACCATTTTACAATTCTTGACAGTATCTGCTTTGTAGCGCAAAATCAATCACTTAATTATTACATCAATCAATGAATCTATTTTGCCCTCGACTCATCAGAAGAAATAGCAACAATCAATTCACCAAAAGAAAATAAAATATATTTGGGCATAATTACAAAATCTGAAATTGAAAGAAAAGTTGCAATTATTTTTTATCTTATCTTTTATTAAGCCATTTTGATAATTAAATGAATGATTTTGCGCTACGAAACAGTTGATCTAGGATGTAAATGTCAACGTAATTAAAGGAATAAATTCTAAGATGGTTAAAATCATGACATTTGGAATATAAAGTTTTGTCATATATATATATATGTATGTATATATATATTAGCATTTCAGCCCGGTGTTGCCCAGGTGTTTGGAGGCGTATGTTGAGTAAAAAAAAAAAAAAGCGGTTAATTTTTTAAACTTTGACCCCTATTATGACCCCCTTAACATTTATTGTTTTGGGCACAAATTAAGTTATTAAGTTAGATCCATGTCCAAGGAACCTATATCTAAAATTTCAAGTGTTTAGACCCAAAATTGGCGGAGGAGTTTGGTAGAGTTCTCAAAGGTCAAATCGTCGAACTTTGACCCCTTAACAGCCAAATTTCTGGCCGAAACCGGATTACAAACTTACAAACTCGAAATTTGATATACAGGGTACTGAGATTTGGGAAAATCTATGTGATCGGTTTTCAGCCAGAAATTTGGCTGTTAAAGGGTCAAAGTTCAACGATTTGACCTTTGAGAACTCTACCAAACTCCTCCAAGAATTTTGGGTCTACGCACTTGAAATTTTAGATATAGGTTCCTTGGACATGGATCTAACAATAACTTGATTTGAGCATAAAACAATAAATTTTAAGGGGTCATAATAGGGGTCAAAGTTAAAAAAATTGACTTTTTTTTTTTTTGGCTCAGCATACACCTCCATACACCCGGGCAACGCCGGGCACATATGCTAGTAGTAGTAGTAGTAGTAGTAGTATATATATATATATATATATATATATATATATATATATAAATATATATATATATATTAAGGGAATTAGAAACAGTCTGAAGAGCAGAGTATATTTTAATGTATTAGTAAATTAATACAATTAAAATAAAATAAAACAGTGCACGTAATGTAGGTATATAATAAGCTGGATAGGCATATATATCCTAGAGCTCTTTTAATATTGAGTAAGATGATTGATAATTTATAATTAAAAATTAAAATTAAAAATTAAAAATCGGTTTCATAAGGAAGAACAAATAAATCAATAAATTGTACGATCGTTTCGGAAACAATGTTTTTATTGTGGTAGACAATAAGTCTTAGACAATAATTCTAAAGTCTCCTCATCAGCAAAAATATTGAGTGTTTTTTTTTAAAGACACCAAAAATAAAACTAGCATTTTTAGGTAAGGGAGATGTATCTTTTAATGGTTCACCTTCTAAAGGTTTTTTATATATATATATATCAGCATTTTCAAGCATTCATAAACTACATTCACCATCCAAATGGATGCTTTGACGATGATACTTACGACTTTTAGAAGGTGAACCATTAAAAGATACATCTCCCTTACCTAAAAATGCTAGGTTAATTTTTATACTATTAGTAAAAAAAATTAGCAATACCCCTCAAATAAAGTAATCTTTAATACTCACAAAACATGTTATAATAAAGACAGTGGTTACAGAAACACCCAACAGTTACACATTGCACCTTTCAATAATACAATAAAAAAAAGAAAAAGAATTTGGTTTACACCCCCTTTAAATTTAATGGTTAAAACCAATATTAGAAAAAGATTTCTTAACACATTTGCTACATTGCCTGTCTAACATTATCCTCCATGAAATATTCAATAAAACACCATAAAATTAAGTTATAATTGCCGTAAAAATTTAGAAAAAAATAATTAAAAAAATCATAACAAAAAAATCTAAAGTGAGAACACTGATCCCTACGAAATATATATATATATATATATATGTAGTTATAAGTCAGTTGAAATACAAAAAAAATATTAAATATGGTATATTCAATATTCAACAGTGCCTTACCAGATAAACAAATGAATAAAAATCATAAATTAAGTACAACCGCCCTCCCCACTTTTTTTAAAACTGATTAATTGCTAAAATCAATTGCTTTGTCTTTGTATCTACTGACCCAATTTCTCTTGTTCTTTCCTTATTTTCTTCATAATTTAAGGATGTGATTTTCTCATCTCCAATGTTTTGTATGATTGTTTTTTCTGTCTTCATAGAGAATATGACTTTTTGAAAGAAATATCAAAAAAATTTTTTTGTCATCTGATGAATTAGTTGGTTTGTTATTGTTCTAACCAATTGTACTGAAATATGATTGTAATTGGGTAGCAACATTAAAATAATGTTTATTTCAATATAAATAAAGGTACACTTTGCTCTTTATTATTGAGCACTATAATATAAACTGTGTTAAATTCATTGGTTTTCATCTTTTAATATTCTTGAAAAAAAAAAGTGAAAGTTTCTTTAAATGGAGACTTATCAAGATATAAGAAACTCAAGATGCAGTGTGGAGCATAAAGTTATAGATAATATATTATAAATATGCAAATGTATTTGTTAGTTCAATGAGGAAGAAAACATAATTAGTAAGGGGATGGAAATGCTCTTTATATCTTGCCATTTCGAAGCTTAATGTTTCTCATCAGAAGAGGAGAAAGGAGCTAGGTTACAAACAGGGAAATGTGACATTTAGCTTATGGTACATTAGGAAGGAAATATTAGAATGTAAAAATAAAGATTAAGATAAAACAATGGTGGAGATGAATAATAAAAGAATAAAAATAAACAAGAAATGCAGAGGCATGAAGTATAGGATATGAGGTAGAAGGAAGTAATTAGAAGGGGGAGGAAAGGAGCTGTAAATTGTGATTATATACGTAGGTGAATATAATGGGGTCAAAGGGGTTTTGAATTGATAGAAAAATTAGGATATGGCAAGTGCTCATCTGAGCTCCAATCTATAGTCCTCCCTCGCCAAACATTCACGAGAAACACTCGCTTGGCTGTAAACTTTATCAATAATTTCCTCCACTCTTTATCTGTGCCTAAACCTAAACGTAGATTCCATGAACAAAGTTTCTTTCTAAGAACTGCACACCTGTGGAACTCTCTTCCGTTTGCCTGCTTTCCAGCTGACTACAATATGGTCGTCTTCAAGTCAAATGTAAGCAAGTTCTTGATGAGCCGTTCCCCTTAAGTAATCCAATTTACCAAATTTACACTTCTAACGATTACTATGCTATTGTCCTTTTGACCACTGTATACTCTAACCCTTATCCTCGAGTGACCTCTGGGGCTTGATAAGTGGTGATTCCTTTTAAAAAAAAAATGTAAGGGAACAGAATTGTTGACAAAAAATGGGTAGGATTCTAGAATAATATTTAATAGGGCGAGGGGAAGGGAATATATATAAAAAGCATTAAGCTTTGAAATGACTACATATAAAGAGCATTTGTAGCCGCTCCTGCCAATGATGTTTTCTTCCTTGTTGAACTGACAAATGAATCCTTAATATACCAATATTTATTTTATCTTGTCTATAACTTCTTATGCATATATACTTTAGAGCGAAAAGAAGGATTAAGACAGCTTTAGCAACCTGCGTGGGAGCTAAAAGAAAAAGGTGCACTTTTGTACTATTCAATGGAAAAAAAATTGAACACAAACCCACATACTCTCCAGAATTGAAACAATGCTTACTTTGCAATGCTGAGAAATACCATATTTTACGGTTAATTCATGACCGAGGAAAAAGCTGTTTAAATGTGTGGAGTGAATGCCTGAAATGATGTATATTACGAAGGAAAGTCCGTGTGCGTACCATTGAAATCCGTGTGTGAAGATAGCCATGTTGGCTTGTTTGTATTAACACCTTAGTCGAACCCCACAGCCGGAAGGCTGGGTGAGTTCTGTTGAGTTCCAAGGGAGAAGTTGGGGTGAGAGGTCCATTCCATATGGAGTTATCAGCCCAAGATCTGCGAAGAAAGAGAGGAATCTGTTGGCGGTTTAACCTTTTATAAACTCGTCATATGACTGAGTGCTGGCTTCTTATTGGACAAGCCAGGGAGTGTATTTAAAATCTCCAGCTGCGAGAATTTGCTCCTGCTTGTGTTCATTGCAATTTCGTCAACAGCATATAAGTAGCTTTATTGTATGATCTTTGAATATTTAAATTTTGCTTAATAATGATTAAACTCTAAAAAAAGTATTTTTTAAATGTTTAATTGTTCAATGAATAATAAAAACTCTAGTTAAAAAAATCTTTGGAGTTAGAAATGGTTGTTTAATGTTTGAAACTTTGCCTTCATAAAAAATAAAACGATTTGAATCATTTTAATTTTAAAATTAATAATATCTGGAACCGTTGTTGTTAAGTTAAAAAAAAATGTAAAAATAAGTATTTAAATTATGTTATTGAGTTCCTAATCATTTAATTGAATAATTTGTATCTGTCTGTACTTGTTAATTGGGAGTTAAATTATTAAACCTTATCCATAATATAAATTTCACTTGTCTGTTTAAATGTATGTATATATGTATGTTTATATGTCTGCCTAAAACTTTGGTAGAGGTGATGGATTTTCACGGAATTGATATCATTTTGAAGCTCAACATCTCAGACGACAAATATCGAAAAATTGTCCAAAAACATTAATTCCTTCACCCTAAACTCGGCCATTTTGTACAAGGAGGGGTCGATTTTTTTTGCTGACATTTTAGCAATTCATCATCACCGTTGGATTGACTTCGGTTAATTTCAACACTTTTGACTTCCGGTCACGTCATGGAGACATCGGCTAAGATGTCATACTTTTTTTACTTTCTTTTCCACCTTTGCGGCACGGATTCAAGACTGCCTTCTTACTACCACTTTTTTTTTTTCTCAACACACACCTCCAAACACCCGGGCAATACTGGGCATCCAGGCTAGTATTTTATAAGAAATTGATATTGGCTTCTGTGTTAAGCTTATCAAAGTTGCTGGGTTAGTTCAAAATTGTACCTTCACATTTTCAATGACATACCTAAAAATCCTTTGTGGGAAAGGCTTCATTCCCGCCAACCCATGACAAATGTATTAGTTGTGCACTACCTGTATCAATAAAGAGAAGGAAGGGATCCCTCGTTCATTTGAATTGCCTTATTGATACTGGCAGCCAATATTCGTTCTAGTGCCATGTACAACAATTTGAGTTCTCAACAGGGTATACAGTCGGAACCTATTAGTATGTTCGTAAATAGATTTATAGGTACAAAAAATATTAATCTTTGTGATGACATTGCAAAAGTTGCTGCAAAGAAGGTGGGTTCCCTCTACCATGCTAGAAAGTTACTTACACCTGAGAGCATCCTGTACATCTACAAAGCCACCATTCGTTCATGCATGGAGAATTATTGCCACATCTGGGCTGATGCATCTGCCACTAGTCTCTCCCTCTTCGATAAGGTCCAAAACAGAGTTTTAAATCTAATATATCCCACTTTGTCAACTAAGCTCAAACTCCTGTCCCATCACTGCAATATTGCATCTCTGTGCCTGTTTTACAAGTATTTTTAATGGAATGTGTTCTGATAAACTCATTGCACTTGTGCCCCCTCGACATACACATCCTCAACAAACCCATTCAGCAACAAAATCACACCTCTTCACTGTTGAGGTCCCTATATGTTAGAAAGCTTTCTACTCTAATAGTCTCTTCCCTCAAACAGCTAGACTTTGGAATTCCTTTCCTGCTATTTGCTTATCTAACATGCAGAAGTTTAAATGTAACGTAAACCAACATCTTGTTAATCTTTCCGAGGCATGGTCCCAAATAGTAACCCCTTACGTTCAAGTGGTGATATGCTTTGTTAGGAGTGACTGTGAGTAATTAAAAAAAAAAAGAAAAAATCGAAGTGTATTTAAAAGTAGGGTCTCAAAAGCCCTTTTCCTTTAATGCATTGTTTATTAATGAGTTTAATTTGGAATTTAATATCTTTTGCTTTGACAAGATTGTGACAAATACAAAGGAAGCAGGATTCTGTCTAATTTGATCATTTATGGAGACAGCTCAACAAGAATTTGTTTACATTGGATTTGAAGGGTACCATATTGTATTCAACTGGGAAGCAGGTCAGCGGAATAGTGTTCCATAGGCGGGCAGTTCTGGGAAAGAAGTTTTGTTCATGGAATCTACATTTAGATTTAGGCACAGATAGAGAGTAGGAGAAATTATATATAGTGGCTGCAGCTAATCGAGTGGTTTTTAGTGAAAAATTGGCAAGGGGGAACCCTAGATTAGAGTTCAGTCGAGCACTTGCCATGAAAATAACAATAGAGCAGAGACGGGCTCGCAACGTCTCTTCTTTTCAATCATATGTCCATTCTTGATTTGTCTCAGAACAGTGAATTACTTGAAGAGGCCACTGTCAGTCTCCGAAGCATGCAAAGTCACATCACTTCTGCAAACGCCGACTGAATCGAAAGATCCGTTCAAGGTAGGTGTGCTAGATTTATGAATTTCATCTCATTTCCGATGGGAGTTTTCTTCACACTTTCTTAGACTAAAAATCTAGTGCCTAACATGTAAAACAGTACACACACTTCAAAGCTGGTAATCCGTCATTTTCTCTTTCAGGGTATTTAGCAGAGAAGCCAACAAATTAAACATAGATAAAAAAATTTCAACTATATAATAAATAAATATTACTAAAGACAAGATGTTACTCTTTTATCTACCTGGATAAGTTTTGTGTGGTTGAACATTTTAAAGCGTCTATTTAATTCGAAACATGTAAGTTAGAACGGTAAGGTGGCTGACATCAGACGTTCAGCTGGGAAGTATCGATAATAGCTTAAATCATGAAAAAACAAAATACTGACAGAAATTCACCCAATAAACGTCCCGATGGCACTTATTGTGTGGATGTCTATTAGTATTTCAAGGTGTGTATTACTGTACACATAGATTCGAAAAAGTTGTCAAAAAAACAAATATATAACAAATAAATGTTATCAAAGGCAAGGTAAGTTACTTTTCTACATAACTGGATAATTTTTAGTGTTTTTATTTAATGTAACATGTTTATTCAGCTCAAAAAAACATACAATGTTTACCGATGTATTGGAAAATTAATGAGTTAAAAATAAGAAACTATACAAAACTGTTAGAAACTCGCTCAATATGTTATGCTGACATATATTCGGTGGGTTTTTAACAGCATTTTGTATAGTTTCTTATTTTTAACTCATTTTCCCAAACTTACCATGTTCAACAGAGAGTCCGGCGCCATTTTTAATTTTCAAATATATCAGTAAATATTGTATGTTTTTCGAGCTGAATAAACATGTTACGTTAAATAAAAACACTAAAAAATTATCCAGTTATGTAGAAAAGTAACTTATCTTGCCTTTGATAACATTTTTTGGGTACTTGTAAAGTTTAATCAAGACATTAAAAAATGAAAATATTGAAGAAAGGTTATATTGTACGGATCTGTTTTGGACTGAAGATCTCCAAAACAATTTCACCTAATTTGATCGAGTAGTTTTTTTTTTTTTTGTTGTTTTTTTTTACAGCAGTAAAACACGTTTTTATGATAGCACGTTGAAGATAGAAATCTTTGAATTTTTTGAACATGCCATGGGGAAATAACCAAGACCGTCTTAAAGCGCCGACATTTCCTCCCCATCTTTAATACTAGCTTTTCTTCCTAAAAATCGAACCTTTTGTTCGATATCATTGTTTTTTCGCTGTAAAAAAAAAAAAAAAAAAATCCTTGATGAAATTAAGTGAATTTTTTTTTTCCGGAGAACTTCATTCCATATCGGATACGTACAATATAAACTTTTTCGATATTTTCGTTTTTTAATGTGATTATTAAACTGTACAAGTACCTTTATTTGTTATATATTTGTTTTTTGACAACTTTTTCGAATCTATCTGTATAATAATACAAACCCAATAAATGTCACGATGACACTTATTGTATGGATGTCGGGTTAGTATTTTGTTTGTCAAGTTTTTAGCCAATGGCCTGTTGTCGGCATTACTTGTCTTTCTTTTTAAACCGAATAAAAGTTTTAAAATACGTTTAACCACAGAAAAACTTAGTCCGTTAGATAGAAAAGTAACTTATCTTGCCTTTGATAACATTTACTTGCTATAAATTGGATGTTTTTTTTTTTTATCTGCTGGCTTAAAACCCTCTTTACTTTTTCATTTAATCCTCCCTTCAAACCATAATTTATTATTTTATGTACACATATAATTTGGTGATATAAGATTGTGTATGTATTTTCAGTATTTGCTTTAACAGTGCTCAATACGCGAGTGGAGCTAAGTAGTAACAGTATGAAAACATATTTATAAGATAGTATAAGCTTTACACGGAAATCAATCATGGCAAGGAAATAATCAGGAAAATAACCTTTCCTAAACGCCTGTAATGAAGCAGAGTTACTATATCAAAATTTATTTTCGTACTTTTTGCTTTAAAAATAAAAAAATAAAGTGGCTCTCATATTAGAATTAAATTATTATCAAAGAATTTATGATATGATTAAAATAATAATAATTAGCTAAATTTTTAAATTACAGAAAAAAGTTAATCTGAATGTGTGTGACTATAGTATTATAGATGTACGAAAAGAAACTTGAATGTAGTAATTCTATTTTATTATTACTTTTTTTACAAGAATGTGTTCCCTCTCTCTCTCTCTCTCTCTCTCTCTCTCTCTCTATATATATATATATATATTGACACTTTTATATTATAAAGCAGAGTTAGTAAAAGCAAGCTTATTTTCGTATCTTTATTTCCGTACTTTTTTATTAAAAGAAAATAATCTTCTATTAAAACTAAAATAATTATTTTTAAACAATTCATAATAAAATTGATTGATAATATAATTAAAACAGTAATTATAATTCAGGGAAACTTTATTTTGATCTAGATATATATACATATATATATGTATACATATATATATATATATATATATGTATATATGTGTGCGTGTGTATATGCATGTGTGGGTGGGTGTGTGTATATATATATATATATATATATATATGTAGATATATGTAATTTTTAAAGCTACTGCTAGATAGTCTTTAACTTATATTTTTTAGTTTCTTTTTTTTTTGTAATATATTATTTAAAAATTTTATATTAAATAATATTTATGTTTTAATGTAATAAAAAGGATGATATTTGATAATTACAAATATCATGTAATTTTATTTATATAACTTCGTCATCCAGGATATTTCGTGACAGCTGAGAGCTCTTCAACTTCCAAGATGTCTAACTTACGTCTTACTTTCTTCAGATCAAAGGGAAATTGGATCCTCTATGAAGTATTTATAAACTTTTTTTTTTAAATTTTGAAATATAATTATGAATATTTATTTATAGTATATTATTAGTACTCTAAAAATACGCAATAGGAAGCAAAAAAGTAATACTTATCAATATTTGTTTATGAAACTTAAAGTAATCTTGCATTATTTTGTTAGATAAAAAACATCGTTTTTAATATGTGTGTGTGTATATAGTTATTTATTTTTGATTATTTAAAGTTAAATTTGGATTAATCGCTTTATTTTTTTAATATGAAAAAAAAAAAAACTTTATATAATTGAAGTGTGTGTATGTAGGCAGCATTCTTTTATATATATATATATATATATATATATATATATAATGAAAGGTATTTCTGGGAACTAAGCTGCACAGAGGCGTCCTCGTATCATCCCCGCAAGAATCGTCAGACAGTGTTGAGTGGTACTACTGAGTACTGACTGCGCCGACTGCGGGTATAAAACGCGAACACCTCTATGCAGCTTAATTGCCATCAATAAATATATTTTCATATTTTACTACTAAGCTTAGCTTTACTTATGTATTGTTGAGCACTGCTGAAGTAAATCGTGAAAGTCTATACACAATATATTATATCACCTTATGTGCATAACTGAAATGTTAATGCAACGCAGCCAGCAGCACATGTACGCATCATATACTTTCGGAACACTAGTTTTGATAGCAAAATATAAAAATGTTTGTATACATATATATATATATATATATATATATATATATATATATATATATATATATATAAAATCTCTCGCTCTATTTATTACTAAACACTCGTATAAATTTCGTTAAATTCGTTGATTTTTATCTTTGAATATATTTAACCTAGAACTGTGTGCGTGTATGTAAATTCCAGGTTAATATTTTCCAGAGGTAAAGCAACCAATGAAATTTTAACGAGGTTAATGCAAGAGTGCTCAATGCCGAAGTAGAGACAGATGTACTTTTTATTTGATTTACATAACATTACGGATTAAACTTTTGTATAAGCAATATCGCCTGAAGAAGTCTCTGGTTAGTTGTAACTGACTGACCAAAGCATGCTCACGAATGTGTAGTGACATATTAATTCTTATGTAAAACACATAAAATGTGTGTGTGTGTGTGTGTGTGTGTGTATATATATATATATATATATATATATATATATATATATATATATATATATATAGTGTGTGTTTAATGAATTTTACACATTGGTTTCATTTTCCACCGAAAAACTGGAAACTCAACCCTCAAAACATCGGCTGAAGAACCGTTTACAGTTCACATCTTTAACTATACTGGTTTACTGGGTTTTCGTAAAATTGAAGATATTAATTGATAGAAGATAAAGCTAATTATTACTTTTTTTTTTTTTTTTAAATTATTACTATAGAGAATAAAACTATTCTAATAGTTTCTTCCCTTGGACTGTTAAACTTTTAAATTCCTTCCCCGTTTCTTGATTTTCCCTGACTGTACTAACCTGCAGAAGTTTAAATGTAATGTGAACAGACATCTCGCTGCTCAATTCCTACTATCCTCTGTTAGGCACGATCCCTAATTGTACCCTCTTACGTTCCAACTGACAATAATATTCCTTGTATATGATGAAAAGGAGTAAAAGAAAAAAAAAAAAAAAAAAAAAGTTGTCAAAAAAATCGAATATATGTTTTTTATATATATATATATATATATATATATATAATGTTATCAAAAGCAATATGAGTTATTCTTTTACTTAGCTGGTTAGTTTTTTTAGTGTTTTTTTTTTAATTACTTATTTTAAAGCGTAAAGTTATTGTATTATTATTTTTTTTTTATACCACTTTTCTGTTTTGTTGTCTCTAGTAACAAATGCCCAGCTAATGTATGGTGTCTATTTAATGTAATATATATATTATTACATTAATTGAGCACTTGTTACTTCTATAACATTAAATTACACACACACACACACACACACACACACACACACACACAACTTGAATGCCTACTAGACACTGTCCTCGAGTGTCTAAGGTCTCTCTGTAAAGGGGTTTGTCAGAACAATCTGGCATGAGGATACTTTTTTTCAATAGAAGTAAACCCCGACCAAATATTCAAAATCACATAGTATTCGCAGCCCAAATAAGATCTCCTCACTACGGCTACTCCACAGCTTTTCTGAGGTATGGTTCAGTGGTGCACCTTCTCCAAGTGATATTGCCTCAAGTAATAGCATCAAGCTGGATACTCCACCAGACTAGATAAATTCTTGTCCTGGAATCCAGTAAGACCAAGAGAACAAAATTAAATATATACTACAACGTATGAAAATGGTTAATTGGGGAGAGGAAAATGATGTTTTCAATTTCTTTACTAACTCAATGTTTGAGAGATAAAAAACTTTAATGGAACATTCGAATATCTATGTATCTCATATAGAGTTCAAGTGTTAGTCCCAGGTTGTGGGCCCCTTGATTTCTGAGAACTTCGACTGAAGTAAAATAAAACAAAATATATATGTATACTTTTTGTTTGCTTTGCATAAGCATTATTATGTTGCTACACATTCAGCCAGTTACAAGTAACTAGAGACCTCTTCAGGCGAAATTGCTTATACAAAAGTTCACTGACTGAACTTTTGTATAAGCAATTTTGCCAATTTGTAGCGATATATAAATGCTTATGTAAAACAAATAAAAAGTATACCTCATCCCCGAGTGGCTACCGGGCCTTGATAAGTGGTGACCACCTTGTAAAAAAAAAAAAATACCTTGCCCTTCTTCAGTATTGAGCATTCTTGTATTAACTTTGTTAAAACTTCACTAATTACCTCTGGAAAATATTAACCAGGAATTGTTGTAGTTGTTTCCTTGCAGTAAAATTTTGATTGGATTATGATTTTATTAATTTTTTTTTTTTTTTTTTTTTTTTTTTTTACATGGGGGTCACCACTTATCAAGGTCCAGAGATTACTCAGGGATAAGGGTTATTGCGTGTACAGTAATCAATGAGATAGTATTGTAGTAATTATTAGTATTGGAGATTTGATAGTGTGTTACTTAAGGGGGCGGTTTGTCAGGAATTTGTTTATGTTGGATTTGAAGACATCCAAGTTGTAGTCAGGTGGGAAACAGGCAAACGGAAGAGAGTTCCATAATCGTGCACTTCTGAGAAAGAAGCTCTGCTCATGGAATCTACATTTGGATTTAGGCACAGATAAAGAGTGGGGAAAATTATTGGCAGTAGTTTCAGCCAGACAGGTGTTTCTCGTGAAAGATTGGCGAGGGGGGAGATGAGAGATTGGAGCTCAGATGAGCACTTGCCATGGAAATAACAATAAAACAATGACAGGCTCGCAACGTCTCTTCTGTTGGAGAGAGGCTGCAGGGAAGAGAAAAGGGCATCCCCCACCAAACCATGAAGTCTATTTTGTACTCTGTCAAGGCAGGATAGCCTGTTTTTAGCAGCTCCTGGCCAGATGTGGCAGCAGTACTCCATCCTTGGTCGTACTTGGCTTTAATACAGATAGAGAATTGCATCAGTAGTGAGATATCTTCTGGAGCGGTAGAAGGATCCCACCATTTTCCCAGCGTCCTTGGCAACAGATTTGATGTAAGTGTCCCATTCCAGATCAAGAGTAAAGGTGAAACCCAGAAGCTTGTCAAAACATGGAGCCTCCCCAAGACGAGAGCCATCCATTTCAATTGATGCCAGATGGGGATCAGAGCGTTGATGATGTAAAGATAGACGCTTGGCTTTGGATGCATTAAAAGTGACCAGCCAATTATAATAAAAAAAATCCATCCGGAAACGATATATATTTTATGTTTGTCCAAACCTGTGAACTAAATCGCTTGTTTAGTATTATTGTAGCACCAATAAAAACAACAGCTTGGCGATTATCGGATTAGCAATTTACAAGGAAAAAAAGGTGAAAAAGAAAACAAATAATAAAAAAACTATCACCAAACACAATAAAATTTACTTTTCTGATGAACTGGTTTCACTTGTACCCGCTCAACAAATCTGCTTAACAATAAGATCTCACCCCTTTACTGTTGTTGTACCTAAATGCCAGAAAGCTTTCTATTTTAATAGTTTTTTTCCCTCGAACAGCTAAACTTTGGAATTCCCTTCCCGCTGCCTGCTTCCCTGGCTGTGCTGATATGCAGAAGTTTAAATGTAACATAAACAAATATCTTGTTAATCTTTCTTAGACATGGCCCCAAATAGTAGTCCCTTATGTTTAAGTGGCAATATGCTTCGTAAGGAGTGAACACGAGTAAAAAAAAAAAATTTCTATAATTTCCAAGTGTGTTTACTGATTGTAAGATTATCAATGCATTTGTTAGCATCACTTTTACTTAGCCAAGCAAATGTGCTTTTCAAGATAGTGACAATTTTGCCCAGACTTGATTGGGAATTTCAGGCTTTAGATAATAAAAAAAAACTTACCCTAATCCAACTGGCAACCACACTTGGACTTAAGCTTACAGCTCCACTAATCCACTTAAAAATTTTTTCTTACTATCTTTTAAACCTGAATGTGGAATGGTTAATCCACTCAAAGAAGACCGATGATGAGGGGAGGTTCTGTCACGATTTCTCCATTGCTTATGACCTCACTCCGATTGTTCATGAACCCACCTGTGTGCCTGACACTGACGGCCAGTACGTGAGTCTCCTAGACCTTTTTCTCACAACTTGCTCTGAACTCTGTTCAGTTTCCGTTCTTTCTACTCTTGAATCTTCCGACCACTCTGTTGTATCAGTTAAGATAAAAATGAAATGTAATAAGTCTTCAGTCGTACTTCTCCATCGTACAGTATATCGATACTCTATAGCTGACTGGGATAGCTTCCATACATTTATATCAGATCTACCTCTGCGTTCCATGTTTAAAACGGATGTCCTCTATAGTATCAGACCTGATGGAATAACACTCGTATGTAAAAAAAAAAAAAGTCTGAGCAAAATTGTCATCCATCTTAAAAGGAACACGTGGTTGACTAAGTAAAAGTGACAATATCTTAGCATCAGTGAACACATGGGCAAAGTATAAAAAGAGTAAATTTTCTTGCATTTCATAAGTTTCTACTTATTATTTTTTACCCCTTTTTTCTTGTTAACTATACTGCACAGTTGTCAGTACAAGGCAGTTAATATTGTCGAACCATAGATCAATATGTGTAAGGATTTAATTTTACTTATGAAAGCTATTCACATGTTCTGAGCACCTTTTGTAATAATACTGGTCTTTTTATTTCAATACATTTGAGGTTATTTAAGTAATCTATAATATAAATCCCACCTGTCTGTTTAAATGTATGTATGTATGTATGTGTGTGTGTGTATATATATGTATATCTGCCTAAAACTTTCGACAGGGGCAACAGATTTTCATGAGATCAGTATCACTTTGACCCTTCGGACGACAAATATCGAAAAATTGGCCAGAAATATTAATTCCTTCACTCTCAACTGGGCACTTTTCTACAGAGAGGGGTCGCTTTTTTAGCCGATATTTTTGAAAGTCATCCCCCTCTTTTCGATTGACTAGCCTTAATTTAAACCTTTGCCACTTCTGGTTTGGTGATGGACAAAGACGTCACCTCCCCCCCCCATATTTTCTCTCCTTCGCCGTACGGGTTAAAGTCTACCTGCCTGTTACCACTTTTTTTTTTTTTTTGCTCAACACACACCTCCGGCCCTGTCGGTGGGGCATTAGAATATGCCGACTGCCCCCCTGCAGAGGGTAAAAGTCCCTCAATGGGGGTCCTGGATATGACCTTAAACTATATCCAGTGGTGAGGCCCCAGCTTGTGGGCTTTGGGGAATGTGAAGCCACCCTTTAATTACCATTGCTCCCAGGTCCACTCTGACCCAGAGTGGTAGTACCTGTAAGGGTCCCAACTATGGGTTAAATAGAAACCGACTTGAAAACAACAAATATATTCTATTAAAAATATTTTCTTCAAAATCTTTGGATTCGGCATTAAATAACCCGAAAAGGGTTGATATGCCGTAAAACAAAAACAACCAAACAACCAATCCACACACACCTCCAAACACCCCGGGCAATGCCGGGCTAGTTATATATTGGCACAAAAGAAGACCAGTTTACATATAGACCAGTAAAAGTTGGCTTCCTATAAATGGCAGTAAGAAAGCCATGTCTTGAATATTCAACAAGAACATCTAAGAAGGGAAGAGTTATCTTTCCATAATGAACTGCAGAGCTCCATGAAGGGAATTCAACCTATTAAAGAATGCTGACGCTTCACTTTGCGATGAAAATATACTAAAAAGTATCGTAAACATATCTAATATCTAACATAAATAGTGGATGTAATTCCAGAACTAAAAAGAATGAATTCTTAATAACTGACAAAGATATCAGTTAAAGTTCAATGGGCTCCCCATTGAAATCTTATCGACCATGCTGTACATAATATCAGCGAAGCTAAACTCCACTGATTTGGTACACATCAATAGGAGTTCTATAAATATCTCCTTAGAAAAACACGTAGATGTTAAGCAATTGCTATGATGTGTGTTAATGTAAATATGTATAGTCTCATCTAATGGTATATTGGTAAAGAACCTGGAAACCTCAAAAGAACACATAAAGGATGTCTGAGCACCCGAATCTCACCCACATAGACATTCAAGAAACCGATATATATATATATATATATATATGTATACACTTATGTAACTCCAGCAAAGTGCTCAATTATAAAGAAAAAATCAAATTAATACCATGATATTTGTTTATATATATTTGTATTACAGAAGATCAGAAAAGGATTGGTACCGTTGATTTCAAATCCAACATAAAAGGAGACCAACCCTTTGATGTTGAATTTGAAACCGATGGTATCAATGTTTTTCTGGTATTCTATAACACAAATATGTATATATATGAGTAGGCTGATTTTCAACTTTGTAAAATGTCACAACAGAGAAAGTTGCACAATCATATGGAGAGTACAAATAATAAACTATATAATAACTGATATGCTAAACATTAAAAAAATTATACTCCCCCTGAAATTTCTGAAACACTGGATTTTAGTTTGATTTATAACTGTAAAAGACTGAAATTTTTCTGTTATCAATAAAAATTGTTTTATGTTTGAAAAAAACCCATAAAATACAACACATTGTTTACTACAACGTAGTTTTCTACATTTCTGTAAAAACACCAAACAATTACTAAGTACGTAATGTAGCTATTTTTGTTCATCATATCTCTTTTGTTCAAAAAATATCTGGTGGGGAAAGTTGTCATATACTTCTTTTTTTTGGGGGGCGATTCCGTTCTTTTATTTTTTGAAATTGTTGTGGGGGGGTATCGATGAAATTGCTCAGTATCCTTAGTAGAGCAGAAGGGTTCAAAAGAGAGTTGTCTACCTGATAGGTCCTGAGCAGTCATCTAAGTTTCAGCCTTTGTCCCATCGACGAAATGTTGCATCCCTCTGCCTGTTTTACAAGTATTTTAATGGTGGATGCTCCAATGAACTACTAGCCTTTGTACCCCCTCAATGTAAATAACCTGGGACAAATCTGACAAGCAGCAAAGTCCCACCCCTACGCAGTAGAGACCCCTAAATGTAAGAAAGCCTTCTACTCTAATAGTTTCTTCCCCATAACTGCTAGACTTTGGAATTCATTTCCAGTCTCCTGCTTCCCCAACTGTACTGAAGTATAATTTGAACAAACATCTTGCTGCTCAACTCCCTACATAGTATCTCTGAAACTCATGTCCCAGATAGTAGCCCACAACATCAAAGTGTCACTCACTGTGCCTTGTTAAAAAAAAGAAAAAAAGTATAGCAACTGTGTCCAAACTGTACTTCAGGTATCCATGCTAGTCTTCTATATATATATAAAGGTAAAATGGGTGTGTTTGTATGTCCGCCAAAAACTTTCGACACAGGCCATGGATTTTCACCAGATAGGTATCATTTTCAAGCTCAAACCTTCACCCGACAAATATTGAAAAATTGGTCCAAAACATTAATTCCTTCACCCTCAACCAGACCTGTTTTTACCAGGAGAGGTCGAAAAAAAAAAATTGTATCTTTATGACAAGATGGCTTCTATGCATGCGTCGACACACGCAAAAGATGTACTTGAATTCGTTTAAATACTATAAAAACCAACCTACTTCCACCCATGCGTCTATAGCGCGATGGCTTAAGTGACAGCGTCGTTACCTTAAGATTTCAGGTTCAATCCCAGTTATCTGATATATATTTTTTCTCAATTTTTAAACATTTAATATTGAAACAAGGTTATTTATACCCTTTTTATTCCGCTTTTTGCTGTGTTTTTTTTTTGTTTTTGTTTTTTTTCCTTTTTTTGGTTTTTGTTTATCCAATTGTTTTAAAGTTTTACGTCCGTTCGCTGTTTTTTTTTTTTTTTTTTTTTCAATTTTTTGAAAAAGTTTAAACAGGGTTATTAATTTGCTTATTTTTTACCCTCTCCCCTTCATATACACCTCCAAACACGCGGGCAACACCGTCCTTTTTTTTTTTTTTTTTTTTTTTTTTTCCTATTTTTTTAAGGAAGTTTTACATTCGTTTGCTGTTTTTTTTTTGTTTTGGTTTTTCCGATTTTTTAAGAAGTTTAAACTGTGTTATTACTTCGCTTATTCTTTACCCCTCCCCCCTTCAACATATACCTCCAAACACTCGGGCAACGCCAGGTACCCTTGGTCAGCTCACTCCTTAAAACTTTTTATATGCTGTCTAATTGATAATATCTACGAGTTACGAACGGGGGTCGAGTGTGTATTTAATTTGCCCAACTTTCATGCGCTATTTTTTTTTTCCAGATTTTTAGATTGTCCCATGTTTCTTTCGCTTTTCAGCATAAAAAAGCGAAACTGGATTCGAATTGGCGGTTTCCTAGCCCACGGGCGGGTGGTCTCTGGAAAGCGATGTAAACGTTTGGTCAATGTCGGCTTTTCACCGTCATATTAGACAATTGCTTTCATCTGGACACTTCCCTAATAAACAGGGGGAGCTGGTTTTCCCCAAAGTTGGGTAAAAACAAACAAACCGGATTTTGGCCCCATTAAAAACTGTCCCGCAGAAAATATTAACTGTGACTTCTATTTGGCCTTTCAGTCATTAAGTGTGAGCACCTGTCAATTCTCTTCCTATTCAAATGAATTCAAACGTCTTTCAGTTACCCTTTTTTGCTGACTGAGCGGTTAACATGTCATGTTTTTTTTCACATTTTATTTTCCAACTTCGCCTCAGGGCTTCAGGTTTGATCCTACGTGTGTTTCTTTTTGATTTAAGAGCACATGCACCTTGAAACACCTGGGCAACACGCCGGGTACCCCCGCTAGTCTAATATATAAATCTCCCCTGTCTGTTAGTGTGAATTTATGTATGTGTGTTTGTATGTCTCACTAAAACTGTCAATGTCTGCATCCAACCGGGTTGAAACCGATACTATGTGAAAGAGCAATGCGTTGGATGCATAATATGTGAAAATTAGAAAAAAGATTAATTCTGTGGCTGTCAACTGGACCACTTTTTGGAAGTGGGGTCCTTTTTTGCGTCGCTATTTTCACAAGTCACGTACACGTAATTAACTAAAACTATGTTTGGGTCATTCCGTATGAAATCATTCAGGAATATGGGATTTTGAAACCCATATCCCCAGATCTGGCTGTAGTTTGCAGTGCAGATAGATAATATAGGGACTAAGACATCTTTAGAATTTGAGCACATAATTCCAAGCGATTCCCGATTTAGAGCAGTTTTTGTTTTGGCGTTAGTCACATAATGTGATGGCCGGGTGACAATTTTGTGATGTCATTTCTTTGAATATTTTTTGACTGGAAGATGGTATGGCTCTAAAAATTCACACAGGTAAGTTTTCGACTGAATGAATCCAAAAATGGCATCAGATTTTCTCAAAAATGAAGCCTCATAGATATTAAGGGTTTTTGGATTTTTTCGCATGTGCCCTAAAATTGAATTTAAAAAAAAAAAAAAAAAAGGGTGTGGCTGGCATGGTAACGCATTACTTTTTTCATATTTTTTTTTTTTTTTAGACATAATAAATTGTCTTTGGATCAAAAATGGTTAAAAGTTCTTGTTTTGTTCACTCACAGTTTCTGTTGAAAGTCTGGTATATTTTTGATGATAATGAAAAATATTCTCTCCCCCTATTGGATGTGATAATCAATTTAGACATGTTAAACTTATGTCACAACTTGATTTTGGAATAAGCTAGATGCTAAAAGTAAACAGGCTCAATTTCATAAGATATTTACAATAAAAGTAGTTCTCACAAAGGCTTTCTCCATATACTTATCTCGCACATTAAATTGTGTCTCCGGCAAAAAATGGTTAAAAGTTCTTGTTTTGTTCACTCACATTATTTGTTGAAAGTAAAATCTTTTGAAAAAGTCTTGATCATTCAAAAACTTATGTACACTCATTTTCTGCCTTTTTGACTCCTACTCTTGTTCCATTTTCTTATACAAAACATGGCAATTTTGATAAGGGCTGGTTCTTATAGCTAGGGCCCTCTTGGAGCGAATGTACAATTTCATACACTAAAACAAACTTGAACTATTTCCTGAGAAGTACCTTCATGGGAAGCAACCAGTTCTGATCTGTATGGGGTTAAGTCAGGGGAGTGACCATTCATGTCAAATTCCATAAACACTTTTCTGGTTCCCTACTCCTGAAAAAGTCAATTTATTTAGTTGAACAGATGAACACAACTATTATTTTTCTTATAATGAAATTAAAATATTAATTTAAAATGAACTTACGAATCGATGGATGCAATCTGATCAGTTTTATATGAATAAATGTTTACTTACTTAATGGCTAAAATTTTATTTACAGTTTCTAGCGAAAATTTTATTTAAAGTTCATCCAATTTTAACATTAAAAACAATATTCTTTGACAAAAGGGCAAAAATATTAAGTTGAATATTTTTTAATGCAATTCCTTGAATTTCTGGAAGCTCTTTTTTATCTGCTGAATCGTTTAATAAAAAATATGTAATTGGTTATGGAACTTCTTGTTTTTAATTTCAAACCAACTAATTGCATATACTTCTACAATAAATCTAACCAGGGGCCTGTGGCGCAGTGGATAGATGTTGAACCTCTACTGTTCCAGGTGAGCATTGTCTGAAGATAACGATTTCAGTTCTACTCAAGTCCGGCCAGAGGATTAGTTGGCCAAAATGGGGTGAGACAACAACAACTATGGAAGGCAGTAATTACTGAGGATGCAATTAAGAGAGTCAGCATTCCTATCCTGTCGCGGGTGACCACCTGATGAAAGCCAGAGGGATAGTTGGCCGAAATGTTGTGAAAGAAACAACAACTATAAAGATGAAAATAATAGTTCGCAAATAAATAATAAAAAAAAATTTAATCAGATTGTGCATTTTATTGATTAGTTCTGAGGAATAAATTTTCGGGTTCATGAACACATCCATCTGATGGCCAGAGTAAGCTATCAAGCCTGATTTAAAGGTCTGATCCTCCATACTGCATATTTAGGATTCACTTAGGATCCACTTCACTCCTTGAAATCCCAACAGCATACTATAAAAGTAGTCTTTTGTTTTTTGTTAGAGTAAAGTAACTGCTATGTAGAGAACTAATTATTGGTAAAAAGTCAACTTTGTGCAAATGATGGTAATTGCTAGCACATAATTTTCCAAGTGGACCAGTGAATGATGTTTAACGTTGTTCATTTCCATCAATGAATTTAAATAATGTCCTAAAAGGAAGCCCATTCTGGTATAGAGAACAAATAATTGTATTTTTATATTTAGTCTATTTTCTAAAGATGTAATCAGTCCTGATTTACATTCAGTATTTGTGCATGTGTTGATCAAAAATGCCGTTAGCATATTTATACATCCTTATATTGTTCTAAAACGTTGATAACTTCATCTGCTAGAACGGCACCAATTGCTCCGATAGTAGAGATCACTATGTGTGAAATACTTTCCGTTACTACCACATTCCATCTCCTTCGTGAATGTCAAATGATGTTCTTGTTCCTTTAGCTTTTCGATTTTTGTTTTCATTTTCATCCACAATTTGCTTGTAAAATGAAGTGTTTTTATTGTTTCACGTCAACACTAATTTTTTTTATTATACTCTTGATAGGAATTATTTTTTGTTCTTTCTTTTTTCTTGTTAGTTTTGAATTTATCACAGAAAATATTCTTTAAATCAATATGTGGTTTTAGAAGGCCCACAACCTGCAGATTTGCAAGACTTGCACTTAAATTTGATGAAACATTATTCCTGATTAGTTCAATTGGATAGTGAGGACTTTTTATCAAGCTGTAAATATTCTTAGAATCTTGCTCTGGCTCCAAATTTTCATCAGTTTCATCGCTATTTTCTGATTGTGAAAGAATGATATTTTCGCCATGGGATGGTTGAAGCAATAGAGGATGAATCAACTTGCCTTTCTCCTAACACAACTTTTTAGATCTTATCACAGCAGCTTTATGAAGCAGGTCAAAGTTGAAAATTGCCTTTGGGTTCCACTTTATTTCTTTAGTCATTCAAATACTCTTGCTTTTCCAGAAGAACCTGAAGGGTATAATTTGACAAATGTTAATTCTAATCCACTTTTATCTCTCATAAAAATAAAAATTGTGATAGTTTCTTTCCTTATTTATTTACATAAAATACAAGCATAGAAATTTATTTAATATAAAATGTGTATGGTATCATTATGAAAAAAAAAAAAAAAAGAACAAAAGAAAATAAAAAGATAAAAAAAACTTACCTTTTTGTTTGATAGGTTAAATACAGACTATGTGCTTTTTCTGACAATTTTCTGCATTTTACAGTTAACATTTTTGTCGTTACAACTTGCATTTGGCAGTTCACGCAAACAAGATGAAATGTTAGACAATTTATTAAGTTTTTTTAATAGAATGTTTTTGGCAATGATTTTCTATTTATTTGCTTAACTTTTTTAAAGATTGTGTTCTGCAATTTATGCACAATCCACAATTCAGTTAATAGGCCAAACATGGATTAACTGCCTTCCAAATACCTATATTATTTGCTATTAATTATGAAAGAGCAAATGTATTTAAACTTTTTCATATAATAGCTATAATTTGCATAAAGTTTCTAGAAGCAACAAATGCTCTACAAACTATCATATCTAAATTTGCATTTTATTCTAATAGAATTTTAGGTAAAACTCACAGAGAATACTCTTTTACGGTTTTAAAATTGGAACAGAAATTTAAATGTTCTGTTTTTAATCTTTTTTAAAAACATTGTGCATATGCTCAAAAGTAATCGAAACATTTAACAATCATACTTTTTATATATAAAAAAAGAAAATTTTAACAAAAATAAAATTTAATTTTTAAACGGAAAAGGTCAATTTGGTATACCTTTTTGGTATATTTTTTTTATATAAGTTCAACTTCACATTGAAAATGCCCACTTTTATAGGTTTTCGGGTATGTTTATAATGAATAAACATCCCCAACCTCCCCATGTTAAGAACAGCATTCAGAATAGAAACCCGTAACCTCCTCACATTAAGAACGGCTTTTGGAATTTGAGACTTCGAACATATGACCATTTTAGACAATACTCCATGTTCAGTGAGAAATCTCCTACTTTAATCTTGTTTCCAAAATTATACTATTGCATAAAAATTCTTATATTTGCACTTGTGCACATAATGATGGTTGTGGTATTCATTTTTTAAACTTAATTTTTATCATTTTATCAATTACTTTTGATTTTTTGGGGTGCATGCAGAATTATAAGAAAAAAATGATTAAAACGGAATTAAATTTAAATTTCTTTTCCATTTTAAAAACAACCGTAAAACAGAGCGTTCTCTGCAAGTTTTACCGAATTTTCAACCAATTCCGTCAAAGAACCATAGATCTATAAAATCTGAATATTCTTAACCCAAGTCTACGGAATGTGCATACCAACAATTTACGGATTTTATCAATTTTCTTAGTGACTTCATGTATTGAATCTTGTTACTGTCTTAATACATCTTCATTCTTGGAAATCAGTTTGAATATCCTTTTGTTTGCATCGTCCCATAATCTCACAGGTGACAACCCCAATATATAACTTAATTAAAAAAAATCAACTCATCACACTGTATTTACCTTGCCGATACAGCATAAAATCTACAGAACATGCAGATTCTCCAAGCCACTAAAATCAACAATAAAATCACAGCCTCTCTAGATGTCGAAAATTTCTTTACTAATATACGAGACCAGTAAATGGAACAATTGACATTATCATTGCCAATATATATAACAATCCAATCCTTCCTCCACTTAAAATAAATTCAACAATCTTAAAGAAATTATTAATAATGTGCACAACTAAGGTTCCATTCTATGATTATCTGGGAAATATATACACACAGGTGGATGGCGTAGCTATGGGTTCCGTATTGGGACCAAAATCTAGTAACTTTCACTTGGCCAATCTAGAAAACAAAATTTTTAATTCAATAGAGAAACCTTCCATTTACATTTGGTATGTTGATGATATGAATTCTTGCTCATAGCATAAAAGAGATAGATTTAAAAAGCACATTTCAAAATAATTCAGTTCTTAACTTTACCTATGAACTAAGTGCTGATAACAAAATCTCGTTTTTGGATGTTCTTATTGATTCCAGTAGCGATGAATTCATCACCTCCGTTTAAAAAAAAAAACCATCCGCATTACATTCCTGCATTTTAAATTACAAAAGTGAATGTCCGTTTTGTTACAAAATCGCTATAATAAAAAGTCTCGTACATCGGGTGAAAGTGATTTCAAACCAAAAAATATTCTTCAGCGAACTAAAAAATATGAAACAGGTCCTAGTCAATAACCAGTTCCCAAACTCTCTCATCGCTAAACAAATAAAACTATTAGCAACTTAAAAAATCAAGGTACTAATATTCAAGAAGAAAATAATCGTCAACCTATTTACATGTTTTACCACAACCAGCTACATAAGAACTGGCCTTCGGGACAAGATCAAAGTGTAGTATCTGTTCTTCAGATGCTGCACTTCTATTTCTTGTTCTCTTTCAGTGGAGGAGAAATCCTTCACGATTGAGACAATTTTTATTTTTGTACCTTTTCTCCACGTTAAAAAACGACCTGGGTGTCTAACTCTGCCCCGTGGGGAGGCATAGTAAATAGGTACATAAGAACTCCAAAACTGATGAAAGTATTTTAAAAAAATATAATCCACAGATACATGTCTTCCAACTATAAAAAAAAATCAAATTTATTATCTATTATAAAAAACTATAAATGACTAACCGCATAATCAAAAACATTTTGCAGACAAATAACTTGCTAGAGAAAAAAAAACCCAATATACTTTACCAATTTAACTACCCATTAGGAACATGTATCTCTAAAATTGCTAACTACAAACATGTTGTCATAAAGACTAACTCTCCACCTCTCCGACACCAGTTCAATATCGCACTACTTAAAAAAACATGGCTGCCATCATTCCGATGTTTTGAAGAATCATGGTTGAAAATACTAAAGTCTTACAAAGCGATAATAATATAGATTGAAAATACTGGAAGCTTTATGTATATAATGACAAAGAAACCTCAGATAAATTAATGTAAATTACGAATGTAGTTGAAATATTTTAAAATGCTTAAAACATAATTTTTATAACACAATTTTAAGAAATAATATGCCTGAAGATGATGGAAGTATTCCAATCAAAAGCGCTTTCTAAACAAACATACAGATCCAACCTAAATAATTTTGAAAAATAAATACAAAAAGAATTATTCGGAGATTGGAGAAAGTAAAAAAAGATGGTGAAACAAAAGAATTCCGTGCTTTTTTGTCTTAATCTGTATATTTCTATATAATTTTTCAAACATTACCTTCTTTTGAATTTTGAAGCTTTTAATTTTGTGCTAACCAGCAAAATTATAGTTAGCCTGTATAAAATTTCTTTTGCTAATCATTTTCCTCTGAAGGAAAAAGCCAAAGTTTTGAAACTCCATAGAATAAGGAAATAATTAACTTTACCTTGCATATGAACAATGTTATAAATCATAATTTGCAAAATTTTAACTCTCTTCACACACACACACACACACACACATTATATATATATATATATATATATATATATATATATATATAATTATTTTTTTACTATAATAATTAAATACCTACAGACACTAGTGTTTCATCCTTTCGGGATTCTTCAGTGCAGGGTGTCACAATTACTACCAGTCGAACGATTCGAACCCCGCGACACGAGACATCTCTGGCTCGATTAGCGGAGACCGTATCCATTCGGCTACCATTAATCGTGTGAAATAGCGTTGAATTTTAAACATTTTAAATTTAAATGTTCATTACGTCAGACAGACAGTGATCAAGTCGTTATACGACGATCTACGCATAAGAGCTAAATTGACCGACTTTTATTCAACAGAAAGTGCTCAACTATAAGAAACGTATTTCTTAAAGGGGCTGTCATAATTATTTTTTTACTATAATAATTAAATACCTACAGACACTAGTGTTTCATCCTTTCGGGATTCTTCAGTGCAGGGTGTCACAATTACTACCAGTCGAACGATTCGAACCCCGCGACACGAGACATCTCTGGCTCGATTAGCGGAGACCGTATCCATTCGGCTACCATTAATCGTGTGAAATAGCGTTGAATTTTAAACATTTTAAATTTAAATGTTCATTACGTCAGACAGACAGTGATCAAGTCGTTATACGACGATCTACGCATAAGAGCTAAATTGACCGACTTTTATTCAACAGAAAGTGCTCAACTATAAGAAACGTATTTCTTAAAGGGGCTGTCATAATTATTTTTTTACTATAATAATTAAATACCTACAGACACTAGTGTTTCATCCTTTCGGGATTCTTCAGTGCAGGGTGTCACAATTACTACCAGTCGAACGATTCGAACCCCGCGACACGAGACATCTCTGGCTCGATTAGCGGAGACCGTATCCATTCGGCTACCATTAATCGTGTGAAATAGCGTTGAATTTTAAACATTTTAAATTTAAATGTTCATTACGTCAGACAGACAGTGATCAAGTCGTTATACGACGATCTACGCATAAGAGCTAAATTGACCGACTTTTATTCAACAGAAAGTGCTCAACTATAAGAAACGTATTTCTTAAAGGGGCTGTCATAATTATTTTTATACTATAATAATTAAATACCTACAGACACTAGTGTTTCATCCTTTCGGGATTCTTCAGTGCAGGGTGTCACAATTACTACCAGTCGAACGATTCGAACCCCGCGACACGAGACATCTCTGGCTCGATTAGCGGAGACCGTATCCATTCGGCTACCATTAATCGTGTGAAATAGCGTTGAATTTTAAACATTTTAAATTTAAATGTTCATTACGTCAGACAGACAGTGATCAAGTCGTTATACGACGATCTACGCATAAGAGCTAAATTGACCGACTTTTATTCAACAGAAAGTGCTCAACTATAAGAAACGTATTTCTTAAAGGGGCTGTCATAATTATTTTTTTACTATAATAATTAAATACCTACAGACACTAGTGTTTCATCCTTTCGGGATTCTTCAGTGCAGGGTGTCACAATTACTACCAGTCGAACGATTCGAACCCCGCGACACGAGACATCTCTGGCTCGATTAGCGGAGACCGTATCCATTCGGCTACCATTAATCGTGTGAAATAGCGTTGAATTTTAAACATTTTAAATTTAAATGTTCATTACGTCAGACAGACAGTGATCAAGTCGTTATACGACGATCTACGCATAAGAGCTAAATTGACCGACTTTTATTCAACAGAAAGTGCTCAACTATAAGAAACGTATTTCTTAAAGGGGCTGTCATAATTATTTTTTTACTATAATAATTAAATACCTACAGACACTAGTGTTTCATCCTTTCGGGATTCTTCAGTGCAGGGTGTCACAATTACTACCAGTCGAACGATTCGAACCCCGCGACACGAGACATCTCTGGCTCGATTAGCGGAGACCGTATCCATTCGGCTACCATTAATCGTGTGAAATAGCGTTGAATTTTAAACATTTTAAATTTAAATGTTCATTACGTCAGACAGACAGTGATCAAGTCGTTATACGACGATCTACGCATAAGAGCTAAATTGACCGACTTTTATTCAACAGAAAGTGCTCAACTATAAGAAACGTATTTCTTAAAGGGGCTGTCATAATTATTTTTTTACTATAATAATTAAATACCTACAGACACTAGTGTTTCATCCTTTCGGGATTCTTCAGTGCAGGGTGTCACAATTACTACCAGTCGAACGATTCGAACCCCGCGACACGAGACATCTCTGGCTCGATTAGCGGAGACCGTATCCATTCGGCTACCATTAATCGTGTGAAATAGCGTTGAATTTTAAACATTTTAAATTTAAATGTTCATTACGTCAGACAGACAGTGATCAAGTCGTTATACGACGATCTACGCATAAGAGCTAAATTGACCGACTTTTATTCAACAGAAAGTGCTCAACTATAAGAAACGTATTTCTTAAAGGGGCTGTCATAATTATTTTTTTTTTTACTATAATAATTAAATACCTACAGACACTAGTGTTTCATCCTTTCGGGATTCTTCAGTGCAGGGTGTCACAATTACTACCAGTCGAACGATTCGAACCCCGCGACACGAGACATCTCTGGCTCGATTAGCGGAGACCGTATCCATTCGGCTACCATTAATCGTGTGAAATAGCGTTGAATTTTAAACATTTTAAATTTAAATGTTCATTACGTCAGACAGACAGTGATCAAGTCGTTATACGACGATCTACGCATAAGAGCTAAATTGACCGACTTTTATTCAACAGAAAGTGCTCAACTATAAGAAACGTATTTCTTAAAGGGGCTGTCATAATTATTTTTTTACTATAATAATTAAATACCTACAGACACTAGTGTTTCATCCTTTCGGGATTCTTCAGTGCAGGGTGTCACAATTACTACCAGTCGAACGATTCGAACCCCGCGACACGAGACATCTCTGGCTCGATTAGCGGAGACCGTATCCATTCGGCTACCATTAATCGTGTGAAATAGCGTTGAATTTTAAACATTTTAAATTTAAATGTTCATTACGTCAGACAGACAGTGATCAAGTCGTTATACGACGATCTACGCATAAGAGCTAAATTGACCGACTTTTATTCAACAGAAAGTGCTCAACTATAAGAAACGTATTTCTTAAAGGGGCTGTCATAATTATTTTTTTACTATAATAATTAAATACCTACAGACACTAGTGTTTCATCCTTTCGGGATATAATATCTCATAGCCCACCTGCTTAGCATAAACAATTCAGGTTATCATTGATTGTTGGGACTTGGATTGAAACATGACTCTTGTTTTGAGCTGTGCAACAGATTTGAACAGTTATCTCTACACTGATGATTCCACAAGGATGAAACAATAATCATTTGTTGTAGCCCTCTTATAGTCGGATGTGCTAATGCAACATAATACAGGTCATCAAATCATAGAGATAAATGCATGATTATTTAATAATAAATAGTTATCTACATATGTATACATTTCATCCTTGTAGACTCATCAGTTTAGTCAAACCAGTGGCACAGTTCAAACCTCCGAAATAAGTCATCTTTAATTCCAAAGCAAGAGATGTCTCAACTTATTAGTCATTTATGCCTATGATTTGATGACTTGTATTACTTTTCATTAGCACCTCTGACCAAAATATGGCTACAAATAATTATTTAATAATAAAATTTTATCTAGAGACATGTTTCATCTTTGTGGGATCATCAGTGTAGATAACTGTTCAAATCTGTCGCATAATTTCAAACTCTGGACAAAAGTCACATTTAACCCCAAGTCTCAATAATCAATGATGCTAACCTGAATCGCTTATGGTAAGTAGGTGGGCAATGATAGAAAATATATGATGTTGACCATCTTACAATTTATTCCTTTAAATACGTTGACATGCTTAATTCTTGACAGCACCCGTTGTGTGGTGCAAAATGATTCATTTAATTATTATATCAATCAATTTCACAGATTATAAACAAATTATGATAAAAAACATTAAAAAGGAAAATCCTATATTAATGTGAAGAAAGATTAATTAAAAATAATTAAATAACAATTAAAAAAATCATAGTTAATGTAATTAATATGCATTTAATTATCAATAAAATAGTAATTGAAAAAATTATTATACATTTAATTAAAATGTTAATAGAATGATACTTTATATGTATATAAAATTTAGGTCTTATCAACAAATGTTATTACCAGAAACAAAATTTAATATATTAAGTAATTATTTTTTTTATAAAATTAAATAAATACATAGACATATGTTATAGATATTATGATTATTAATATTATCTAAGTAAATATATATTATAATATTATGAAGACTCTGGTTTCTCCCATTCCATTCAAAGGTCACTTCTTGGACAAACAGGACGAATATAACATGGTGATGCTCCACTATGAAACCCTAAGTTATAGATTTTCCAGATCGCATACTGGTCATGAAAGCACAAATGCATGGTGAAGACCATTGTGTTCACCGTTACATAAGTTTAGTCCTAGGTGATTCCAATTTTAGAACACACACGGAAGCTCAATAGCGTGGTCTTGATCAGTTCCACGATGATGGAATTGATGTATGATTTCTGTATTCGTTGCCTCAACAGTTGTTCACAGGAAAAAAAAGCGAACAACTCGAGTCACCAGGAATATGCGTGTTGCAGTTTGTGGGTGATGGATTGGTTGTCCCTCTCTCCTACTTGCTATCTCCTGAAAGAAATTACTCCACTTGGTATCATTCGTTTGTGAGTTAGTCACGGATTCTATACAAAACAAATAATTGACTCCAGACGTAAATCTTTGGGTTTTCGTTCATGAAGATTAATCTATAATATAAATCTCACCTGTCTGTATTAATGTATGCATGTATTTTTGTATGTCTAGCTAAAACTTTGACAGAGGCAACAGATTTTCACGAGATCAGTATCGTTTTGAGGCTCCACCCTTCGGATGACAAATATCGGAAAATTGGACAGAAACATTAATTCCTTCACCCTTAACTGGGCACTTTTCTACTTTTTTTGCCGATATTTTCGAAAGTCATCCCCTTGTTTCGATTGACTAGCCTTAATTTAAACCTTCCCCACTTCCGGTTTGGTGATGGACACAACAGCAAAGATGTCACTTTTTTTTTTTTTTTACATTCTTTTCCTCCTTTGTGATACAGTTTCAAGCCTGGCTGCCTACTACCACTTTTTTTTTCTTTTTTTTTTTTTTTTTTTTTTGCTCAACCACACACTTCCAAATACCCAGACAACGCCAGGCATCCAGCAACAAAAACGGTCCCCTCGTCACGACGACCGGTTCTATGCATGCGTCAGATGACGTCATGACTTGATTTACTTTACTTGAAGAACTGACTAAATTTCATGTACGTCGCGTTAGGTCAGTTGGTTAGCGTGTTGGTTCATTATCTAAACGTTTTGGGTTCGAATCATGGTGTGAGATGTTTTTTTTTTTTTTTGTTTTTTTTTACAATTTTTTAAATTTAAATATTGAACCAGTGTTATTTAAGCAATTTTTCACGTAACGTTCGTTTTTCTGTTTTGTTTTTTTTACTTCGCTTATTCTTAGCGACACCCAAAAACACCTGGGTACCCACCAATCTTTTAAATTTTAATATCGAAACAGGCTTATTTAAGCCATTTTTCACGTGTTCGTTTTTCTGTTTTCTTTTTTGTTTTTTCAATTTTTACATTTAACATCGTTCGTTTGCCTTACGTTAGTTTTTTTTTCGATGTTTTGATTACCCCCCTCCCCCCGCTTAATTAAAACGTTTTCTTTTTTTACTTCGCTTATAACAAACAAACCTGGTCATTGACATTGACTAGTCTATATATATAAAAGGCAAAATGTGTGTGATCATTTCGTGTATGTCTGGCAAAGGCTTTTCTCGCACACGGTCCCGGGTTTGTTACTATCACTTACAACTGTGTATATAGGTCCTATATAATGATATCTAGGAATTGGGAAACCGCGTAGCGTATAGATTTATTTACGTCGATTTTTACAAAATTATTGTTATTTTGGCTTCTCACGTGTTGATTGGGCTTTTTAGTATAAATAAAGTGAAACTAAACTCAAACGGACGTGTTCGCGGCATTGCGCCGGGAAAAACGTCCAGAAGCAATCAGCTTTGATCAATCTTGTATATCAGACAGTCAAATTTCGATAAACAAACTCAGACGCTGCGTGACTTCTATTTGACCTTCTTAATTAGGTCAAATGGAAGCAGCAGAGTTAACTTTTATTGCGCACGCCTCTTTTTATAGTTAGATAAATAAATTCCAACACGCCTACACTGTATGTCGCGGTGGCCCAATGGTAACATCGCACAGTTTTTTTTTTTTTTTTCACACATTAATTTCCAACTCAAAGGAACGGGTTCGATTCTCATACTCACCTACCCAAACATTTTTTTTTATTATTAACCCCCCCCCCGAGTTTTGATTTACCTCAAGACACCCGGGCATCGCCGGGTACCCCCCCGCTAGTAAATATACAAAAGCGAAAATGTGTGTATGTATGTGTGTTTGTATGTCTCGCAAAAACTTTCCACATGGGCCATGGGTTTTCACGAGTTCGGTATCATTTTGAAGCTCCACGTCTTGGACGACAAATATAAAAAAATTGGGCAAAAACATTGATTCCTTCATTCTTAACGGCTTTTTTACAAGGAGGGGGTGAAAAAAAAATGGTATCTTCATGACAAGATTTACGCATGCGTCATTACGTGCAAAAGATGTACATTGAATTCGTTTTAAATGTTATAAAAACCGACCTACTTTCATCCACGCGTCTGTAGCGCAATGGGTAAGTAATAGTATCGTTATCTAAAGATTTCAGGTTCGATCCCAGTTATCAGATATACTTTTTTTCTTGATTTTTAAACATTTAATATTGAAACAAGGTTATTTATACCATTTTTTTTCGCTTTTCACTGTTTTTTTTTTTTTTTTTTTTTTCCTTTTTTTCCTTTTTTTCCCTTTTTTTTGGGGGGGGGTTGTTTATACGATTGTTTTAAAGCAATTTTACGTCCGTTCATGACGAGGTCGGTTCTACGCATGCGTCATACGACGTCGTAACCTGATTTAGTTTAAAGCTCAGTTTAGAGTGCTGAGTCATTATCTAAACGTTTTGGATTTGAATCGTGGTGTGAGATGTCTTTCTTTTTTTTTTTTTATTTTTTTTTTATTTTTTAAATTTTAATATTGAAGCAGGGTTATTTAAGCCATTTTTCACCTGTTTTCAGATTTTTTAACGTTTTTTTTTTTTTTTAACTTAGGTTTTCATTAACACACCCGCCCAATCACACACCCAAAAACACCCGGGCAACGCCGGGTACCCACCGATTTTTAAAAAAAATTTTAATGTTGAAACAGGCTTATTTAAGCCATTTTTCACTTTTTTTTTGGGGGGGGGGGTATTTTTCAGATTTTTTAAAGAAGTTTTAACTTTTTCTTTTTTGTTTTTCCAATTTTTACATTTAACATCATTCGTTTGCCTTACGTTAGTTTTTTTTTCGATTTTAACTTTTTTTAATTTAATATTTAAAAATATTTACTTCGCTTATTCTTATGTTTTGATCCCCCCCCCCCTCCAACCGGCCGACCACACACACCTTGAAACACCCGGGTACCCCCCCCCCCCAGTAAAAGATAAAATAAAATGCAATTGCAAATTCTTTCCCAATTGTCTGATTTCGTAATCATGCCCATATGCATTTATTTATTTTAATAAATTGATGGCTGCTATTTCTTTTGATGAGTTAAGGGCAGAATAGATTAATTGATTAATATAATAATTAAATGAATGATTTTGCGCTACGAAACAGGTGCTGTCAAGAATTGTGCGTGTCAAAGTACTTAAAAGAATAAATTGTAAGATGGTCAGCATCATGAAATTTGGGATATACTTTTTGTCATTTATTTTTGATATGCTCTGTTATTACATTGAGCTTCATAAATTAAAGGATTGGTATAAATAAAAGGTGAAACATAATTGAAAAAACATATTTCAATAGAAGCATATATATATACTACGAAAACATGCTCCCTCCATATTTGGATTATTCTGATGACTACCGTTTCTCATCTTGAGTATTATTCTCACAATATTTCAGCATGGAACCTCAGACCTTCTTTGAGTCTATCTTGTTAAACTTAGAGAATCTTTCCGTTGAATTCTCAGAAACTGTATGAAAATTTTAATAGAGCCCTTTCTTTAATTCATAAGGATAACATATTTTTGTTCCCTCAGCCATGGCCGGATAGAAGTCTTAAGCAATTCACAATTGTATTAGTATCACCTACGCTGAGGATTGAATCTTCAATCTCCGGAAGGGTGTCACTTAGAACTGAATTTTATTTATCCGTTACATAATCATAGGTAAAATAATTTCTCAGGGAAGACAATAGAAGTGGTCCAGAATCTTTAAATGGCCTCATCACCGAAGGTGGTTATGGTGGTCTGATCTTGAAAATTTTAAGATATATCCTATTTTGATGAAATTTATACCATATGTATTAACTTTGCCAAAGAAGACAATGGGAGTGATCCTAAATCTCCTGCTTTAAGGCAGCTACTGAACCTCCTTTAAAATTTCAAATAAGTAATTCATCCTTTGTAACTCTTAGTTTTAATTATTTGAAATCTTCAAAATACCAATAAAAATAATTGCTTATAGTGACCCCCAGAATAAATGTATTCAAAGCCATATTTTAAAATGAAGAAAATCTATTTTGCAAACAAATTCTGTTTCTTTACATTCTTTTTTTTTTTTTTTTTCTTTTTAGGTATTTAATGGACCTAACCGATAATTAATCACAGTGACCCAGATGGAATCGAAGGAAAATCTTTGTGTCTTTTGATTCCGTAAATATTTTCACCAGTTTTGAAACTCATTTGATTGTTTGGATTTTTAGCATCTCAACTTCTATAATAAGACAAAGAAATATTGACTATACATATATATATATATATATATATATATATATATATATATATATATATACATATATATATATATTTATTGAGAGTATACAAAAACAATTAGGCTTATGTATGTCGTTAAGATCGGGTTGACAATACCCGTATTTGCAGCTATGGGAGATTTCTATACACATGTGAAGCGATGTGTCGATCGATGGATCTAAATGCCCTATTTAGGGGTCCATATGCGACAAGATGAAGTCGAATATGTTTCGTGAACAGGTTAATACGGTTTCGAATTGGTTTAAAAGCTGGAGTGACTGTGAGCAGACGGTTGCGCTGTACTCGTTACTGAAAAGACTTTCACCGACACAGGTGAAGTTCATAGCCCAAGTTCTCGAACAAGGAGCAGCAGAAAACTCCCAGGTTCAAAAACTTGAAGAAGAAGCTAACAGCTCAGGTAAGGGAATCACTTTTTTTTTTTTTTTTATTGTTAGGAAATACCTTTCATCATAACTAATTTTTTAATCTTTTTTTTTTTTTTTTTTTTGTTACATCGTCCCCAAATCAAATGAGGCATATTGTCACTGAGATGTAAGGAGCTACTATGATTTAGGGGCCAGATTTATAGTTGGGAGTCTAAGTGGGGAGTTGTGCAGCAAGATGCTTGTTCTCATTACATTTAAATTTCTGTATGTTGGTACAGTCAGGGAAACGGAGCAGAAAGTGAATTCCAAAGGCAAGCAGTTTGAAGAAAGATGCTATCAGAGTAGAAAGCCTTCAAGCATCTGAGGATCTCTATAGTGAATAGGTCAAGGATGTTTACATTGAGGAGACACCAATGCATCAAGTTTGTCAGAAGTGCTTGTAAAACATACAGGAATGCGACATTGTGGTAATGGGACAGGGGCTAGAGCTTTGTAAATAGTGTGGGGTGTATTATGTTAGATACTCTTTCTGTACCTTGTCTAAGAGGAAGGTGTTACTAGTTGGTGTACCAACCCAGATATGACAGCAATACAGTATGCGTGAGCAAATGGTGGCCTTTTAGAGATGTAGGATACTCGCAAGTGTAAGGAGTTTTTCTAGCCTGGTAGAGTGAACTCCACTTCATTATACCAGTCCTGGCAGTATTTTCTATGTATTTATTGGTCCCCTGACAAAGGAGGGGTTTGGACCTAGTAATTCACTTCTGTTCGTTTGTTTGCACTTTTCCAATAACCACACCTTGGATTTAAAAAAAAATTTTTGCACAAATATTAGTCATGATACAAGTAAATTTTTCACTCGTGGAGGAGGAGCCCCCCCCCCTCCCCCCATCCTCATTGCTTGGTTTGTTCCAATTCATATCACTCTCTTCCTTTCTCATAGTATAATGTTTTACATTATTTTTTTTAATTATAGTTAGTCGTATTAGAAATAGCAGCAATATTTAGTTGCAGTTTCATCAGCACCACGATGATGATTGTTTTAAATGCTGCATTTGTTGAACAGCTTTTGGAAATGATCTAAGCTGGTGCTCCATTTCTAAACTGTTCTAGCAGTTAATTAACCCCCAATTTTTTTTTTTACCCTATGTAATCTTTTTTGGGGAGTAGTATACTTTTTAGGCTATTATGGGTCGATTGAACTTGGGGTTACATATGTTTACACAATTACTTGCTAGTTGAACTTAGTGTTAGTGGTAAACAAAATTTTGTTAACTGCCCTAAAATGTTATAATAGCCTGAAAATAATTTGTGTTGTAAACTCGTATAAAAAAAAAAAAATGAAAATCACATTAGAATTCTCTATTAACATTTGAAAATTACTTACAGAATTTGAGAAAGATTTATAGCAAGAAATATGTATGCAGAGCAGGAGACTGTTGGTATGTTGAAAGAATGTGAGTTCTTGGGTTAGATGTGAAACAGTTGAGGTATCAGGGTCAGTTGGCAGGGGAAAGCCACAGAAAACATGGTTGAACATAAGGATGGGCTTCAGAGAAAGAGGGATGAATCGAGAGCTGACAATAGAGAGTTTGGAAGCCAATTTCTTAAAGTCATCCAACAAATACCAGGTTTAAATGGGCGCTAAACTGAATATGGTGCTGATGAATATAATAATTAAATTATCTGAATATTACAGATTTTTCTTTTAAATTATTTTGTTTCTTGCACAATAAAATATATATTCTCAACTCTATCATTAACGCTGAGTCTGTTTTTTTTTTAATTTTTTTTTTTTACGTAGGAATCACCACTTATCAAGGCCCGAAGGCCACTCAAGGATAAGGGATAATGAGTATATAGCAATCACTGAGACAACAGTGTATTAATAGTTAGTGGTGGAAATGAGATAGAAATGGATTATTTAGAGGTGGGGGGTGGCTCAACAAGAACTTGTTTACATTGGACTTGAAGATGATCATATTGTAGTCAGCTGGAAAGCAGGTAAACGGAAGAGAGTTCCACTGATGGGCAGTTCTAGGAAATAATCTTGTTCATGGAATTTAGATTTAGTCACAGAGAGTGGGGGAACTGTTGATGGTCATTGTGGCTCGACAAGTGTTTTTATGAAAGTTTGACAAAGCAGGGAACATAGATTAAAGCTCAGACAAGCACTTACCATGAAAATAACGATGGCCTGCCTCTGATGCCATTGTATAAAATAAGCTTTTTGGCAATCTTCTATAATATTGGGACACATTCAATTATCACATTTGTATCCTTTGTTTTATTATAATGCAATGCTTTTTTTTTTTTTTTTTTTTTTTTTTTTTTTACTTGGGAGTCACCACTTAGCAAGGCCCGAAGGTCACTCGAGAATAGGAGTTAATGAATGTAAGGTGGTAGTGTAGTAATTGTGTAAACTGGGTAGAACTTGATTATTTATGGGGACGACTCAACAAGAACTTGTTTACATGAGACTTGAATGCTGGAATAACTCAAAATGGGAAATCATTTTACATAAAATTCTAAAATAATTTTTGTTTATATTTCACTAAAGTTTTTTTTTCAAGGTTTTCATACATAATTGCCTACAAAGGTAGAATCACATATTCTGAAGAGGTGGTCAGATGGAGGGTGGTGTTTAATAAATCTACAATAATACCAAAAAAATATTGTAATATATTCATTTTTAAACACTCTTAGATTGTGACTTCAGTTTTTTGTACATAAAATTCATTACAATTCAGCCTTGAGTTTTAACTTTTCTTTTAATGAATACATGGCAATTTTTAAGGAATTGTAGCATACTTATGTACATTTACTGCAGATTATTTGAAAACCATCAATTTCTGAAAATTTTCAGTAGCATATTATGGTTTCTTGCACAAAAATACACTTAGATGGCAAATTTCATTGCTTAATCTTGTGTTTTAACAAAGATATAACATTTTTACTGAAAAAGTAGTGTAAAAAATGTGACAAAACGCATATGGTCTTAAAGAGGGAAAAATATCCATTGCGTAAGGCACAAAAATAGCCATAACTTTAATTTTAATCGGATTTAAAAAAAAAAATTAAAAAGATTCTTTCTTAACTCATCAAGCTCTTTCTATGTATACCATTATTGAAATATCTTAAGCCATTTCAATTTTTTTATGTGTATTGCTATTTTGGAATTCCCTCTTTGTTTCCTGTTTCCCTGACTGTATTAATGTCCTGAAATTTAAATATGTGTTCAACTGCATACATAGTATTCCTGTAGGTGTAGCTCTGCTTAGTATCCCTTTATGTTCAAGTGGTAATATGCTTTGTTTGGAGTGGATAAGATTAAAAAAAAAAAAGCCAAGATCTTTTGTCTCATTAGCTGAAATTAAGAGCCACGTCTGAAGGAGAACCCATTGCAATATGGCAGCATTTATTGACATTAAGATTGTCAGTTTTTATTTTTTTAATATTTTAAAAATATTCAGTACTTATTTAGAATTGCACTTAACAAAAGTACAGACAAATCTTTATGATGTAGGAGATATGTCACAGAAAAAAAAAAATATTTAAAAAATAACAAATTGATAAATTTTTTTTTTTTTTTTTTTTTTTTTCCGGTGTCGGAAGCTACCATATTTTTTTAGAATGCATGCATTAAATTCAAGGGGGCCACCATACTTTTTGGTCCTGGATATGACCTTAAACTATATCCGATGGTGAGGCCCCAGCTTGTGGGCTTTGGGGAGTGTGGAGCCACTCTTAATTGCCATTGCTCCTATGCCCACACAGGGTCCCAAGTATGGGTTAAATAGAAATTGACTTGAAAAAAAAATATTCTATTAAACTTTTTCTTCAAAATCACTGGATTCGGCATTAAATGACCTAAAAAAATGCCATAAAACAAAAACAATCAACCAACCATATTTTTTTAGGATGCATTAAATTCAAGGAAACCACCATTTTTTTTAGAATACATTAAATTCAAGGAAGCCACCATGTTTCTTTTAAATTTAAGGATTTCAACTCAACTACTGAGATTTGTTTGTATTAAAAATTTAAAAAACTTTAATTGCTAGAAGTTGTAAAATATTTTTTTTTTTTTTGATTAAAAACAAAACTACTTGATCAATTTAACTTTTTGGTTCTGTGACAAGAACATCAAAGATTTTTCTATATTTTTTTTTTTTTTAATTAGATGTAATTCTGAATAAGCGCCAAATATTTTTGTAATATTTTCAAATAGATTTTGATATGGAAAAGTTTTATTGATATTTTTAATATTTAGCATTTTTTTTATTTAATAGTTTACTTTTTTTAATATGTAATATTTTTAATATTTTGTTTATATAAACTTAAATCTAATTTATTATTTTTAAATACTTTAATATTGAAAAACATATTTTTGGATATTTACCATTTTTGTTGTTGTAATTTTAATATTTTTAAAATGTTTTTATATTTTTGAATATTCTAGTTTTTTTTTTGTTGTTTCTTTCTAGTTTATTTAAATCAAGCATTTTTTTTCTATTTTTGTAGATTTTTTAGTATTTCATATTTTCCATAAAATAATCTTGAATTTTTCTCTTTGCATCTAAAATTCCAGTAGGAAAATGCAAAAAAAATATTTGTAAATAAATCTTTCACAGTCATATACAGCATTTTTGCACCATGATACTACTAGTTGAATATAGTGTAATAGTATTTAATATTTTATGTTATATAAATTCAAATAGTATTTAATATTTTATGTTGTTATATAAATTCAAATAATATTTAATATTTTATGTTGTTATATAAATTCAAATAATATTTAATATTTTATGTTGTTATATAAATTCAAATAGTATTTAATATTTTATGTTTTTATATAAATTCAAATATAATTTATTTAATATTTAAAAAAAAGATTTATTTTTAATGTTTTTCAATATTTAAGAAATATTTTTTTATATGTATAAATATTTCTAAAAATCCATTTTAACAGATTACATCAGCAAATTATCTAGTGAACCGAAAGAAACAGCCGTAACCCAATTGCTATCACATCTGCCACTTCTCCGGACGGGCAATGCTGAAGCAAAGACAGCTTATCTTAAGCTAATTCCGCAGGTTCTCTCCTATTCCATCGACAATGGCGTTCATATTGAAGAAAGCCGTCAGCTTCTCTCATTTTCACTCATCCACCCGGCCATCACCTGTGAGGAGCGATCGCAGTTCACAATGTGGTTGGGCTATCTGGAAGAACGCTTCAACTACAGCATCTATCAAAATCGGCAAAACAACTTCCAGTCGCAATGCAATTTCCCGAACCGTGAAGAAAGCTTACGGCATCCACAGCATGTCATAACGCATCTCAATCTTGCAAATAAAAGCTGCGTCAATGGTTGGAACGAGAGATCAGCAGCATCTGATGCTATGCAAAAACTGACGTTAGACGGTAGCTCAACGGAGCGGCTTATTCCACTTAATTATTCCAAACCAGGTGCTACTCAAAATAACAACGCCAACAGCAATAATGCAGACCGAGGTTCACAATCTCATACAGTACAGGGAAAATTAACAGGCCACGCCCCACTGCATACCACATCCTCGGCCCCGCCAAATATTTCATCAGTGCAGGGTAAATATTTCTTTTGCATGTATTACTATTTGTTATTGTCTTTTTCTTTTTTTTTTTACATAGGCATCACCACTTATCGAGGCCAAGAGGCCACTCGAGGATAAGGATTAAAGAGTGTACAGTAGAAATTGGACAATATAGTAATCGTTAGTAATGGAAATTCGGTAAATTTATTAACAAGTGAGACGGCTCATCAAGAACTTGTTTACGTTAGACTTGAAGACAACAATATTGTAGTCAGTCGGAAAGCAGGAAAACGGAAGATAATTCCATAGGCGTGCAGTTCTAAGAAAAAAGCTTTGCTCATGGAATCTACGTTTAGATTTAGGCACAGATAAAGAGTGGGGGGAAACTAGTGATAGTGTTTTCTGCTAGACAGGTGTTTCTTGTGAAAGTTTGGCGAGGGGGGGGGGACCATAAAATGGAACTCAGCCGAGCACCTGCCATGAAAATAACGATAAAGCAGAGACAAACTCGCAACATCTCTTCTATGAGATAGAGGTTGCAGGGAAGAGAAAAGGACATCCCCTACAAGGCCACAAAGTCTATTTTGAACTCTATCAAGGCAGGATAAGTCCTTTCTAGCAGCTCCTGGCCAGATGTGACAACAGTACTCCATCCTTGGACGTACCTAGCTCTTATATAGATAGAGAATTGCATCAGTAGTGAGATATCTACTGGATCGATAGAAGGATCCCACCATTTTTCCAGCGACCTTGGCAACGGATTTAATGTATGTGTTCCATTTAAGATTAGGAGTAAAGGTCAAGCCAAGAAGCTTGTCAAAACATGAGGCCTCCCCAAGACGAGAGCCATTCATTTCAATTGATGCCAGATGGGGATCAGAGCGTTGATGATGTAAAGATAAAAGCTTGGTTTTAGATGCATTAAAAGTAACAAGTCACCTCTTTCCCCATTGTATCACATGCTCAAGATCAGAGGAGAGAGAATCAGAGAGAACTTGGTCATTTACAGCCTTAGATGTGCTACCATAGATAGTAGGGTCATCAGCATAAATGTCTACAAATGATGTAAGGATGTGATTTGGAAGATCATTAATATAGATCAGGAAGAGAGTTGGGCCCAGGATGGACCCCTGAGGGACATGAATATTAAGAGCTTCTGACTTCTGGCCATCAACCACTACTCTTATGAACCTATCAGAGAGAAATGATTTAATAATTGAGAAGACATTTCTAGCTATACCATAGCTGGAGATCTTGTGAAGTAAACCTTTATGCCATACTCTATCAAAACCTTTGATATGTCAAGAGCAATTGCCCTAGAAAAGTAGCCTCTGTCGAGAGATTCGCTAATCCTATGAGATATAACTGTAAACACATCTGCTGTAGATCTAGCAGAACGGAAAGCATATTGAGTGTCACTAAGAAGGTTATTTTTGCTGAGATGGTTGATTACTTATATATTTAACACAGATTCCAGCAACGTACTCATGACGCACAGGAGACTTATTGGCCTGTACTGTGAGGGAGATGAGCGATCACCTGAATTCTTAAATACGGGGCATACTGATGAGATTTTCCAGGGTGATGGGAAGCAATTCTCCTTAAGACAACGTTTAAACAGTTTTGTAAGGATGGGCGCTAGTTCTGGTTTAAGTCTTTTGAGTACTATAATTGGAATACCGTCAGTGCCAGTTGCTTTACTGAAATCAAGGTTTTTGATTGGCTTGGCAACATCACGTACAGATATTTGTATATCACATAGTATGTTTTCTGATACAGGAGGAAATATTGGAGGTTGGTAGCCTTGGTCGCAAAGGTTAGAATTAGCTGCAAAGTTCTTGGCAAAGAGTTTGGCTTTGTTTGATGCTGATGAGATTATCTCAGGTCCATTTATGAGAGTTGGGATAGAGCACACACTTCTGTTCAGATCCTATTTGCTATTTGCCAAAACTGGTGGGAACCAAGCTGCTGCTTGGCTACTTTGGACTTTACGGACTGAGCATACAACTCTCTTGCATTCTTTATTACTTTTTTACAGTGGTTGCTGGCAGTCCTGAAAGCAACTTTAAATGACGACTATACTATTACTTCTATTAATAGTGGAGATTTGGTATCTGTTTCTTTCTTTCCTCTTGCTCTCTTATTTTTTTTTTTTTTAACTTGGGAGTCATCACGTATCAAGGTCTGAAGGCCACTCGAGGATTAGGATTAATTAATGTAAGGTGGTAGTATAGTAATTATTAATGGTTTAAATTGGGCAGAATTTAATTATTTATGGGGACGGCTGAAGAACTTGTTTACATTGGATTCAAAGACTATCATGTTGTATTCAACTGGTAAGCAGACCAGCAGAACAGTGTTCTACAAGCGGGCAGTTCTGGGAAAGAAGCATTGAATCTGCGTTTAGATTTAGACACAGATAGAGTAGGTAAAATCATATAGTGGTTGTAGCTAGTCGAGTGTTTTTCGTCAAAGTTTGGCAAGTGGGGGACCATAAATTGGAGTTCAAGTGAGCATTTGCTATGAAAATAATGATAAAGCAGAGAGAGGCTTGCAATATCTCTTCTGTTGGAAAGATGTTGCAGAAGAGGGTCATCACTTATTAGGTTTTGAACATGGTTATCAAGACTGGATTAGGCATGCCCAGATGTGACAACAGTACTCTATTTTAGGGCTTACCTGGCTCATACAGAGAGAGGATTGCATCGGCAGTGAGATACCCAGTGGAGCGATGGAATGATCCAACCATTTTTTCCAGCGATCTAGACAAAAGATTTGATGTTCCCTCTTCTTTCTTTTCCTCTTTTTATATTTTACTTTCTTTCTTTCCCTCCCTTCTCTCTTCCCACCTTTCCTTTTTTCTTTATCTCTCTTTCTCTATTTCACATTTTTCTTTCTATCTCCCTCTCACGCTTTCTCCTTTCTCTTTCTCCTTTCTCTCATTTCCTCTTTTCTTCTTTCTATTTTATTCTTCCTCTATATTTCTCTAGCTCTTTTTCTTTCCACCTTTCCTTTCTTTTGTTTTTGCCCATCTTTCTCTTTCCCTCTTTTCTTTTTATCTTAGCCTCCTCCTCCTCTCTCTTTTCCTCCTCCTCTCTCTTTTCCTCCTCCTCTCTCTTTTCCTCCTCCTCTCTCTTTTCCTCCTCCTCTCTCTTTTCCTCCTCCTAATAATTAAGATTTGGTATTTGTGTCTGAAACCTCACCTATGCTATGTGCTATCAATTTTATTGCACTTCTATTATAGTGAAGATTTAGTATCCATCTGAAACTGCCACAATCCTAACAAATGAGATATCCTATCTCTGTTTGAATTTTAATTTTATGTTCAAACAAAAAAAGCTTGATCTTGATAACAACCGATAATAATAAAAAGAAAGGAATGAATACTCTCTATGCAAATTAAAAATTTTTTAGCAAAGAAGCAATAGCTTAATCTTAATAATTACTGATAATAAAATTACTTCTATTACTAATGGAGATTTTTTTTTTTATCTGTACGTCTGAAGCTAAACTAAACAATAACTTCTGTTACCACAAGACCATTCTCCCAGGTATTACCTCCTCTTTTAGTTGACTTCCTCCTTGTGGGAAGGGATATAGTATTGTATCTTTATTGACATGAGATCTTGAGATCATTATTCCAGGCGTTACCGTTTCCTTTGGGAACATGTGTTATCTTCTCCTTAGGGACGAGAGATAGTATAGTACCGTTCCATTATCAAAGTATGTTAACATGAAGTTGTTATAGTCAGCCGTTATTCGCAAACTAAACACTTAGATTATTTATACTAGCGAAAACATGTGACCAGCTTAATCTTTATAATAATAAAAATAAAAGAAAGAGTAATTGCGTACAAATTTAAATTTTATGAGCAAAGGAGAGCTTTAATTTTAATAACTAATAAAAGCAATAATCGGGTATGAAAATTTAAACTTACTAGACCCCCTCCCCCATTCCAAAAATGAAAATGTTTTTTTTTGTTTCCCGACAAAACGGGGCTGGACCTGTAAATTCATCCTTGTCCGTCCGTTTGTCTATCCGCACTTTTCTCAATTACTATGCCTTGGAATGTTTTGAAATTTTGCACAAACATTAAACATGATATGAGTAAAAAAGTAACAGAATGTATTTTCCAGGAAAACTCCGGTTGATCCCCCACCCTCCCCGGGGGTGCTTTTCAGGTCCAAATGGCTAAAATTGACACTTTTGTGCTTATTATTTCTGAAAAGTTGTAACTAACTGATTTCTATAAAATTTGGTTATCTTTACTTCGTAATAACTCTTGGGTGTGCGCCAGGGACTCTTTTAGGGCTAATAAAAACACTCCATTTTTGGGACTATTTTACCATATTTTTCCAAAATTTTCTGTGTATGTCTATTTAGCAGTTTTGCATGTTGCTGAACTCTAATTTAAATATCCGGAGGACTTTTGGTGCTAAATGGGAGTTGGGGCACCAAATGATAGTCATTTTTTTTACATGGTACAAAACTCAAATTTATATGTTAAGGCCTAAAACTGCACTTTTTGTCCATTTTCACCAGGATTTGACATACATTGGCTAAAAGTTGTGAATACAATCTAAAATGAGTACAATATGAAATGTGTTTTCTTGTTTTCCTTTTTTCTGTTTTTTTTTTTTACTTTTCCTTTTCTCTTATTTTTACCCTTTTTCGTTTTTGTTTTTATTTTTTCCTTTTGTTCGCCTTTCCTTTTGTTCGCCTTTCCTTTTGTTCGCCTTTCCTTTTGTTCGCCTTTCCTTTTGTTCGCCTTTCCTTTTGTTCGCCTTTCCTTTTCTTTGCCTTTCCTCTTCTTTGCCTTTCCTCTTCTTTGCCTTTCCTCTTCTTTGCCTTTCCTCTTCTTTGCCTTTCCTTTTCTTTGCCTTTCCTTTTCTTTGCCTTGCCTTTTCTTTGCCTTTCCTTTTCTTTGCCTTTCCTTTTCTTTGCCTTTCCTTTTCTTTGCCTTTCCTTTTCTTTGCCTTGCCTTTTCTTTGCCTTGCCTTTTCTTTGCCTTGCCTTTTCCTTGCCTTTCCTTTTCCTTGCCTTTCCTTTTCCTTGCCTTTCCTTTTCCTTGCCTTTCCTTTTCCTTGCCTTTCCTTTTCCTTGCCTTTCCTTTTCCTTGCCTTTCCTTTTCCTTGCCTTTCCTTTTCCTTGCCTTTCCTTTTCCTTGCCTTTCCTTTTCCTTGCCTTTCCTTTTCCTTGCCTTTCCTTTTCCTTGCCTTTCCTTTTCCTTGCCTTTCCTTTTCCTTGCCTTTCCTTTTCCTTGCCTTTCCTTTTCCTTGCCTTTCCTTTTCCTTGCCTTTCCTTTTCCTTGCCTTTCCTTTTCCTTGCCTTTCCTTTTCCTTGCCTTTCCTTTTCCTTGCCTTGCCTTTTCCTTGCCTTGCCTTTTCCTTGCCTTGCCTTTTCCTTGCCTTGCCTTTTCTTTGCCTTGCCTTTTCTTTGCCTTGCCTTTTCTTTGCCTTTTCTTTTCTTTGCCTTTTCTTTTCTTTGCCTTTTCTTTTCTTTGCCTTGCCTTTTCTTTGCCTTGCCTTTTCTTTGCCTTGCCTTTTCTTTGCCTTGCCTTTTCTTTGCCTTGCCTTTTCTTTGCCTTGCCTTTTCTTTGCCTTGCCTTTTCTTTGCCTTGCCTTTTCTTTGCCTTGCCTTTTCTTTGCCTTGCCTTTTCTTTGCCTTGCCTTTTCTTTGCCTTGCCTTTTCTTTGCCTTGCCTTTTCTTTGCCTTGCCTTTTCTTTGCCTTGCCTTTTCTTTGCCTTGCCTTTTCTTTGCCTTGCCTTTTCTTTGCCTTGCCTTTTCTTTGCCTTGCCTTTTCTTTGCCTTGCCTTTTCTTTGCCTTGCCTGTTCTTTGCCTTGCCTGTTCTTTGCCTTGCCTGTTCTTTGCCTTGCCTGTTCTTTTCCTTGCCTGTTCTTTGCCTTGCCTTTTCTTTGCCTTGCCTTTTCTTTGCCTTGCCTTTTCTTTGCCTTGCCTTTTCTTTGCCTTGCCTTTTCTTTGCCTTGCCTTTTCTTTGCCTTGCCTTTTCTTTGCCTTGCCTTTTCTTTGCCTTGCCTTTTCTTTGCCTTGCCTTTTCTTTGCCTTGCCTTTTCTTTGCCTTGCCTTTTCTTTGCCTTGCCTTTTCTTTGCCTTGCCTTTTCTTTGCCTTGCCTTTTCTTTGCCTTGCCTTTTCTTTGCCTTGCCTTTTCTTTGCCTTGCCTTTTCTTTGCCTTGCCTTTTCTTTGCCTTGCCTTTTCTTTGCCTCGCCTTTTCTTTGCCTCGCCTTTTCTTTGCCTCGCCTTTTCTTTGCCTCGCCTTTTCTTTGCCTCGCCTTTTCTTTGCCTCGCCTTTTCTTTGCCTCGCCTTTTCTTTGCCTCGCCTTTTCTTTGCCTCGCCTTTTCTTTGCCTCGCCTTTTCTTTGCCTCGCCTTTTCTTTGCCTCGCCTTTTCTTTGCCTCGCCTTTTCTTTGCCTCGCCTTTTCTTTGCCTCGCCTTTTCTTTGCCTCGCCTTTTCTTTGCCTCGCCTTTTCTTTGCCTCGCCTTTTCTTTCCTTTCCTTTGCCTTTCCTTTGCCTTTGCCTTGCCTTGCCTTTGCCTTGCCTTGCCTTTCCTTTGCCTTGCCTTTCCTTTTCTTGCGCCTGTTTCTTTTCATTTTTCCTTTTATTTTTGAAAATTTTCTTTAAAATTTATTGAATTCTAATTTTTTTTATTGCTTTTTATATATTTAAAAAAATTTTTTAATTCTATTGTTTACAATGAAATTTTATTTTATTTTTTATTTCTAATTTTATTTTAATTCTTTCTTGTTTCACATTTTAAAAAATTCATTACATTTTTTTTAACCTGCATAATTCCAGTTAATTCCCTTTTCCATCATGTCTGTTTCTGTATTAATTTTTTTCTTTCAAACAGGGGGTCAGTCAGACAATCTGTTAAATTGGCTTGGAATTGATACGTGTAAAAGCCTTCAAGAATTATCAATGGAGCACAAAGATGGTGGTGGTAAGAAAGTATATATTTATTTTTTGGGGGAAATTTTGACAAAAAATAGTATATATACTGTGTGTGTATTTATGCAGTATTTCTTCATTTAATCAAACATTGTTAAAAATAAATCTTCTGCTAAATTATACTTATTTTTTTATGACTTTTTTGTGTTAAAATCAAAATTAATATAAGTTTTATATATCATAAATATTTTCAATTCTTTATAAGGTTAAAAAGCAAATGAACAAAAACAACTGGAGAAAAGAACAGAATTAAAAAAAAAAAAAAGTAGCTGTGAAGCGGACGTTTGAAGACTGACTCTGGGAGAACGTTCTTACACTGTTCTAGGAAAGTTGTTAAAAATTTAGATTCTGTGATGGCAATAAATGTCACGGGATAAAATTGTATTATGTTAAGCATTTTAAAATATTATTTTAATAGGCAATCTTATATTTTGGGTCCAAACACTTGAAATTTTAGATATAGGTTACTTGGACATGGATCTAACTTTATGTGATTTGAGCCCAAAATAAATGTTAAGGGGTCAAAATTGGGGTCAAAGTTAAAAAAAAAAAAAATAATAATTTCTGCAGTCTCTAACAAGTAAGTCAGGCAATTTTTGGCCCAAAAATTTGAAATTTTACATTAAGTGTATTCAGATATAGGGCAAGCTTTTTACTTTTTTTTTTTTTTTTTTCTGAAAATTTGGCTTCCAAGGGGTCAAAGTTCAAAAGATTTGACCTTTGCGGTTTCTAGCAAACTATTAAGCCAATTTTGGGTCTAAATATTTGAAATTTGACATAAAGGGTATTCAGACTTTCAGCAAGCTTTTTAATCAGTTTTGGGTGAAAATTTGGCTGCCAAGAGATCAAAGTTGAACGAGTTGACCTTTGCAGATTCTACCAAACTCCTCTGACAGTTTTGGGTCTAAACACTTGAAATTTTAGATGTTGATTACTTGAATATGGGTCAGACATTTTAATTTGATTTGAGCTCGATCTCAAAATAGTAAATGTTAAGGCGTCAAAATTAGGATCAAAGTAAAAGAAAATTTGACCTGTGCAGTTTCTAGCAACTTTTCTCTATGGTAGTTAAGGAAGCCTATTATATAGAAAGGCATTACCATACATATGCACACTTTTTAATTATATATATATATATATATATATGCATATAAAATTATTAACAGTACATAGGGCCCGAGCAAAGCCGGGCAGAACTGCTAATAAATAAAAAGGAACAAACCGAGTTATGTGTTCATTGTTTTGTTTTTATTTCGAGACTTTCTCTGGATGAAATAAAGACAAAACGTTGATGAACACATAATTCCGTTCGTTCCTTTTTATTTCTCTATTTTGTCGGAATACTATTTCCATTATTCTCATTATATAATATATATATGTGTGTGTGTATATATCTTAAGAGTTCTACTCGCACTACTAAGCTGCAAGATTGTGTTGACCTACAGAAAGTATAATATTAAAATTTATAATTATCTATTTACCTAGTTCTACCTATGTATTGAGCACTGTCGACGTAAATACTGAAAATATATGTATAATTTTATTTAGATACATAAAAAATATTAAAATATGTATGTGACAATGTTTACATTAAGATGTGTCTAATGATAGCATAGGTGTTAGAACCACCGACTCTTGGCCTGATAGTTGAGTTTCAATCCAGTTTTGAGGTGCTTGCTTGTCTAGTTGCACTGAAGAGCTGTGATATAGCCAAACTGTCTGTGTGTGGGTTACTCTCTCTCTCTCTCTCTCTCTCTCTCTCTCTATATATATATATATATATATATATATATATATATATATATATATATATATATATATATCATCCACATACAGTACTGTTTTGTTGTATCACAACTCATTAGTGCGGCTAGACATACACCTTTCCCCAGCCGTGGATCGAACCTACAACTGTCGCGATGACAGTCGGCAGCTCTAACCATCAGACCACGAATCAGTGCCATAAATGTTAAATTAACACCCGCTTGTCGCACAGTGCTCAAACTATGTTTGTTTACAAACAAATTAATAGTGGGCTTTAGTTTAATTGCTTAAATATGCGTTGGGTGAAAATACATTTACAAAGTGCTCAACCCAAAGAGGTGGGGCCTTTTTAAATGTCATCCACATACAGTACTGTTTCGTTGTATCACAACTCCTCAGTGCAGCAAACATACACCTATTTCATATCCATTTTGTGCTTTCTACACTTGTCAGTATGGAATTACCTAATATATCATTGGTCAGGTGATTCGCAAGCTACTCCCATGGAGTAAATAAAGGGTTCTGTTAGAAATTCCATATAGACTCAGGAGTCTGACAAAAAGATTCCATAGTTTGACGAAATGATAAATCTGAAGAAGATTGATTGTTGCATTGGTTGAAACATTGTGAGAATAACATCAAAGATAATAATAGTTGTCCAAATATAATACAAATTATCAATCTTTATCTCAAAAGTTCAGAAACATGGAATTTTATCTAGGCGTTTTTTTTTTTTTTTTTTTTCTGCTTCAAGGATTCTTATAATCAGAAGTTATTTCCCTTGGAAAGTCGTGCAGTTGGTAGGTAGAGGAAGATGAAACTGAAAGGTTACAAAAAAAGTACTTTATTAGATAAAAAATAATTATTTTCTACCTTATTGTCTTTTGTTATTTCATCTGTGTGTTTAAATGAAATAAACAAAAAAAACAAGTGTGTTTTGATATAATTGGAAAAATAAAATTTCAGTTGTCTCCCTTGAAAACACCAAAATGGTGATTTATCTTTTCTTGTGCTACACATGACTTACATGGCATGGTTAATGAAATAATATTGGCACTTTTATTTAATTCACTACATTTAAAGTAGGCTGTTTGAATTTATTTAATTACTTGGATTTGGCAGGTGCCCGTTTTAATGAGTTAATGAGGTCTAGTTTGACTGCAGGATTTTTATTTTCCCAAGATGTTATAGGAAAAAGCCTAACCCACATGCGGCGAGCGACAAATGTTGAATATTTATCTTCCCGAAATCGAGCAAATTAAATAGACAGGCGAGCTTCGTTGTTAACTGTGAGATATTACGATTTATATGTGATATAAAAAGTTGTGTAGCGACCGACCGCTTCTCTGAAAAAAGCCTTTTGTAGACATACAGAAAAAGCGAACACACATACATACATACATACATTTTCGCTTTTATATTTATAGATGATTCTATTATCTCGGATCTTTTATTAAATTTTCGTTACACATTAGTTTCATTGATGCTTCTATTATATCACCTTTTGGAATTTGAGATGTTATTAGAAATTTAAGAAAGCCAAAAATTATATATTTTCTTTAAACTATTTACCTAAAAAAAAAAAAAAAAAAAAAAAAAAAAAAAAATCAATGAGTTAGCTTAAAAAAAATGTTTGAGCCTAAACATTTTTTTTTTTTTTTTTTTTTTTTTACAGACACTAGTGTTTCATGTTTACACAATCATCAGTGCAGGAAGTGATAATTACTGCTAGTCGACTTCCTAGGCTAGCAACTACCTCAAGACCATTGGCAATTAACACAAAAATTGAGGGAAATTAATTTTGTATAAATGCTAAGTATGCGGGTATACATAGTAAACAGTCAGAGTATTCAACAACCAGAAATCAGAATTTTTTTTTTTTTAATTTTTTTTTTAAGATTTCCAAAATTCATACTAGAATTATCCACAAGAAATATCCATGGAATAATGAGTAAAGTACTACGTAAAATTCAGTTTTGAGCAGCACTTTTCTGAAGGTTGAAAGTTCAGTCCTCAATATGGACGATACTAAGAATACAACTGTGAATTACTTCAGCCTTGGTTAATGGAATGATAGCATGCTACTCTCGTGTTTGAAATGAAAGGTTTTGTATGCGATTCTGTGCAGATTCTCGTGTTCGGTAAGATACACGTGAGAGGTTAAATCGACCAAAATGTGAAAATCACACTCAAGATGAGAACAGTAGTTTGATGAATCTAAATAATACAAAATTTTCATTAAAAAAAAAAAAAAAGGAAATCTAGAAAAATATCATTTAGAAATGAGTGTTAATCAATACATTTATTCATTGCGTATCAAATCCAAAACAATTTTATTATTTTTTTTTTACATTTTTTTTTTCTTAGGTTTAGGCTGGAATGGTGGGTGGTTTGATGTTGGGTGATGTGTAGGTTGGGGGTACTGTTAGATTTAAGAAGGGATTAGGAGAATCGGGTTAGGTGGGATGTATGTGTTAGACAAAGACTAAGGTTTGGGTGGGGGTGAAAGGGGTTAGTGAGTTGGGTTAGGGTAGAAGTAGGAGATAGGTTTAAGAAGGGAATAGATAGGGTTTAGGCAGGGTTTAGGGTTAGGGTTAAGACATGTAGCAGTTAGGTGAGAATTTGGGAGATTAAGGAGGGTTAGGCAGTAGTTAGATCTTTATGAAGAGGTGGGAATTTGCTGCTATTTGTATTTGTTGAATTTACATTGAAGGGATAAAAATGCAGTGAGAGCAGTTTTTATGTTATTTATTTAAAAAAGAATTTTCAATTCTGTTTTCAGGAATAAAACCACATTCACCCGTCAAGCGTACAATTTCTGTAATCCCACCTCCGAATATATCGGATATGTTGATTAAGTATGATGATCCTGGTTGTCGAGTACGTCCAATGTCACAGACCTCTGACCATGCTCCATCATCGCCTCGGGATAGTATAACCTCATCAGGCAGTGGCAGCGACTCTCACTTAGATGAAGGTGGGCAACCCATTCGAAACAGCTTCACCGAAGGAGGAAGTGGAATGAAAGGTAAAGTTTTATGTTTTGTACTGTATTAATAAAGTATTTTTTTTTTCTCCCATTTTCCAGTCCGACATTATAGGACTATAAACACAGATACCACACAGTTACATTTATCTATCTTTTATTTATCTACTATATTAATAAAGTAATCTATTAATGAAATAAAGTTGTTTTTCCCCTCTCTAGTCAGGGATGATAGAACTATAAGTACAGGCACCACACATGGTTCCGATATGGTCATGCTTTTTGCCAGTGCCTGATGATTATTTTTGGAAATTGTCAGTCATTTGCATTCATTTTTATAATTTCCTACATTAATTCCAACCAAATTGACTCTCCCAAACAAGTCATACTTGGTCCGAAAAATTTAACACTCCCCTATCAATCACCAGGAAATTTAATTAATCTGATCCACTTCCATTGTTTCATTTACTGATTCTGTGTTATCTTTCAGCATTATTGACTTCACCATTTATATAATCACTGCACTTTATATAATCACTGTACATTTCCATAAATATATGGATAAATGTTAGCTAAAATAGGTAAAAAAAATTTTAACAATGAAGGTTTCAGGAAAAATGGTGCAAATTACCAACTTTTAGCTGCCAAAATCAGCACTCAAAAAAAACTAGGAATTAAAGTCTGGATCATGAAATTTAGACAAGAATTACTCAAATTATCCAGATTGTTTGGATCTGTGGTTTTGAGTCAAAATAACAGAAAAAAATGGCTAAGCCAAAATATTTGTATTCTAATTAAAATGGTTGATGAGAGTGATTTTATTATTTTTTTTCACACCGAAACAATTTTAGACAGCTTACCATCTCCTGATTCAAAATTGTAAAACTTGAAAAAATTCATTTTGGAGAAGGTTTTTTTTACAATCATTTTATGAAATATGTCAACTGGACCTGAATGTTGGCCATATTTTATGTTAATTTAAATGGTATATTTTGCCAAAAAAAAAATCAATGAATTTGTTAGAAAGTTGTTCAAACTACCCAATTTTATACATAAATTAAAGTTTGTGCATCTATAGACCTATTTCATGGCTTGCATGGAAATTTAGGGGCTTTTGGGCCAAATCAAGAGATGCACTAAATTTTTTTCGGAGTGGTCAAATCACCAGATTTGTTTTAGTCGGAAAAATCTGGAATTCACAACTTCAGATGCTCATATTTGGGGAAGTATTAAAAGTTAGAAGACAAATATGGCCATTTTTTGATACTACAGAAATTGAACTTTCAAATATCTAAGACTCCAAATCATTTGGGAAAATTGCAGGAATATACACACTGGTATATAAAAAATATACCAATATATCTTTATTCTTGTGACAATTATGGATGATTGGTTAAGAAGAAGACTCTCATGAGAATTCAATGAGTTGATTCCTCTCGAGCCCAAATTGTAAACCAATAACATCTTTTTCGATTATTATATACCCATTTGGGATGATATTGTCATTATAATCACATCCCAAGGCTGTTTTATTTGGCTATCATTGTTCACTGTATTGACCTGACTTTGATTACACCTGTGTAACCTTTTGCTGAAAATAACATTTCAAACATCATATTTGTAACATTTCTTTCTGACAATTCCAAGTTTTTTGCATCTTCACACTGTCAAGTTTATAATTTTTATTCAACTCGCCTTTTCTTTTATTTATTTATTTTTTTTTGTACATTAGATAATCATTATTGTTCTACAGGTGTAACAAAAACGGGTTTCTCGTAACGATGCCCGATTCTATGCATGCGTCAGATGACGTCATGACCTGATTTACTTTAAAGAGTTGAAAAACCAAACACATTTCATCTCCGTCGCTTTAGCGCAGTTGGTTAGCCTGTTTGTTCATTATCTAAACGTTTTGGGTTCGAATCGTGGTGTGAGATGTTTTTTTTTTTTTTGATTTTTTAAATTTAAATATTGAACCCTGTATTATTTAAGCCATTTTTCACGTAACGTTCGTTTTCCTGGTTTTTTCTTTTTTTTTTTTTTACTTCGCTTATTCTTAGCGACACCCGGGTATCCACCGATTTTTTTAAATTTTAATATTGAAACCGGCTTATTTAAGCCATTTTTCACGTGTTCGTTTGCTTTACGTTAGATTTTTTTTTTTTTTTTTTTTTTTTGATGTTTTGATTACCCCCCCCCCCGCTTAATTAAAACGTTTTCTTTTCTTACTTCGTTTATAACAATGCTTACATCGTCGTTGTCGTCGTAACGCTCAACGACTTTCAAACATCTTTCACTAACTCATTCTGGCTGGCCGATATTATTTTCAAACTTCGCCTCAGGGCTTCGGGTTCCATCCTAAACGGTTTCTTTTTTATTTAACACCACACACCCCTACAAACACCCTGGCAACGCCGGGTACCCCTCGCTAGTCTCTAATATAAACGTTACCTGTTTGTTTAAATGTATGTATGTATGTCTGCCTAAAACTTTCGACAGAGGCGACAGATTTTCACAAGATTGGTATTGTTTTGAAGTTTGACCTTTCGGATGACAAATATCGAAAAATTGGCTAAAAACATAAATTCCTTCACTCTCAACTGGGTACTTTTCTACAGGGAGATATTTTCAATTGACTAGCCTTAATTTAAACCTACGTTACTTCCAGTTTGGTGTTGGGCGCAACAGCAAAGACGTCACAGTTTTTTTTTTTTTTTTTTTTCATGTTTTTTTTTTTTTTTTTCATGTTTTTTTTTTTTTTTTTTTTTTTGTTTTGCTCAACAACACACACCTCCAAACACCTGAGCAACGCCGGGCACCCAGGCTAGTTATTCATAAAGGGTAACGCTGAGTGAGAAAATAATTTTTTGTGAGTGTTTGTTATGAAGCGTTTAGAGTTTTAGCTGGACATACACACACTGCCTTTTATATATTTTCTTGTTCAGTTTTTTTCTCTATGAAGACTTTAGTAAAAAGAACAAAAACAACAAAAAAAACAAAAACAACTGTGTGCATAGAAGAAGGGACTGTTTTAGGTGAATCATTTTTCATTTCTTACAGCATTATTTAAAAAATATATTTATTTAAAATAAAAACATATCGTGTTGGCTTACATATATATATATATGTGTATATATAATTTCCATGTGCTAGAACATTTTCATCTTCTACACAATTATACAAAATGTAAAAACTGTTGTGTCATGGAACAACAGTGAAAATAAGAACAATCAAGTCGAGGTTCGGTTAAGGAACAAATGTATTAACAATAATGTACAAAGATAGGAAAGTGTATATATCTGCTGGACACTCGGCTAGCAGTCGAAGTGCAGTCGCATCTCTCTCACTGGTGTTGGAATTACTAGCGCTATTTATAGTGCTAATCGGTGTAAATTCCTCCGTTCAAGGAAGGCCGGTATAACACTATGTATAACAAGTTTTCAGCATGATAATAAAATGAAATCAAAAATTTAACAAGAAACCATAAAAATGAATAATTAATTAACACTAGTTTTTCAAAGAAGTATGCAAGTTAGTTAACTTTCATGTGGTCGCTCGCATATCCATGACTGAATATTTAAAAAGTTTGTTCTAATAATTTTTAAATAGAAAAAATAGGCTTTTAATGTAAATGTCAGAGCAAAGAAAAACTCAACTTTATAGGTACATTAGCAGGTCGCCCAGCATTCCCCTGTTATAAAATAGGCATAAATATATTTTATTTAATGCAGAAATTGAGATATGTGCGTGCGAGTATTGTTTTCTAAACAGTTCACTTCTTGTCAGTAAAAAGAAAAATACTTGAGCTGATGAGATCGAAACCAAAACCTAAAGACAGTGAGTCAAGTAAGATAACCATTAGATCCGCTTGGTACAATCTTTATAAAGTGTTTTCAAACCTACTTATTCTTAACATAAAGAAGCTGTTATGTTTTTGGCTGTGCATGAGCATTTGTGAAACAGTTGACAGAAAATCCGAGCACCCCATATACCAATTTTTAAATTTGAACCCCTTAGCACCTCTTTTTTCTGGATGAAAATGGATTAAAGTTTTCCACATGTCTGAATACCCTATATACCAAATTTCAAGTCTGTAGCTCCAAAATTTGTTGAGTATATTTGTTGAGTATATTGGTTGAGAAGTATCCTCTCTCACATACACACACTTCTATAGATATGTAGATTTGTAAAAAAAGCAAAACCAAAAAAAAAACATTTCTGACAAAATGTATTTGGGATTTTTTAATATATAAGTATATTTATTAAAAAAAAAAAATTGCATTGTGTTGACCTTTAACCACTTTTTAAATAAATTTGTATAAAAAAAATTACTAAAATGTTAACATGTATTTACATGAATAATGTGAAATTTTTTGTCTTCTGAATTGTTACGATTATTCAAACTACTGGTTTCATCTTGGATATTATTCTCATAACATTTTGGTCAATATAATCTTTAGTGTTGCAACTATTAATTGAAATCTGGAATAAAAAAATCAGAATTTTTAGTGTATTGGAATTGGAAAAATTTGTGCCCAAATTCTGATTAAAAAAACAAAGCTTTATTATGTTTTATTTTTTGTTTAAAACTTAATTTTTCATCGCTAGTACTAATGATAAATATTTATTCGTTTTAATCTATTAGTAAAGTTCAAATCTCTAACAAATTTAGGTAAAAATGGCGTTGTATAAAAGGTATTATGGAGAAAAAAATTTGAGTAAAAAACAGAAACATTTGCTCTTGTAATGTTTGTTCCCCCTACGCGTGTATTTTTACTTTTGCAAAATTTTATGCGTACATTACACAAGTTTTTATAATACAAAAATTAAAGGACAACTAACTCTAAAACTGAATATTTGAAAAGAATCAGATTCAGTTATTGTATCTGAATCTTGACAAATGTTGGAATCATCCCATTATTAATAATCTCCAACTTCTTGCATATCTTTTTGATTTCTGGAATCTTTTTATTGAACTCGCAAATTTGCACAGTAGTCTATATTTAATTTATGGGCATGTGGAGGTGATTGGTAATTTACTCTCCATCAACTCCGACTGGGTAGAGATCTTAAATTTTTTTTTAGTTAGAAGTCACCACTTATCAAGTCTCAAAGGCCATTCAAGGAGAAGGGTTAATAAATGTAAGATGGTAGTTTAATAATCGATAATGGTGTAGATTAGGTAGAATTTGGATTTTTAAGGGGATGGCTGAACAAGAATGTGTTTACATTGGATTTGAAGGTTACCATGTTGTAAATGGTTGGGATGCAGTCTTGTGGAACAGTGTTCTACATGCAGTTCTAGGAAAGAAGTAATTATCATCTTTCGTTTTTGCCAGTTTTTTAAATGAAGTGGCTCTATTGTTTATGGCGATTTCCATTAAAAAAAACAAAATTGCAATTGTATTTTTAGTATCGTTTGCACTGAAGCTTCAATCACCAGAAAACTGTCAATTACAACTGATTTTTACTTAGTATTTATATTACTTATGCCACAGTCATTGACATAATGAGAGCAAGCTTGTATTAAATGAAAGGACACATTCAAATTTCTGTATAAATTCCTGACTTTGACAAACTTCGACAAGATTGGAACAGATACATTAAATCTGTTGCCAAGGCCACTGGAAAAGTGGTGGGATCCTTCTATCGATTCAATAGATATCTCACTGCTGATGCAATAAGAGCCAGGTATATCCAAGGATGGAGTACTGTTGCCACATCTGGGCAGGAGTTGCGAGAAAGGACTTATTCTGCCTTGATAGGGTTCAAAATAGACTTCGTAGCCTCGTAGGGGATGTCCTTTTCTCTTCCCTGCAACTTTTTTCTCACAGAAGAGATGATGTTGCGAGTTTGTCTCTGCTTTATTGTATTTTCATGGCAAGTGCTCGACTGAGCTCCAATCTATGCTCCCCCTCTCCAAACTTTCACAAGAAACACCCGTCTAGCAGAAAACACTATCAATAATTTGCCTCACTCTTTATCTGTGCCTAAACCTAAACGTAGATTCCATGACAAAGCTTCTTTCTTAGAACTGCACGCATGTGGAATTGTCTTCCGTTTTCCTGCTTTCCAGCTGACTCCAGTATGGTTGTCTTTAAGTCTAACGTAAACACGATTTTGATGAGCCGTTCCATATAAGTTAACAAATTTACCGAATTTCCATTACTAACGATTACTTTATTGTTCAATTGTCTACTGTACACTCTTTAACTCTTGTCCTCGAGTGGCCTCTTGGCCTTGATAAGTGGTGATGCCTATGTAAAAAAAAAAAAAAAAAAAATGTCTAAACAAAGTCAAAGGTTACATCGTTCAAAAAAAAAAAAAAATGATATAAAAATAATTTAAATACAATTTCTCGTGTTTACGACAAACTTATGAATGAAATGAAACGCGTAGAAGGAATTACTGCACATACTTGACCTTATTTTTCACCTGACTAATCAGAAATTCTATTTCTCAATTGTGATATCATGAACTATCACCTCCCCCTCCCCTCTTTGAGCCAAGACTTCTGAGGAATGTTAGGGAATGACTCACAGAAAGAATAGAAAAGTTATTGAAAGTATAAAAAACTATGACCCAGAACAATGGGAAGAAATGATTCATACAAAAAAAAAAAATTAGGATGGGTAGTCAGCTGCACTCTTGGACAAAGACCAGGTGTGTAGGATTTCAAACCAAACAGAGTATAAAGACTCCGGCCCACGACAGAAACAAGAGGGACAGCTTTCAGTTGTCACCTTGACCTTCGTACACAGGATTCTTTAAACAAATATAGATTTAGTTGTTCATTTTATTTGTCAGTAAGATTTATTTTTTTAATGTATGTTGCGTTTTTTTTTTTTAATTTTTTTTTTATTAAGCAAAATGTTTACATAATGCTATGTACTAAGGTCAAGGTAAAACTGGTCTTTCCCTCATCAGCTGGGGTTTTTATTACTTTATTTAGTTTAGGATTTCCAGTTGAGGTTGATGTATTGAGTACTCAGTTTAGTTTATGACAGTTTTTGTGGCTTTGGAGTTTTTTTGGCAGTTGGTGACAGTTTGTGGATGAGGTGATAAATGCAGGGAAAAGGGCAGAACTTTAGCAAATGGGATGAGCTGAACAACTGTATCATACACACTCAGAGCACAATTGATTTATACACAATGTATCAAGTTTCAGTTGCTTTTAATTTTATATACTTGTAAACCAGTACTTGCACCCTTGGCGATCACCAAGATGATGGCCAGAACGAGAACAAGAAATGAAGCTGAACAAAAAAACATGGTGGTTGGTGGTAGTTGAAGGGTGGAATAAAATCTTACACAATGGCTTAAAACATTTTAAGATCTTTGTGTAGCCAGACATTATGGCACCATAAAAAGTATTTTGTGATATATTTATTTGAGGACTGTTATCCTATCTTCATAATTGTTGTTGTTTCACTACGTTTCGACCAACTATTCCTCTGGCCTTCTTCAGGTGGTTGTTAACCGCAACGATATAGGAATGCTGAGTCTCTTAACTCTATTCTCAGTAATTACTACCTTCCATAGTTATCGTCTCACCACGTTTCAGCCAACTAATCCTCCCGCCTGATTTGGGTAGGATTGAAAGCACTATCTTCACTATATCTTAACGATGAAGATGAAGATAACAGTCTGCAAATAAATATTTAAATATATAAATAAATAAATATATAAATTACCCATCTGAAAGAAGTCCAATAAAAAATAATATATTTCATATTTTTTTTTTTCTTTTCAGATGTGCCAACGTGGTTGAAAAGTTTACGTCTCCATAAATATTCGCATTTATTCCAGCAATTAAGTTACAAAGAAATGATGGAACTATCTGAACCCTGGTTAGAAGCCCAGGTAATTTCTAATGTAAACTTGCGTGTTGTTGTCATTAGCAGTTGTAATGATAGATTAAAATTGAAATAATGTAAAATCTTGTGATATAATAGACCCCACTCCAGAGCCAGAGCCCTGGGGAGTGTAAGGAAGTGATTTATAAAGAAAAAAAAATGTAGAACTGTACCCTGATCAATTATGTCTCTATGGCACTATCCTTAGATTCTAGTGCCAAAGTACATGTATTTGATGATTTTAATGTCCACCACAGTAATTGGCTTTGTTTCTCAAGTTATACAGTATAGTTTTTCCGTACCTTATTTCCTTACGCAGACTGTCACATTCCTAACCCGCCTCTTCGACCACAAGGATCAGCAAGCCTCACTTTTTTTTATCTATTCCTAACTTTGGTACATGAGGATTGTGTTACAAATGCCCATAGCATATATGGGAACACTGATCACCCTTAACTTTCGTCCCTAATCTGAGGAAGCATTACTAAGAAGGACAAGATTCTTTAAAAAGGCCAGGATATTTCATGGAGTAATATTTTGTCTTTTTTTGATTAACGGTGTACAAATGATGTGAAGCACATGTTCCCATGCAGAAGTTTTATAGCAAACCTCAATCTATCCAAAGATTCTCTTCAAACGGTGCAGTAGCCATTGCGCAAAAGAAACATACATTCCACCAATTCATCCGTTGTAAGAAAAGTACAAATAGGCAAACGTTTAACGATGATAGAAATCTTTGTAAGAGTGAAATAGTCGCAGCCAATAGAAGGCATAATGAAATGACCAGAAAACACATGGCGTTTCAGAAGATAGGATGTTTTTTGAAAAACTTACGATAGTGTCGTAAATAAAGGGCAATAAGCAATTTCTCTACTATCTAGCAACCAGGAGGTTGCTTGCACAGCAGCCAATGAGGCTGAACTGCTTGCCTCGCAGTTTGCCTCCAACCCCACCTTAGATCTCACAAACCAGTCCCTCCTAAATTTCCTGTTGCAGACAGAAGCCACGTTTTGATGATCTGAAAATCACCCCTTTTCATGTCTGCGATATCATAGAAAACTATGACACTGCCAAGGCATGCATGTTTGATTTCATCCCTACTATATTAATTAAGAAAAGCTCTGCTCAGGTAGCCCTTGTACTCTCCAAACTCTATAACAAATACCTTACTGAATCTTATTTCCCTAATAGTTAGAAAATTACCTTTTTGTTAACAATATTCAAGAATTTTGGTAAAATAACTGACCTGCTCAATTATCACCTCCCTCAGTTTCCTCCCTGTCTTCGTTAAAATCTTTGAGCCTTTAATCAAGCGCTAGTCCATCACCTCGTAAAAGTTAATCTTCTCTCTGACCAACAGTATGGATTGAGGCAATCCCATTCTACTGCAAATATTTTAATAGCCATGTCTGAATGCATATACCATGCACTGGATAAGGTAGGTGAAGCTATAGTGGTAGTCCTTAATATATCCAAAGCCTTTCATAAGATCTGGGCTAGGGGAGAGGGCTTCTTGTGAAAATTAAATCATATGATATTACTAGACGGATGCTAAATATCATCAGATCTTTTTTAAAGAAGAGGAAAATCCAATTGACGTACAATCAAGCAAGATGATCTTAATGCAGGAGTGCCTCAGGTGTTGATCCTTGAACTTTTATTATTCCTGATATTCATAACAACCTCCCTAATTAAAATTGTGTTCGAGATGGGTATATTTGCTGATGACACCACGCTTTATAATAGTCATGAGGGGGGAAAATGGAAGTACATATATCTAAGGCAAAAGTAGAAACTTTTGAAAATGACCTTCATGGGGGTATGACACCAATGATTTCGACGATCGTTTTTATAACCACAAGTTATAATAACCAACCAATCAGAAGCTTCCAACGTTATTATAAAAATTGTTGAATTGGATTCAATCAGTTCGCCGTCGTCTCTGTCACGAACCCGCATTTGATTCTTCGCCGCCATCTTTGTTACTAGGAATTACTCAACACTCAAGATCGGAACTGCACTGATTCTTCACTGCCATCTTTGTTCATCATAATGTCTCAACACTTAACAGGTTATGGGCCCAGCATACTTCTATTTAATGCTACTAAGACTAAGCTTCTTTCTTTTAACAATTACAAAAAAATCTTCTCAACCACTGATAGTCATGATTAATAATGCCCTACTTTAGAGCTCTTCATTCAAACTCCTCAGCTGAGCATTCATAGGTAACATGAATTGAAACAAATACATTGAGGACATTGTCAAGGCTGCTGCAAAGAAGGTGAGTTCCCTCTACTATGCTAGAAAACTAATCACAACAAAGAATATCCTGTATCTTTACAAAGCCACCATTCACTCATGCATGGAGTATTGTTGCCACATCTGAACTGGTGCATCTACCTCTAATCTTCCCCTCTTAGACAGGACCCAACAAAGAGTTTCCAATCCAATAGGTCTCATCAACGCAATGTTGTATGCTTGTAACACTTTAATGGAATTCATAGCACTTGTTCCCCCTTCAATGTAAGTACCCCCTGACTAACCCGTCAAGCAGCAAAATCCCACTCCTTCATGTGCACAAGTTTAAATGTAATGTAAACAGACATCCCATTGCACAATTTCCTACATAACCCCCTGTAGACGTCCCAAATAATAGCCCTTCATGTCCAAGTGGCAATATGCTTTGTTTGGAGTGAATTAGAATAAAACTAAGGAGGAAAAAGTTGTTGGGAGTAAAAACCCCCAAAAAACGTACACATGACCCAGGACAATTGTAGGAAATGATTCACTAAAACAGAAAGGCAGTAGGATGACTAGCTGGAAGTAGGATTAATGGTCGGCTGAGACTGGCTGATAGGGCAAATGCAGAAGTTTTTATTAATCAGAGGGGCAATGACCAAGATGAAAGACTAGACATAGGATTTTGTGAGGAACACACACATCTGTACAATCTAACCAAACCCAATGCTACAGTTATCCAACATCCTAGGGATAGATCAATTATGCATGTGGAAAGTTCATCCTCCATTGTAGAAGCATTGATGTCCTAAATGATAGGAAGCTTGCCCAGTTTTCGTATTGTCATAGTTCCTTCTAAAAACTGAAAATGGTTATTTTATCCTGAAAGATAAGACTTCGAATGACTCATGATAATGGTAGCAGAGTTAGATAACTTTTTTTTTCTTTAGTGAATGACTTTTTTCTTCTACAGGCTTCTGTGTATTTCTGGAAATTTTGCTTTTGAAGAAATTTTGTAATTTGAAAAATTTTGCATTTCCAGAAATTTTGTATTTCTGGAATTTTTTCTTGAAGAATTTTTATTTCAAAAATTTTATAAATCAATCCTTTTTTTTCTAGAATGTAACGAAGGGTGCCAGACACAAAATTGTCTTGAGTATAAAAAAACTGAAAGAGCGACAGGAACTTATACGAACTCTGGAAAAGGTAAGTCTGACTCTTTAATTTGCATGTTTGCAATTATTAAACCGTTTTTATTTATTAGTGAAAAATGTCTACATTTTATCAATCTTTCTAGCAGCAATGTTTATTTCATTTTGAAATATAGCAAATATTTATTTAATAAATAACAACAAATAATGGTTAAGGTCTTATTTATAGCATCAATATTAATTTTATATATTAAATAAAAATAATTGTATATAGTTTTCTTTCTCTCTCTTTCCCCAGAATATTATCAGCTAATATGATATATAGGTCTAACTTATGAACTCGATCTTACTTAATTTTATATATTAAATAAAAATAATTTTATATAATTTTCTTTCTTTATTTCCCTAGAGTATTATTAGTCTATATATAATTTAAGTTTAACTTATAAAATCCATCTGACTTAATTTTATATATTAAATAAAAATAATTGTATATAATTTTCCTTTTCTGTCTCTTTCCCCAGAATATTATCAGTGGACATCCAATAAAAGCAGCTCTAACAGAACTAAAGAACATCTTAAACACACCCATGAAAGCTTGCTCACCTTCATATGCAACTAAAGATGACGGGACGATACAGAAACCCGGTTTACTTCCTTCATCTCCACCCTCCGTAACTGATGTTGAAGCCACCGCCATTCCTGAAGGCGACCTTCCTGGTCAGTTCACAAGAATAATGGGGAAAGGTCAGTTGTTTATCTTTATGTAGCTTTCCGAAACTATTCTATAAAATAACAGCATGTATGCTTTTTCTGATTGCATGTTTTTACTCATCAGGGAGGGTGATATCGCGTTGAATGGACATTAACTGTACTCTCATCTAAATAAAGAGATGATGATCGTCCGTTGCTAGCAACGATGATCATCATCTTGTAATTCTGAAGTAACTTACTCATGTAGGGCACCTGTGCGATGATTCTGGAGAAGTGTTGACTGCAGTCTTTGCAAATCAGGCGTTTCCTTTCACATTCCTCAATGTGTGCAGATTCAGCAATTGTGGCCATTTTGTGGCTTGTGGCATTTCAAGAACATCTGTTTTGGATTTAGTTTCCCCACAAGTTAGTGTAAAAACTGATCTGTTTGAGAGACATTTTCAAACTGTCTTTGAACTGTACACACAGTTATACCTGTTCACATGACCAGATAATTTAAAGCCTCATCTCACCAAATAATCTTATCCAAAGAGTCAGGTTGTTCTCCAGTAAATCGATTACGCATCATTTCGCAGAACTGCAGTTGACAATCTGCGCCGTCCTCTAAAAGATCATGTACTAGTCTTGGTCGGTAAGGTTTAAATTTCAGTTTATGCATTAAGCGTTGCAATGATGTTCTTGGTATGGATAGTTCTGCAAAAGCACGTCGTGTGGATTTCCTTGGACTGTTCACAAATGTCCTGGCCACTAACGTTTCATGTTCTTCGGTCTCAGAAGTTTTTGGACGTCCCAATTTTTGTGCATTACTCACTGAACCTGTTTTGTCAAATTAATTCCTTAAATTGTTTGTCGTGAAGGCGGAGAAGTGTTAAAAGTTTCTTGCCATGCTGTACGTACCATCTCGGCATTTTCAGACTTCCAATATTGCTTTAATACAAGGGGCGTGCAATAAGTAATGCCCCTGACCCACTTCCCATAGCAGTAGAGCAACGAAACTTGGCACAGTTATTAGTCTTTCTATACATAGGAACCACCCAGAGTTATGCATATCTCTCATCGTTTGATGCAGCTCTGGAGACCGTTTTTGTAGAACACCCCAGGTTGGTCCTCTAACCACGACGTGACTTTAGAAATCAAGGCTGCATCATCTGGTAAACGCTTTCCTTTCAAAAACAACTTCATGGCTGGGAAGAGGTGAAATTCAGAGGGTGCAAGGTCAGGAGAGTAGGGAGGGAGGATTTCATAACCACATGCCCGTGCTTCTGATCTGGCGACATGCGAGTTGTGGACCGGAGCGTTGTCCTGCATGAGGAAGGTACCTTTGCTGATCTTGCCCCGCCTCTTGATTTTGATAGCTTCCCTTAATTTCCTCAAAAGTGAAGCATAATAGGCTCCTGTAATTGTGGTACCGCCAGGAAATCTGTCATCACTACTCCGTCCTGGTCCCAGAAGACTGAGCATGACCTTGCCAGCGGAGGGCTGCACCCTTGCCTTCTTTGGAGGTGGTGAGTCCAAGTGCTTCTACTGCATTGACTGGGCTTTGGTCTCTGGATCATAGTGATGGGCCCAGTCAGTCTTTTGAAAAACTTTGACTCCTCTTCATGGCACATCTCTAAATTCATCCTCGAGCACTCGACACGTTCTCGTTTCTGGAATGGTGTGAACAACCTGGGAATCCATCTGGCAGACACCTTATGCATATGCAAATGGTCATGAATGATAGTTTCCACAGACCTTGTACTAATCTTGACATCTTGGGCTATTTGGCGAATAGTAATGTGTGGATCTTCCAAAATGGCAGCCTCAACTTAACGGACAGATGCCTCATCAATGGCAGAAAGGGGAGGGGGCAGACCAGGTGTGGGAGCTATTTCCACAAACTTCCGGCCATGTTTGAATTCACGATGCCAGCGTTTTACAAGGTCATATAAGGGGCATGCAATAAGTAATGCCCCTGACCCACTTCCAGTTGTCTAATCTAGCTGAAATTTTGCATGTGCAATGATTTATATCTCTAAGGGTTATGTGACAAATTACAGCTCTGAACAAATTGTGGTTTCTGTTTTACAGGTGTTTGAACTGAGTCATGTGTGAAATGGAGCCTGTTGAATGTCGAGCAGTGATCCGGTTTTTGTGAAATAAAAAAAAAATATCAAATGCAAAAAAATAACATTGTTTTAATGCTTTAAAAAACCCTCATAACCTTGAAATCAATATATATATATATATATACACACACATATATATATGCTTTGTGAAAATGTATGCTTTTTTTGAATATTTTATATATACTAATGCTTTTAAATCAGATCAATGTTTAAGGTATAACAATAATAAAATTAAAAATTTAATTGAATAGAAAATGTTTTGAAACCAGGTTATCATGCAAATATTTTATTAAAAGAAAAAAAACAGTATTAAGTAAGTGTTAGCTGTGAGGAAGGAGTATTGGGAAATGTGTGCAAAAGAGACGACTTTGATAATATCGCTACGTTGAAAGCATAAATTCTTGGATTGGTAAGTGTAGAACAGTTGAAATGGCAAGTGCAGTTCACAAAGATATATATATATATATATATATATATATATATATGAGAAAGAAAATGAAAACTAATTTGAAATTTACAATCCAAATTTATTGTTCGAACAATGAATTTTGATTGTAAATTTCAACTTAGTTTTCATTTTCTTTCTCTTATAATAAGCTCTACTCTATATTGTATATTGAGCTTTATTATTCGGTTGGGATTAAATTATCTATATATAAATACAGGTATATATATATTTTTTTTTTTTACATGGTGGTCACCACTTATCAAGGCCTGGAAGCCACTCAGGGATAAGGGTTATTGCAAGTACAGTACGTTAGTGTGGAGATTTGATGAAGTGTTTACTTAAGGGGGCGGTTCATTAGGAATTTGTTAACGTTGGACTTGAAGACATCCAAGTTGTAGTCAGGTGGGAAGCAGGCAGACGGAACAGTTCCACAGGTGTGCAATTCTAAGAAAGAAGCTTTGTTCATGGAATCCACGTTATGATTTAGGCACAGATAAAGAGTGGGGGAAATTTTTCACGGTGGATTCAGCTAGACGGGTATTTTTCATGAAAGATTGGCGACGGGGGACCAGAGATTGGAGTTCAGACGAGCACCTGCCATGGAAATAACGATAAAACAAGGATAGGCTCGCAACGTCTCTTCTATTATATTTTGTACTCTGTCAAGGCAGGATAGGCTGTTTTTAGCAGCTCCTGCCAAGATGTGGCAGCAGTATTCCATCCTTGGACGTACTTGGCTTTTATATAGATAGAAAATTGCATCAGTAGTGAGATATCTTCTGGAGCGGTAGAAGGATCCCACCATCTTTCCAGCGACCTTGGCAACAGACTTGATGTACGTGTTCCATTTCAGATCAGGAGTAAAGGACAAACCCAGAAGCTTGTCAAAACATGGGGCTTCTTCCAGACGAGAGCCATCTATTTCAATTGATGCCAGATGGGGATCAGAACGTTGATGATGTAAAGATAGGAGTTTGGTTTTAGATGCATTAAAGGTAACCAGCCACGACTTCCCCCACTGAACCACGCACTCGAGATCAGAGGAGAGAGAATTAGAGAACTTTGTCATTTACAGCCTTTGATGTGTTGCCGTAGATGATCGTGTCATCAGCATAGATGTCAACGAATGATTTAAGTATGTGTTTAGGGAGGTCATTGATGTAGATCAGGAAGAGAGTTGGGCCCAGGATGAACCCTTGAGGGACTCCAGATTAATACTGCAGGCCTCTGATTTTTGTCCATCAACCACTACTCTTATGAGCCTATCGGAGAGAAATGATTTAATGATTGAGAAAACATTTCCAGTTATACCGTAGCTGGAAATCTTGTGAAGTAGGCCCTTATGCCATACCTTGTCGAAGGCCTTTGATATGTTAAGAGCAATTGCCCTAGAAAGGAAGCCTTTGTCAAGAGATTCACTAATCCTATGAGATATAACCGTTAGCACATCTGTGGTAGATCTTGCAGAACGGAAACCATATTGTGTGTCACTAAGAAGATTGTTTCTGCTGAGGTGGTTTACTATTTCTCTATTTAATATGGATTCCAACAACTTACTCATAACACACAGGAGGCTTATTGGTCTGTACTGAGAGGGAGATGACTTATCACCTGAATTCTTAAATACAGGGCATACTGATGAGGTTTTTCAGGGAGTCAGAAAGCACTTCTCCTTAAGGCAATGCTTAAACAGTTTCGTAAATATGGGAGCAAGTTCTGGTTGAAGCTTTTTTAACACTATAATTGGGATGCCATCAGGGCCAGTTGCTTTACTGGAATCAAGGTTCTTGATTAGCTTGGCGACCTCATGCACAGATATTTGTATGTTACCTAGCGTGTTCTGTGTTATAGGAGGAAATATGGGGAGTTGATGGCCTTCGTCGCATAGGGTAGAATTGGCTGCAAAGTTTTTGGCAAATAGTTTGGCCTTGTCTGATGCTGACGAGATGACCTCTGGTCCATTGATAATGGTTGGGATAGAACGCACACTTCTGTTCAGGATCCTATTTGTTATTTGCCAAAACTGGTGGGAACCAAGCCGCTGATCAGCTACTTTGGATTTAACAGACTGGGCATAAAGCTCTCTTGCATTTTTATTACTTTTTTACAGTGGTTGCTGGCAGTCCTGAAAGCAGCTTTAGTCTCAGTGCATCTATTACGTTGGTAGTTATGGAAAAAGTGATTTCTGTGCGCGATAGCAGCAGCACATTCTGGGGAGAACCATGGCTGGCTGTTAGGTTTTTGTTGGAATTTTTTTAGATGGTATGAATTGGTCTATGCCTACAATTAATCATTCGGTCAGATCTGATACTATAGAGGACACACCCTTTTAAAACATGGAATGCAGAGGTAGGTCAGATATGAATGTACGGAAGCTGTCCCAGTCAGCCATAGAGTATCGGTATACAGTACGGTGGAGGGGTACGTCTGGGGACTTATTATATTTCATTTTTATCTTTACTGATACGACGCAGTGGTCGGAGGATCCTAGAGGAGAATGAACGGAACATGAACATAGCTTAAGGGAAGTTGAGAGAAAAAGGTCTAGGAGGCTTGCATATTGACCAGTAGTATTGGACACACAGGTGGGTTCGCGAACAATCTGAGTGAGGTCATAAGCAATGGCAAAATCATGACAAAACCTCCCCTCGTCGTCTGTCTTATTTGAATGGGTCAGCCATTCCATGTTATGGACGTTGAAGTCACCACAGATGTGGATGTTAGCTGAGGGATGTGCAGACAGGATGTGGTCTATTTTCTCAGATATACTCTTAAAGATAGTAACTCCGCTGTTATGGGGCCGATAGAGTGCAAATATAAATGCAGTGGTGTAAGCAAGTGCAACCTGGAAGCACATATAGCGTAAATTAGGATCTTCTCTAGAGATATACCTGCCACACGGGAAGCCATCTTTAATGTAGGCACATATTCCATGCCCATGGCGATCTTGGGGGTCAGATTTAGCTGTTAAGTTAGAGTATCCGTTAATTATGAACTCATCTAGGGAAGTGGTCGGCCCTATTCCAGTTTCGAGGTATTTATATTAGATTGAAGTTTACCAGTCCGTATATCAGGTAAACACTACTTCTTTTTTTTTTTATTTCATTATTTTTATATATATATATATATATATAATATATATATATTATATATATACGTTTTATTTTTTTGTTACCGTTTTTGTTCTGTTTAGTTACATTATTGTTTCAGCTACTCTACTGTTTTTCGCGGTGTAGTAGCCTCATCATACTTTACAGAACGGTAATAAAAAATAAAACGCATATTTGCTCTACAACAGTATTGAGCACTTTCTTCAGGTTTTTATTAATTACCATTCCTACTATATATATATATATATATATATATATATGGCAGGAAGTGATAAAAATAGACATGAACGAAAGTGGAATAAAGACCTGGCCAATGATAGGTTAGTCTGAAAGTCGGTTACTTAAAGCCATGCGCATAAAACTAACATTAAACCATATGAGATGATGTCATCTATCGCAGCGTTTATAAAAAAACTAAAAATCTTGCGTATTTATTTCAGTGTGTACACAGCTGCTCGTCTGCAACCGAACTGATGAAGAATGCCATAACATGTATTTACAACTGATCGATAAATGTCTGAATCATGAGGTATGTATATTAAGTTTTTAAAAATTTTTATGAAATCACTCCAGACAAGGTATGAAGCCAATTGATGTCAGAAGCTAACAAGAACGAATGATGATTATAGTTTTGAAAAGGATACAGGTAGTAGAAAAACAGTCAGGCAGTAAAGTTCTACAAGCCTACAATTCTTGGAAAGAAGCTGCTGAAATTGAAAGGTGTATTTACAATGAGGTTACACAACAACAAATTAATGAAGACCTCTAGATCGAGTCAAATGAGCTGAAACAAACAAAGCAGAGAATAAATCAGACAATTCTAAAGAACACATGCAATAATAGTATTTACAAAAGGACTGAGACTAGCAACCTAACGAAGGAAAAGTTTTAGAGAAGAAAATGGAGCCAGTCAAATTACAGATTCGTTTCTGTAGCTTATCAAGAACCCTTGGATGCGACAGAGATTCAGTAGCTCAACATGGAACATGGTGTGAGAAAGTGTTTAGAGCGATAGAGAGAACGGAGTTTATGAGAAGTAGAAGGAGCAATGGATCTAATACATGAACTCCAATAAAGAGTTGATGAGAACTGAAGACCAAGAATCGATTTCTCATCGAGAGCACATTCACCCGTAAGAATCTCGTAAGACTGGCGACATACCTACAATTGAAAGATAGTTGAATCTTAACAGGATTAAATGAAACAAGCTGTTTCGTACCCCAATCCGAACTCGAGTTGATTTCTAGATTTGTTGCATATTTCGCCTGATCAGGGAAAGACGAGAGATAAGCAACACTAAAGAAGGTTTTATTCTCCGCATGTCGTTGTATCAGGGATGTGCGAATGTGGTTTTGTTTATTTGAAAATGAAGAATTCCTTCTAACAGTCTTGTGTACAACCGACACCAGCACACATCCTTGATACGTCAACACAAGGAGATAGACATTTTGCTGACAAAAAAATTTCCTTCTCCAATAATGGATATTTTATCATCCAAAATTTTTAAGAAACATATCAAGTATGGAAAAAAGAAAATTAAATGTTTTTTAATAAAATATTTGCACCATAACCTAGTTTCAAAACAGTTTGTCTGTTTATTTAAATTTTATTAATGGGGCTTCTGCAAGCTTTTGTCAATTCTCTCGTGTGTGTGTGTGTGTGTGTGTGTGTGTGTGTGTGTGTGTGTGTGTGTGTACTTCTCTCATTGTGTATCTCTTTCCCTTTCTTTATGTATTACTTTTTGTTTTTCTTTCTCATTACCTCTCTGTATCTCTCTCTTTGGATTTCTCTTTCTTTCTCTCTATCTGTATGTCTTTCTTTCCGTTTCTCTCCTCTTTATATATATATCTCTCTGTATCTAGGATAGGTTGAGATTATGTCTATCATATGCGGAGTCATGCAAAAACATTCATACAATACATGGATTTACCCATTTCCTGTCCTTTTAACATGGCTTGTTTCTCTTTACTTTTTGCCAATAATTTTATTTGCCTCGACCTCTTTTTCTGTCTCTGTCTCCCTCTTTCTTTATATGTGTTTTTTCTTTTCTTTTTTTAGGTGACAAACTTTAAATTAAAATAAATCACAGAAAAATTTTTTATCATACAAATGTGTGGTTTATTTCAAAGATTAATTTTTGGCATTTATAATTTAAATAAAATTTCAGGCATATAATTTTATATTGGCATAATCTAGAAGTCCAATTTTCCCAACTTTACGCATTAAATTAGGCTATATCTTGGCAATAATATGTTGAATGTTCTCTTCAAGTGATCTATTATGTTTGGTTTATTAGTGTAAACATGGAACTTTACATATCTCCAAAGAAAATAATCTAATTCGATTAAATTGCACAAACAACGAGCATAGTTGACAGATCCATTTTGTGAAAGTATTTGTTCATCAAATGTTTAAAAATGATTTTCAAAATAAAGTTCACACAATTTGCAAATGCTGCTTGAGTGTCAGTTTCCTAATGAATTGTCGAATGAAGCTGATCTCAAGATAACCGATAGTTGCCAAATCTGCAATAAAAAAAAAAAGTTGTCAATTTAAAGTTTGCCACCTTTGTAATGTGGCCGTTACACTTCTTCTGTCCATGTGCTGTCCTTTCTTCTGCCTTTTTTTCTCCTCCTTCCCGTGACGTCAGTGTGTGCACACTTGTTTAATTTGCATATGTGCTAAGACGGCTGCTGCTGCTATTTTTGCTAATCAGCTCTCATAGGCTGCTGCTGATTTTCTCACATGCGCATCATACGCACTATGTTACACCTATAAAAAAAAATCCATATGTATGTATGTATAAATATAAAAATAAATGTTTTTTTGCTCTCTCTCTCTTTCTCTCTGTATTTCCCTCTTCTCTTTTTTATTTGATTTATCAGTTGACTTTTTTTTTCCCCCCTTTTATTTAACATTTTAGGCTTTTACAGCAAAACAGAGGAAATTATTGACATTCTGGAAGCAACAAGTTCCCAAACCATATCATGCTGCTCAACATAAATATGGTCTTGACTCAAAATCAAAAAAGTTTGTATTCCTCCACCATTTTTTTCTTTCTTTTTTTTATGACTCGCTATTTATCAAGATCCAAATGCCACGTAAGAATGATAGATTCTTGGATAACTTTAAAAAAAATTTGAAGTTCTCTTCTTTATAATGGAAGGTTGCATGGTAAACTGTTGCTTTCACCAGATCGTAAATGGTGTTGAATTTTGGACTTGTTTTTTTTCTGTCCTGCCTTTGGAATTTTTGTCTGCTATTTCATTGCTGCGGATATTACAGTGACTAGGACATTAGGAGTCCAACATTCAAATTTCTCAACCTAACATTCACAGGCAAGATAAATTGCAATAAATACATAGAAGATACTGCCAAGTCTGCTGCAAATAATGTTGGCACCTTTTACACAGATAGAAAATTTCTCACACTTGCCAGTGTCCTAGATCTCTATAAAGCCACCATTTTCCCATGTGTGAAATATTACTGCTACATTTGGACTTTTTTCCATATGGGTCATGATTTATCAAGGCTTGGGAACTATTTGAGGATAAAGTTTAAAGAGATTATCGGTTGGACAATAATTGTAACCATGACAGGACTGGAAACAGTAAATGGAAACAGCAGAAGATTACTAAGAGGAATTAATTATTCAGGAAGATGGCTCAAGAAGTATTTGTTTACAATAGACTTGAAGATGACTATATTGTAGGTTGGGAAGCAATTGGTTGTTATATTAAGTGGAATTGACTGTTGATTACTTAAGAGGAATTGATTATTCAAGAGAATAGCTGAACAAGTATTCATTTATATTGTACTTGGATGCCTATGCTGTAGTTGGTTGGGAAGCAGGCTGGTGGTATGCAACATTGCCAATGATGCAAAGAAGGTAGACTCCCTCCACCACTCTAGCCATCATTTGCCCATACATGGAATATTGTTGCCACATATAAGCCCATACATGGAATATTGTTGCCACATATAAGCCCATACATGGAATATTGTTGCCACATATAAGCCCATACATCAACAACTAGTTTTTTTCTTTTGGATAGTCCAAAAAAAAAAAAAGAAAAAAAAAGATCTCCAATCTAATAAATCCCACCCTGTCAACCAAGCTCCAACTCCTGCCCCATCGCCACAATCTTGTATCCCTATGCTTGTTTTACAAATACTTTATTGGAATATGCTTCAACAAACTTGTAGCACTGGTGCCTCCTCAATGTAAATATCCCCAACTAACCCGACAAATAGCAAAATCCCATGCCTTCACTACAAAAGTCTCCCCCTCCCCTTCAACTCAACAGCTCAACAATAATATGTTGATAATGGATTTAAAAATGACCATGTACTCAGCTGGGAAGCAGTTTTCCACAGATAGGATCGAAAGAAACGTTCATCTAAAGTGTGATAGTTACATGGTTAGATGCTAGTCCGTAATACTTCCCCTACAAAAAAAAAATCTTTAAGATATACATACCTTTTGATGGAAAGAAAATAATGTACTCCAAAAATCACATAAATTGATTAAGTAGTTGTATTTTTATAAAGAAAATAATTTTAAGTGATTAATGGGAATTCGTGGACATTTCAATGCTGCACAAGATTTTAAACTTACTCTGATGAGTGCTTAAAGGGGAGGTAACCAATGATTTGAGTTTTACTGATGTCCCTCTCCCCACGTTAAGAATGGGTTTCTAAAATCTCGCAAGTTAAAATAATTGGAATTATCTCCATTGTTTTTTAAGCTATTTGCAAAATTACATTGAAGTTTTCGATTGTTGTTTAGCCATAAAATATAATTTTTAAATTTTCATCTCATTTTTTTAATATTAAAAAAACTGCAACTAAAACCAAGCTTTTATCTTTACATAATCAACGCTCTAATCCCCATCTGGCATCAATTGAAATGAATGGCTCTCGTCTTGGGGAGGCCTCATGTTTTGACAAGCTTCTGAGCTTGTCCTTTACTCCTGATCTAAAATGGAACACATGCATCAAATCTGTTGCCAAAGCCACTGAAAAAATGATGGGATCCTTCTATCGATCCAGTAGATATCTCACTGCTGATGCAATTCTCTATCTATATAAGAGCCAGGTACATCCAAGGATGGAGTACTGTTGTCACATCTGGTCAGGAGCTGCTAGAAAGGACGTATTCTGCCTTGATAGAATACAAAATAGACTTTGTAGCCTCGTAGGGGATGTCCTTTTCTCTTCCCTGCAATCTCTATCTCACAGAAGAGATGTTGCGAGTTTGCCTCTGCTTTATTGCTATTTTCATGGCAAGTGCTCGTCTGAGCTTCAATCTATGGTCTCCCCCCCCCCTTCGCCAAACTTTCACAAGAAACACTTGTCTAATTGAAAACACTATCAATAATTTCCTCCACTCTTTATCTGTGCCTAAACCTAAACGTAGATTCCATGAACAAAGCTTCTTTCTAAGAAGTATACGCCTGTGGAATTGTCTTCCATTTTCCTGCTTTCCAGCTGACTACAATCTGATTGTCTTCAAGTCCAATGTAAACAAGTTCTTGATGAGCTGTTCCACTTAAGTTAGCAAATTTACTGAATTTCCATTTACTAACGATTACTATATTCTCCAATTGACTACTGTACACTCTTAACCCTTATCCTCGGGTAGTCTCTTGGCCTTGATAAGTGGTGATGCCTATGTAAAAAAAAAAAAAAAAAAAAAAAAAAAAAAAAAAAAATTGTGATTTTTAGTGTACAATGTTTTTCTTTCCATACACCATAAAGATTCTCCTTTTTATTTTTTTCATTGGAGGAGGGGGAGAGCTATGAACTTGCACCCATGATTGAAATCTATTTTATACAAATATGTAATTGCTTGTGCATGTGTTATGCTCAGATTTTCTTTGTTTCTTTTTTTTTGGGGGGGGGGAGTCACCACTTATCAAGGCCTGAAGGCCACTCAAGGATAAAGGTTAATGAATGTAAGGTGGTAGTGTAATAAAGGTTAATGGTGTAAATTGAATAGAATTTGGATTGTTTATGGAGACGCCTTAATAAGAACTTGTTTACATTGGATTTGAAGGCGATTATGCTGTCTTCAACTGGGAAGCTGGCAAGTGAAACATTCTTTCACACATGGGCAACTCTGGGAAAGAAGCTTTGTTCATTGAATCTGCATTTAGATTTAGGCACAAATAGAGAATTGGGGAAATTGTATATAATGGTTGTAGCTAGGTGAGTGTTTTTGTGAAAGTTTGGCAAGGGGGTGACCATAGATTGGAGTTCAGTTGAGCACTTGCCATGAAAATAATGATAGCACAGAGACAGGTTTGCAACGTTTCTTCTGTGGGAAAGGGGTTGCAGGTAAAAGAAAAGGGCATCACCTACTAGGTTTTGAAGCAGATTTCGAAGGCTGGATGGAGCGCACTGAGCAGCTTCTGCCCAGATGTGGCAACAACATTTCATTTTAGGGCATACCTGGCTCTTATACAAATAGAGAATTGCATGAATTTCTGGAGCAGTAGAGTGATCCAACCATTTTTCCAGTGATCTTGACAACAGATTTGATGTTTGTGTTCCATTTCAGACTAAGACTGAAGGTCAGTTCCAGAAGCTTGTCAAGACATATGGCTTCCCCAAGACTTGCATAACGACAAAGGTGTTTGGATCCTAGTGCATGTATGCTTTTTTTTCCAGCCATTTCCACCCAAACTCCAGTTCACACACAAATACAGAGTTTGAAAAATATTCTCACTGGACAAGATGAATTCCTCATTCATTTTACATTGTGGTATAGATGAGAGCCTAGCTCCAAAGTCAGGATTAACAACTTGAACTCCATTGCATTTCTATAATACATGCCAGCTGAATCAACCAATCCTGTTCTTGTGACTAATCCTTCCCTTTCTTACTTAGAGATTCTTCCATCTTGCAATAGAGGAAGCATTCAAAGTGTTCTATCGCATATTTATTTGCGGACTGTTATTCCCATCTTAATAGTTGTTGTTGTTTAGCCACATTTCGGCCAACTCCTCTTCTGTCTGGCCTTCCTCCTTCGTGGCCCATGGTGCAGTGGATAGAGGCATTGAGTCTCTACGGTTCCAGGTGAGAATTTTCTGAAGATAGTGGTTTCAATCCTACCCAAAGCCGGCCAGAGGATTAGTTGGCCAAGACGTGGTGAGACAACAACTATGGAAGGCAGTAATTACTGAGGATACAGTTATGAGACTCAGCATTCCTATCCCATCGTGGTTAGCCACCTGAAGAAGGCCAGAGGATGAGTTGGCCAAAACATGGCGAAACAACAATGAAGATGAGGATAACAGTCCGCGAATAAATAAAGATACAAATTACTCATCTGAAAGGTTTCCAATAAAAATAATATATAATGTTCCATCATGTTGAGTCTGCAGCCAGATCCATAGCATCCATACAGCTTCTGTTAGTTTCTTGAAAATCTCAATTGTTTTCTTGCAGTTCATTTTTGGTCTTTTCTCATCAAGAGTCGACTGAAACGCTTTTCAATTTTCTCTGGGGCCAATCTTCAGGCATGTCTGAGCTAGCGTGTACGTAGTTTGCAGATTATTGATATCAGCTGGTTCTAATTCTCTTAAATAAAGTTGATTTGTGTAACTAATCGGGCTATAAAAATAACTGGATGAAATCAATACCAACAAACAAAATAAAAACATTATTTGGATTATTCGGCCTACTGCTCTCATCTTGATGTGCATCATATAATTTTCAACATTACAAATATTTTGGTGGTAGGCTGAAACAGTTGTATGCTGATAATAAAATAAAAAACTGATTTTTTGATAAAAGTAAGTGAATTTTGTTCCCTTACATTTTATGAAGTCTATATGATATTAAAAATATTTTGTTATAGCTCTAGTCTTACTCTACTGAGTTATTGGAAAAACTTTATTAAAATTATATATATATATATATGTATATATATAGATGAGGGATTATTGTATTGCGAGACAAGTGTTTAATCTAAAATATAGATAGCGCCCATTTGATAGTTTGTATATAGTTTGTTGTGGATAAAAAATGAATACCTGCTGTGTTAATAAGAAAGCTATTCATGGGCTGTGAAATTTTTGAAGCATCATTTTTTTTTTTTTTCTTATCTCTCTATCTCTAATCTTAATAGGATAGTGTGTATGTTATTTGTTTTGTGTTTCACACTAACATCCGAGTGACTGTGGTTTAATTGTTATGGACTTCCATTTCATGTCATAAATAATTTTACCAAAACATTCTTCATAAGTTTTTGATTTCGATTATAGCTGATGGCACTCAAGTCATCTATTCTTTTTTTTTTTTTTTTTTTTTTTTTTATAAATAATTTTACCAAGAATTTTTCATAACTTTTGGTTTCTGTTTCGATTCAAGCTGATGCACCCAAGTCGTATGGATATATTTTTTTTTTTATTTTTGAAATCACAACTTTATAACATATAAAAATCGATAGAACATTAACTCTTTAATAATATATATGAAATCTGCAAGAATTAAACTACCATATTTAAGCATACTTTACAACCGGGCTATGCTGGACATCCCTGCTAGCATAAATAAATACTTTTGCAATTTTAACAAAAGAGCTACAATAATATCAAAGCGTCTCCATTTACACTGAACATCTACAGAATGCCAACATCAATATATTACATACGAATGAGCACCTGTGGAATTTCCACAGGTCCTGCTAGTATATATATATCAATACTTCTAATTTTAACCTTAACTCTAATCTTAATTTATTTTTAAATTGCAGTTGGGTTCAGACCATACCTCAAGTGGGGACTAATTTTGGTTCACGGTCAGGAGCTGCAAGAATTACACGCAAGCCGCCCAAAACTGCCGCCGGCCTGCCGCAATGGTGTTTCGGCTCTAAGCGTTCTTCCGTTGTCGGAGGTTCTACTTCTGGCGGACATCTTGCGTTGAGCCGCAAGAACTCTTACAGTGGAAACATGATCTCGCAGTCCTGTCTTCTAGAGGTAAGTATTAAGCTATTCTCTGTTATTTAAATTATGAATAGTAGAAAATGTCTCTACTTTGTTTTCGTAGCTGGAATAAGTATTTTTATAGAAACAAACTCTAATATGATTTCACAAACCTCTTTTTTAGAGATAAGTACTAAGCTGTTCTCCCAGGTTCTTGAGGAAAGTTTGTTCTGATTTTTAGTAGTCCACGTTTTGATATGTTGATGAGCAGCTGTTGTATGGTGATGCGTTTAAGCTCCAGTTTGGTCTGTTGTATGCCCATCTTTTAAATGTTTCTTGACAGTGTGTTTACGAATACAAAGTCACTTTTTTATTTAACTTTTGGGTACTTGTACAGTTTAATCAAGACATTTAAAAATGAAAATATCGAAAAAAAGTTTATATTGTACGTATCTGTTATGGAATGAAGTCCTCCCCCCCCCCCTCAAATTTCACTTAATTTCATAAAGCAGCTTTTTTTTTTTTTTTTTTTTACAGTGAGAAAACAATTTATGATATTGAGCAAAAGGTTCGATTTTTAGGAAGAAAAGCTAGTATTAAAGATGGGGGGGGGGGAAGTGTCGGCGCTTTCAACTGAGTTATCTCCTCGTGGCGTGTTCTAAAAATCCAAAACGTACTGTCGTGTTTTTTTCCCCACTGTAAAAATAATCTAGTCAATCAAATTAAGTGAAATTTATTTTTTTTTTTTTACAACTTCATTCCATAACAGCAAGATATAACCTTTTTTTTCAATATTTTCATTTTTTAATGCTTTGATTAAACTGTGCAAGTACCAACCTTTTGTATCTCAACAATACTTGTTTAACACTCCTTACCCCGTCATCAAGTTCACCAGACATCAACATTTTTTGGAATTCATTCTTCCTAGTGGAGATGCGATTGCATGAAAAATCTCTCAATTCCTGTAGCATTTGTAAAATAGACGTTTGCGATAAATAATTTAGATATAGAGGAACTTGATCACATCATTGAAAACATTATTTCAGAAGTTTAATTTGAAAATGTAGAAAACAAATAATTTAATATGATTAAATGATTAAAATTTTAATTTAAAAAATTTTTTTCCTGAGACTTTCATTGTGAAAACAACTTATTCATAGAAGAAGAAGACTTAATAGTTTTTTTCTCTTCATTTTGTTTGATATTAACTTGAGCTGGTTGGCTTCTTGTGGAGAGAGAAATGTACATGTCCGATGTTGTTGACAGTTTTTGTAAAGTCTAGGTCAATGTAGGTTATGAAATTAGTGCAAATTTTTAATAGAGAAACAATGATATATATTGTGGTGGAAATAATTTAGAGATAATCAAGAGACATTTTTCTGTAAAGGAATAAATATGTACTGTAGGTTTAAATAAAAGAAGGGAAGTTTATTAACGTATTTACAGAGAGATAATGTGCAGTGTTTATCATGTTCAGTCCAGGGAGAGTCTCTCCTCTCATATATCTGGTGACTGGTGACACGGTCCCTTATTTAAAACTAGCTTGGTTGCCCAGCATTGCTTGGGTGTTTGGAGGTGTATGTTGAGCAAAAAAAAAAAAAAATTTTGGCAGGCAGGCAGAAAAGAATGTAAAAAAAAAAAAATCTTTGATGTTGCGTCCATTGCCAAACTGGAAGTGACTAATGCTTAAATTAAGGCTAGTCAATTGAAAAGAGGGGATGACTTTCGAAAATATCGACAAAAAAAGTGAAAAAGTAGAAAAGTGCCCAGTTGAGGATGAAGGAATTAATGTTTTTAGCCAGTTTTTTGATATTTGTTGTCCGAAGGGTTGAGCTTCAAAACGATACGGATCTTGTGAAAATCCATCGCCATTGTCGAAAGTTTTAGGCAGATATACAAACACACATACATAGATAAATTTAAACAGGTGAGATTTATATTATAGACTAGCGGGGATGCTTGGCGTTTCCCAGGTGTTTGGAGGTGTGTGTGTGTTGGGGGGGGGGGTCAAAACACAATGGAAACTAAAGAATAAGCAAAGTAATAACCCTGTTTAACATTGTTTTGTTTTAATAATATTTAAACTTAAAAGAATCGGAAAAACAAAAAAAAAAATGGAGAACGTGATGGAAAAAAAAAAAAGAAAAAATGACATAAATAATCCTGTTTCAATATTAAAACTAAAAAAAAATCCCCCCCAAAATTATCTGATACCTCGGATCGAACCTGCAGTCTAAAGATAACAACGCTGCCACTTTGACCAGTGTGCCATGACCGTGTGAGTGAATTTGTGTCGGTTTTTATATTTAAACTAATTCAAGTACACAATGTTTTTTGCACATGCTTATTTGTCTAGACTGTCATGAAGTGTCCCATTGAGGGTGAAGGAATTAATGTTTTTAGCCATTTTTCGATATTTGTCGGGCGAAGGTTCGTGCTTTAAAATGATACCTATCTAGCGAAAATCTGTGTCGAAAGTTTTTGCGAGATATGCAAACATACATGCATACACACATTTTCGCTTTTATATATAGACTAGCGGGGGGTACCTGACGTTGCCCGGGTGTTTCAAGGTGTGTGTGTGCTCGGGCGGGGGGTGTTAATCAAAACATAAGAATAAGCGATGTAAATATATTGAAAAAAATACTAACGTAAGGCAAACAAAGAGTGTTAAATGTAAAAATTGGAAAAACATAAAAAACGTGAAACAGAAAAACGACCGTTAAAACTTCGTTAAAAAATCTGAAAAATACTCCCCCCCCACAAAAAAAAATGTGAAAAATGGCTTAAATAACCCTGTTTTAATATTAAAATTTTAAAAATTGAAAAAAAAAAAAAAAAAACCTCACACCACAATTCGAACCCAAAACCTTTAGATAATGACCCTGCGCTCTAAGCAACTGAGCTAAGACGATGTCGATAAAATTGTGTTGGTTTTTCAAATATTTAAAGTAAATCATGTTCCGACGTCGTATGATGCATGCGTAGAAGCGAACTTGTCATGAGAGGACGGTTTTTGCTGACCCCCTCCCTGTAGAAAACTGATGATTTTAAGGTGAAAAAATTAATATTTTTGGCCAATTTTTTTATATTTGTCGGGCGAAGGTTGGAAGTTTAAAGTGATACCAATCTCGTGAAAATCCGTGACCGTGACCTGTGTCGAAAGTTTTTGCGAGACATACATACATACAAACAAACATACACACATTTTCGCTTTTATATATATATATATATAGATAGAAGAAGATATAGACTAGTGGGAGTGCCTGGCATTGCCTGGGTGTTTGGAGGTGCATGTGTGTTGGGGGGGGGGTAAAGCAGAACAAAATGGAAAGTTAACGTTGTTTAAATATTAAAACAAACAATGTTAAACTTGTTAAAAAAATAAAACAAAAAACAGCGATTTCAATATTAAAACTTTAAAATAGGAAAAAAAAATCTTTTGTAGGTGTAAAAGAAAAAAGGGGGTTGGTGGCAGGTAGGCTCGAACCCGGAGCCTTGATGCCAATAGGCTGACAGCATACAACTGCCCTACGTCGACAGGAAGGAGCAATGTAAGACGTTAAATATAGCGATTAAAAAAAATAAATGAGTTTAAACAGGTACTTGATTTTATTGAGGTCAAACATCACGCCATGGGAGAATGAAATCTGCAAGACTTTTTTTTTTCTCCCCAACTTGGTGGTGGGGGGTGGGTGGAGTCCAAATGAATAGCAATTGTCTGATATGACGGTTTTCACCGAGATTGAGCAAACACACGAGTGGTGAGGTTTGTTTGTTTCGCTTTTTTATACCTAAAAGCCAAAAAACACGGCAAAAATACTGTGTAAAAGTTGCCCAAATTAAAGATACATGTTGAGTCGTTTCGTAAATCTTAGATATTATCATCTCGGTAGCATATAAAAAGTTATAAGAATGAGCAAGCAAGCCGAAAAAGCCTTTGCCGGACATACATAAAAAATGCACACACACATTTTGCCTTTTATATAAATACTAGCGGTGGAGTACCTGACGTTGCCCGGGTGTTTGGAGGTAAATCAAAATACCCGGGTGTTTGTGTCGGGGGGGGGGGGTAGAATTAAAAGAAACAGTTTTGGTAGGTAAGTATGAGGTTGAACCTGAACCCTTGAGGCAAAGTTGGAAATTAAAGTGCGAAAAAAAACGTGCAACATTAACCACTGGGCTACCACGAAATACTAACGGAAACACGTTCGAATTTATTTAATTATTTAGAATTGGCAGGTGCACGTTTTAATGACTTAATGAGGTTAACTTTGAGTGTGGGGTAGTATTTTATTTACTGTGGGAACGCTTTTTTTATTTTCCCAAGATGTTGGAGGGGAACCAACTCCTCCATAACAAGGGGATTGTCCAAATTTATTAGCAATTGTCTGATATAAGGAAAATTTCCACATTGATCAAAGCTGATTGCTTTCTGGCATTTCCGGCGTTTGCGACTGGAAAAATACAGCCAGAATTAGTGTACCTTTTTATTATACGAAAAAGCCTAATCCACATGCGGCGAGCAAAATTGTTGGATATTTATCTTTTCAAAGTCGAGCAAATTAAATAGACAGGCGACCTCCGTTATTAACTTGTAGATATTATAATTTATATGTGATATAAAAAGTTTTAAGAAGTTGTGAGCCGACCAACCACTTCTCTGAAAAAAAGCCTTTCTTGGACATACACAAAAAGCAAACATACATACACACATTTTCGCTTTTATATATATAGATATGTTCCAGTGGTGGTTACATATCTCGTCATAAATCATAGTCACATAAATGCAAATGTGGTGCAACTATAATAACAAAATTTGGAAAACAAAAAAATCATAAACGATTTTTTTGTTTTGTCAATTTCAACTAAAAGCAATAATATCTACTTAATTGTCATGTCAGAAGTACTTAAATATTATCGCGTTATTTAAAAAAAAAAAAACAAGTTTTCAATCTTTATCGTAAAACAAAAATCCTTTGGGAACATGATATAACAGTGGAAGTAACTCAGTTATGCTAAAAATAAGCAAAACGCAGAATTTATTTGTAAAATAATTGGCAATTTACCTCCCTTTGAAACTTTCCAGTGTTTTTTTTTTGTTGTTTTTAGACAAACCTCTTAGTTTTTTTTTGTTTTTTTTTTAGACAAACATCTTAGTTTTTTTTTTTTTAGACAAACATCTTAGTTTTGTTTTTTTAGACAAACATCTTAGTTTTGTTTTTTTAGACAAACATCTTAGTTTTGTTTTATTTTTTAGACAAACATCTTAGGTTTTTTTTTTTTTTTTTTAGACAAACATCTTAGTTTTTTTTTTTATTTTTTAGACAAACATCTTAGTTTTTTTTTTTATTTTTTAGACAAACATCTTAGTTTTTTTTTTATTTTTTAGACAAACATCTTAGTTTTTTTTTTTATTTTTTAGACAAACATCTTAGTTTTTTTTTTTATTTTTTAGACAAACATCTTAGTTTTTTTTTTAATTTTTTAGACAAACATCTTGGTTTTGCTAGTTTTCTTCAATAATTTTTTTTCTACGCTATCGTTTTTTCATAATTTTTGGAATTTTGAATTTTGCTATTATAGTTTAGTTGCACTGAAAACGTTATTTGAAGAGAAACAAAACATTAAGTCTTTTATGAATAAGTTGTTCTAATAACAAAAGTCTTAGGAAAAGAGGAAACAATGCACATTGCCACTGAGACTTAAAGGGCTAATGTGAATTAGAGGACATGTTTAAAAAGTTATGCATTGTTTATTCACATTACATTTAAATATCTGCAAATTTGTACAATCAGAAATGTAGGGAGCAGGAAAGGAATTCCAAAAGCTAGCAGTTTGAGGAAAGAAGCTATTAGAGTAGAAAGCCTCCCAGTATCACTGAATAAAACCGTAGGGGATTTATTAAGTTAGAAACTCTTTTTTGTACCCTGTCTAAAAAGGAGGGGCCAGTGGTTAGTATACTAGCCCAAATGTGACAACAATACTTGATGCATGAGTGGCTTTGTAGAACATGCATGCATGTGTGTTCACTGCATTTGCCGTGATCATCCCACTCGTTGCACCAGTCTCCAAAGTTTGATCCAGTCAGTGTCGCAACAAAGCGATTCTCCCTGTAAACAAAAATGCTGCTCAGTTTATAAATAGTGTTTACTATCTATATATCAATACTTTTAATGTATGTATGTACGTATCAGTTTCAAGATTATAAATTATTTAATCAGGAGATCCTATTCATTAAAAAGGAGGATAGAAAGATAGAACATTAAATTAGTATACAGATACGCTAATTTAATATTCGTCGTATGTTATCACCTTTTATACTCCTTTTTAATAAATAGGATCTCCCGATCACTGAAGACACAATGAAAAAAAATAAAAATTTGGGTCATACATGAAACTAAAATATACATTCTTGATCTTCTTACTAGGATCCAAGGGTAGTATCTGTTCTGTCTAAAGATGATATAGTAATATCATGGGGTTTCTGTTCACGCCGGGCATCCATACAATGGAAATATGTCACAGACTCCTATAAGAATATTGGAGATAAACCATAATAACCAGATATACTCTGACACTACGTTAACCAGATTACTTGGATAAATACTTTTACAGTTTTAACAAAAGGGTTGCAATAATATTGTGGGGTCTCCATTCATGCTGAACATCCACAGAATGCTCAGCAGTATGAAAGAAGCTGCTGTGGAATTTCCACAAGTCCCGCTAGTTATTATTTAGTTTATTTATTTATATTTTATTATTTATTTTAGTCAGATTACATCGCTTTCTCAAATCAAAAAGTAGACTTGCAAGATGATAGTTTTGCCTGGCCAAAATTTAATTCCATTAACACGGTGATTCAACTAAGATGCTGAAGGACTCAACTTGTTTGGAGAGACACACCAGTCAAACTTCCTAACAGCTTTCCAAAAAGCCAACTCCCCCCCCTCCAACTTCAACTCCTACTCTTCCTCATCTGGAATATCAACTCCTGGAATCTTTTTACTTATGACTGATTCTGGCCTTTGTTAGTGGTCACTATTCAACCACCCTGAAGTTTGCCACTCGAGATATCCTAACGGCTAAACAGTCATCCTTCAAAGTGGCTTATCTGCAGATAATCTCGGGCATTGCTTTTCTCACCATGGCCAATTCCAGCATGATTCCCTGTTAAATGAGTCACTTTACTCTAAACAAAGTAAATATCTCTTGGGTGGTCAGACTCCAACCAGATATTTTTAATTCCTTATATTTTCCTCCTTCATTCCTTGGTCAACAATGTCTGCCACTTGAATGTGCAGTGCGTGTTTACAGAGATGTAGAATACTGGCAGATGTGAGAAGTTTTCTAACTCATTAAAGGGCACCTACCTCGTTTGCAGCAGTCTTAGCAGTACCTTATATTTTCTAGCATGTTTACTAAGCTATTCTAGGTAGTTTTTTGATTTATAAGTAATCTGCCCCCATTACACTGAACTTTTCCAAGCATTTATTTTCATCCTAATCTGTGATGCAACACATTGAAGCTAATTAATAGCAAATTCTGAAAAATAGTACAAAAAAAAAATCGTTACCATGTGTAAAAATTGTTGTTGTATTAGCATTGTGGTACATAGGGACTGCTTTATCGGTAACACATTTTGGACATGTTATGTAAACTGCCAGATGGTGATGAACAAAAACAATTTTTCTTTTACCAAAACGCTGACCAGAGTTTAAAATGCTAGCAGACACTGACCAGGAATACAGCAAATCAGCATCATCCCATTTTCAATATTAGATGTATCCCTGCCAACCAATTTACCTATTTATTCTACTTTGTCATTCTGAATAAACTGAATAAAATTGATTGGATATCATAACATTAAGTACAATACTTTTTATTCTAAGATCTATATGTAATTTTCTTTTCATTAACATATCGGCAAAGGGAGATAAATGCTAGGGAATCTATTCTATGCTAGACAGAACAAATCACAAGTTGTCTATTAATCGTTAAAACAAATTATTAAATCATCAAAATAATTCTAGTTTTTCTTTTCTTTTTTTTTCTTTCTTTCCATAGCAACCTTCAAAATTAGTCCTCACACAGTCACAGTCGATGCCATTGAGGCCATCTCAAATTGGACTCGTCTCTTCATCCCGTCCAGGTATGTTTCTATTTTCCATCTTATTTTAAGCACTTTGTGCTCTTGTGCTCCTCGATCAAACCCCCATTCCCACACTTTAATGACACCCTAAAAATAATCCTAGCACTAATTCCTGTCCCTACGCAGAGAAAACATATCTGATAGGCTTTTTCCTAATCAAACCACACCCTTATGCTTTAATGACAACCTTAATACAAACCTTTACCCTATCTACTCAGAGGAAACATTCTTGATTACTTCCACTGTTATGTCATGCTCCCAAAGGATTTTTGTTTTACGATAAAGATTGAAAACTTTTTTTTTTTTGAATAACGCGATAATATTTAAGTACTTCTGACATATTCCAGACACATGTTCCAGTGGTGGTTGAAAGGGGGGGGGGGTAATCAAAACATAAGAATAAGCGAAGTAAATATTTTAAAATATTAAATAAAAACTAAATATTATATAACAAAAAGTTAAAACTTAAAAAAATCGAAAAAAAAAAAAAAAAAAAAACTAACGTAAGGCAAACGAACGATGTTAAATGTAAAAATTGAAAAAAGAAAACAGAAAAACGAAGTTAAAACTTCTTTAAAAAATCTGAAAAATAACCCCCCCCCCAAAAAAAAAACGTGAAAAATAGCTTAAATAAGCCTGTTTCAATATTAAAATTTAAAAAATCGGTGGGTACCCGGCATTGCCCGGGTGTTTTTGGGTGTGTGTAGTAGGTCGAGTGTGGAGGGTGTTAATGAAAACCTAATAAGCGAAGGAAAAAAAAACCCAGAAAAACGAACGTTAAGTGAAAAATGGCTTAAATAACACTGGTTCAATATTTAAAAAAAAAAAAAAAAAAAAAAAAAAAGACATCTCGCACCACAATTCGAACCCAAAACCTTTAGATAATGACCCAGCGCTCTAACCAACTGAATTAAGACGATGTACATGAAATTAGGTTATTTTTTTAAATCTTTAAACTAAATCAGGTTACGATGACGCATGCGTAGAAGAGACATCGTCCAATATCTAACAAGCTGATTTAATATATTTCTTCATTTCCATGCTGATTGTGTTATTTTGTGTTTATCATTAGGATCCGAGTCGAACAACGATCCCGAAATTACCGCTCAGCTCGACTCGTTATGCCTTAGTATGACGGAAATCGCCTTAGGAGGAATGCGTAAGTATTTTGCTTTTTTGTTTTTAAATTTGATTGGGAAGCTCCTTTCTTTTTATCACTGCACGAGTCTCAAGCAAAGTCTTCAGAATAAACGTCACCAAGAGAAACGTGTTCATCAGTAGTTCTAGTGTTGGAAAACTTCTGGAAAGAAGAAAATTTTCATGCTTAGTTTGTGGTAAGAGTTGGGAGCGAGTGAATTTTTCTGTGGCACTTGTAAGTATTGAGTACAAGAAATTCAGTGGAATTACAGATAGGTTGAGATATGGCTCCAAGTTTGTGTTCATAAATTGTGAGACAACAGCGAAAAATGTGAACTCAGATGCAGAGGTGCTAGCATGATAGTTGGAATTAGAAGTGGATGGAGTTAGTGTAGGGAAATTTTTGTCATTACTAACCAGCAGAGAGTTACCACTTTTGACTAAGGGAACAGTCTCTCCAGCATGTGTATGCAGTGTGATAATTTAAGGAAGTGAAACATGGCAAGTGAGGGTTGAGGACATATGTTTCATGGTGAGAAATGATACAATGGATTCGTGACACAATGATATGAATGACGTGCAAGACAAAGACTTCATGAGCTCAGGAGACTTTGATGGTATAGTCATGTTGAAAGAATTGATGAGAATTCTTGAGTTAGATGTAGAACAGTTGAGGCAGCAGGTTTATTTCACAGGGAAAGTTCAAGGAAAAGATGAAAGGAAGTGATAAAGACGGATTTGAGAGAAAGAGGAATAGACATGTCGGAGTTAGATTAGTTTTGAAGCCAATTTCTGAAAGTTGTCTAACGCATGTCAGTTTGTGTGCAAGACGTGTTAGACAACATGGACAAATGCAATCTCGGATATAGAGAAAATATGTGTGGATAGTGAAGTTAATGGAGTCGTTCAGAAATCTTGGGGCGCTGGGTGGAGCAGGTGCTTGTGTGATAGTAAGCATTAGAGGTGGATGGGGTTAGGGAACTTTTGCTGTTATTAACCTAAAGAATGCTACCACTGTTGACTAAGCGAAGAGTCTATCAGGTATGTGTATGTAGTGTGCTGATATGTGGCAATTAAAGCTGATCAGCAAGAGTTGGAGATATGCATTGCAAGGAGAGAAATAATGTGAGAATAACAGTTCTTTCTTTATTTTTGTTTATTTATTTATTATTATTTTTATTTTTGTTTATTTTTTATTTTTTTTTTTTTTGCATTTTCACCCCAAACAAGGCACAGTGTCACTTTGCTGTAAGGGCAACTATCTGAGGCATAATTTGCAGGAGTACTATGTATGTAGTTCAGTACAGTCGGGGAAGCAGGAACCTGGAAGGGAATTCCTAAATCTATCAGTCCTAGGGAAGAAACTATCAGAGTAGAAGGCTTTCTGGCATCAAGGGATTTTTACTGTGTAGAGGCAGGATTTTGCTGCTTTTTGGGTTTGTTTACATTGAGGGTGTATAAGGGCATGAAGTTCTTCAGAGCACATTCTATTAAAATACTTTTAAAATAGATGCAGAGATGCAACATTTCGTCAATGGGACAAAGAGGCTTAGTTTTGACAAGTTTAGAAGATTAAATTTGAACAGTATTGGAGATGTGTGCAGAAGAGGAGACTTTGATGGTATGACATTGTCGAAAGAATAGACGAGTTTTGAGGTTAGCAGATGTAGAACAGTTTATGAAGCAAATCCAGATTACGGGGGAAGATTCAAGAAAACATTTGAGGAAGTGATATAAATGAACAAAAGAAGGATAAATAAAAACCTGGCCGGAGATAAATTACTTTGGAAGCCAATTTCTTAAGGCTGCCCAATACATGCTGGCATGTAATACGGATGTTAAACTCAGTAAATGATGATTGGATGAATGTTGGCATTGTTTTGTCTGTTAGAGTGTATAGAGACCAAGACATCATTTAACTCTTATGAAGTCCTGCTCACAGGATCAATAAATTCCATTCTGGAAATACTCTTGCTGAATTTATCTTTTGCCTCTTGTGTTTTATTTTACTCCGGAAACCAAGGGGCCCACTACTTGAGGCAAACACTTAAACTCTATATGAGATACATAGGTATTTGAATGTTCCATTAAAGTTCTTTATCTCTCAAAAACTGAGTTAGTAAAGAAATTGAGAACATAATTTTCCTCTCCCCAATTAACTATTTTTATATGTTGTAGTATATTTTTCGTTTTGGTCTTACTGGATTCCAGGACTAGAATTCATCTAGTCTTGTGGAATATCCAACTTCGTGCTGCTACTTGAGGTAACATCACTTCGAAAAGGTGCACCATTCCTTGTAAAAGCTAATGTGAGTTAGCCATAGAAAGGAGATCTTGTTTGGGCAGCGAATACTGAATGTGATTTTGAATATTTGGTCAGGGTTTACTTATAAGGAAAAGTATCCTCATGCGAGATTGTTCTGACAAACCCCTGTACAGAGAGACGTTAGACACTCGAGGATAGTGTCTAGTAGGCATTCAAGTTCTCTCCAGTAGAGAATAGTCTATGATGTGTATCTTTGTGACCTGATGTATATTATTCAGTGCTGGAGCATATCGCAGGCTTTTTAAATTAATTCTTGGCTCTAGAAATTGATATCCTGTTGCTGTAAACTCCACTCTGGTACTTTATTTTATACCTGCGGTACCCATTTAATACTATTATTTCTATTTCCAGTTATGTAATTAAAAACAAAAGAAATTGGTTCTTCGTTATTGTGGTGAAAATCGAAATATTGAATTTCAAGTAAAACCAATGGTAGCAGTAATGAACATATCCAAAAATGATGAAATATGTTACGGTAGAAATTATTAATGAAAATAGTTTCCAAAGACAAAGAAAACAAGAAACTGGAGAGTTCTAGTTGTAACAAAGTGTTTTCTGAAAACTGAAAATGATTTATTAAAACTTAATTTTTGCAAATTGTTTTCAAAAACTATTTTCATTAATAATTAAATTTCTACATTATCGTTTTTTGTAATTTTTGGATATTTTAATTATTGTGACATGACAATTCAGTAGGATACCCTTGTGGAATTCAGTATTTCAATTTTCGAATTTAATGGAGAAAAAACAAGATTTTAATCTTCAGGAATTATCTCCCTTAGTTATAGTTTTGTTTAAATGTTTCAATTGTGGCTGGCTTTTGAGAAGAAATTGACTGAAACTTTTGGTCGTGTTAAATTTTTCTTGGACTTCATATAATAGATTCATTGCTCTTTCTGTAACGTTGGTTCTCTCTATCGCTCTAGACACTTTCCCACATATGAAGCTATGGAGAACTGTTGCCATATTTTAAGCTGGTGAATCTGTGCCCCATTTGGGGCTTCTTGATAAGATGGAGAACCGTATCCGTATTTTGATTGGCCTCACACTTTATTTTTTGTTGCAACCTCTCTCTCTCACAGATGTGATGCTGCTAGTCTCAACCATTTCTATACTATTATGGCATGTATTTTTCAGAATTGTCTGATGTATTCGTTTGTTCCGGCTTGTTTGACTTATTAATCTAGTAGTCTCTATGAATTTGTTGTTTTAATACCTTATTATAATGCAGTTTCATATTCCAGTAGCTTCTTTTGAAGAACTTAAGGCTTCTGCAACTCTCTTCCTGCTGTTTTCCACTTACCTATAACCCGACGGTCTTTTCAAAATTTAAGTTTAATAAGCACCTCTTGTCTTTGTGATGATCATCTTTTGGTTTTGTTAGTTCTTTATATCAAGTGGCTTTGCACTTTGTCTGGAGCAATTTTCATTAAAAAAAAAAATTTAAAGGCAGTTAATAATAGTGATGACAAGATTTATTTCTGCTATTTTAATGGTAACAATAGTTGTGAGTTTGGATCCATTTGTTTATTCTTCAAGTGCAGCATAAAAGCTGATCCTTTCTTTTATTTTGAACTAGCCTTGGTACCCGGCGTTGCCCGGGTGTTTGTAGGTGTGTATTGAGCAAAAGAAAAAAAAAATGTCATAATAAGCTGGCAGGCTCATACCCGTGACGCAAAAGCGGAAAAGAAAATGAAAGAAAATCTGACGTCTTACCTCTACTCCATGACGCAACCGGAAGTTTGGAACATAAAAATTAGGCAAAGTCAATCCAACCGATATGATGACTTGCAAAAACGGCTTGCAAAATTTGACCCCCCCCCCCTGTAAAAAGTGCCAAGTTGAGGTTGAAGGAATTAATGTTTTTGGCTAATTTTTCGATATTTGTCGTCTGAGATGTCAAGCTTAAAAATAGTACTGATCTCATGAAAATCTGTCACCTCTGTTGAAAGTTTTAGGCATGCATACATTCAAACAGACAGGTGAGATTTATATCATATATGATGACTTTGTACATTAGTGTATTCATTCTTTTGTGGACCGTTATCCTCATCTTTATAATTGTTTTTTGTTTAACGCGTTTCGGCCAACTAATCCTCTGGCCTTCAAGTGATTAACCATAACGAGATAGAAATGCTGAGTCTTGTAACTGTATCCTCCGTAATTACTGCCTTCCATAGTTGTTGTCTCAACATGTTTTGGCCAACTAATCCTCTGGTCTGCTTGGATAGAATTGAAACCGCTATCTTCAGACAATGCTCACCTGGAACTGTAGAGTCTTAATATTCTTATGTATTCTTCGATTATTGGGTTTGTACTGAACGGTATTATTTATTTATTTTTTCTGAAATCCTTTGAGATGAGGCGTCATAATTTGTGTATTTATTTTTTTTGTGGTTTGTTATTGTGGGAAACAATAACCATTGTTATATATATATATATATATATATATATATATATATATATATTGTGGGGAAACAATAACCATTGTTATTTATATAATATATATATATAATGATGAGAATAATGGAAATAGTATTCTGACAAAATAGAGAAATAGAATGGAACAAACTGAGTTATGTGTTCATTAATGTTTTGTATTTATTTCACCCAGAGGAAGTCTCGAAATAAAGACTAAACGTTGATGAACACTCGGTTTGTTCCTTTTTATTTCTCTCTATCTCTCTCTCTCTGTGTGTGTATATATATATATATATATATATATATATATATAAAAAGCTATAAAATATAAGTTTACAATTAGTTTCTATTATTCAGCAGAATAATAAAATACTGATTTGTTAGGTAATCCTTAATCCGCGGAGTTTCAAAGAATGTTAATTCTTCTCATCAGAGGAAAAAAAAGGTGAAAAAAACAACGGGTCCATGTCTGAGTAATCCAAGTTGAAAATCCGTCATTAGAAACAGGAGTTTAAAATATTGAAGACAGCCAAATTAATGCTGCCATGTTGCCCGGAGAAAATATGAGATTATATATGTATAATGACTTTTTATAGTTAGTAATAACCAGATTCCATTCTACAATTTCAATAGCAACATTATCTGTAGTGGCTATTATGTGTGATCAACTTCTGGTTGGTTGAAATATTATTTATAATATAAACCTCACCTATCTGTTTAAATGTATGTATGTTTCGCAAAAGCTTTTGACAGAGGCGATGGATTTTCACGAGATCAGTATCATTTTGAGGCTTGACCCTTCAGAAGACAAATATTGAAAAATTAGCCAAAAACATGAATTCATTTGCCCTCAACTGGGCACTTTTTTACTGCAAGGGGTCGCTTTTTTCGCCAATATTTTCGAATGTCATCCTCTTATCGATTGTCTAGTGTTAATTTGAACCTACGTCACTTCTGGTTCGGGGATGGGTGCAGTAGCTAACGCGCCACTTTTTTATTTTTCTCACATTCTTTTCCTCCTTTGCGGTACGGGTTTTCACAATTTTTGTATGTGCCCCCATAAAATGCAATTTTTGTTCACATTTAAAAAAAATTCACAATTTCATAGGACTAAATGATATTTTAATTCATAGTTGTTATCTTTTCTTTTATAAACAGATGACCCTTCATCATCTGGTGACCAGTGGACTGACCTTCAGCAGAATTTGCAATCGCATGCCAGAGTACCCCCATCCCCACCACCGCCTCCACCGACCCCTCCCACCCAACTCGAATAAACAGCCATTAGTCAACGGACACAGGATAGTTTCAAAGATGAAAGTTTGTGAACTGGTTTCAACAAAACTATTCATCCAATCAGGTGAGTCATATGAAAAGACAAACAAGAAAACATGGCTGACCACATATGAGGAGGAGGGGGATATAGGGGGAGGGATGATAAGCAAATGGGGAGGTTAGGGTGTAAGTACGGCACAATCACATCGACACACCAGTTCTCGCCAGATCACCGAAGTTCAGCAATGTTGAGCCTGGCCAGTACCAAATGGGTGATCATTTGGGAAAGCTAGGCGCTGTATGTACCTTCTGGGAAGGTTGGGCGTGGGGCCAGCACCCTCACCCTGTAAAAAGAACTTCTCGCTACAAAAGCATCTACAAAAAGTTGTGGATAGCCTATGCCCTTCCAGGAGCACAAGGGCTATGGATGGATGGAGGTTAGGGTGTAGCAAGACCTGCCATAGTATGACTAGATCACCCCACTCGGTGAGATAAATGTTTTGATCTTTGCAGATCGTATATCATGGATAACACTGGTCAGCGTTTTTTCAGCTGATTTAGGACGAATCTGATGCGCTGAATCAAAAGATTTCATTGGTTTTACTCAATCAAGTCAAGTTTTTGATCTATAACCACATATCGTTTTTTTGTTTTTTTTTTGTTTCCACATGTACGAATGTGTCGAACATTTTAGAAAAAGTTGGAGTGTATTGATTGGAAATGATTATTTTAAATGTCAAGTATTCAGGTCCGATAGTTCTGATAGAATATCATCAACGAGCCTCTGGTGAACAGATAAAATACTCTTCCCACCACTGGTTTGAATCAAACAGTTCACCAAGGCTCTGGACAAGGATGGTGACTGCTTCACTTACTTGTGCAAGGCTTTTCCAGGATTGACCATGGAGTCGTTGAAAGCTGACATATTTGACAGTCCTCAGATTTGGCAGCTCATTAGAGATCCAGAGTTTGAAAACTCAATGAACAAAGTGAAACTGGAAGCGTGGAAGACATTTGTTCTGGTAGTGAAGAACTTTCTTTGCAACAATAAGGCCAGAAACTATGCAGAACTTGTCGACAATATACTGCTTTCAGTAACCTGGGCTGAAACATGAGCACTACCTATTTTCACCTATGGACCAGTTCCCTGAGAACCTGTGTTCAATGAAATGCCGAACAGAGGGAGAAATTCCATCAGAATCTGAAAGAGATGGTGACCAGATATTAAGGTCACTGGGACACAGTCATGATGGTTGACTACTGTCGGAATCTGAAGAGTCCCTCCTGCTGCTGAGCATTCAAGGAGTTCTGAAGAAACCAAATTTCAAACCCTTAAGTTTGAACAATGGCGAAGCAACATGCAATTTATATGTACTTAGCTTTTATCAATGTCCACCATTCAAGTTACAGTAATAGTTCTTGGCCTTTTGGTCAAGATCAAAGTGTAGTATCTGTTCTTCAGATGCTGCACTTCATTTTCAAGTTACAGTAATTGATGTTTTTATCAGGCTATCAATATATCTTGTTGGCAAAACTTTTTTTTTTTGAAAAAGAACATATTTAGGATATGTGTTTACAGAAATCAGCTGATAATGCCACAAAAATGTAATTGATTTTGTCGCAAGATCTGATTTTTTCCAAATCAATTTAGCACAAAAACCTTACCTGATGGAGAGAAATGGCTGCTCCTTCCTGATTCAGCTATGTAAAAATGCCCTAAATCAGTTGTAGAAATCTTGCCAACATTCAAAAAGTAAAAAAATTGTTGTCCAGTGTTGCGAAACCTCTACAAAACCCGCATGTCCTGCTGGTGCTACCAGATCAGACTGTCTATTGGCTTCCGGAGACGAAATGCACCTACATCTATTTTCTGTTTTTTGTTTTTCTTTTCTCTTTTGTAAAACTTAATTATGTATTATGTTCTGCAAAAAACAACAGCCCCCTTCCCCTTCCCTTCTCTTTCTTCCTTTCCTATTTCCCAACCCCGTTAGTGGGGTATTAGAATACACCGATTGCCCCACTGCAGAGAGTAAAAGTCCCTCAATGGGGCCACCTGTTGGCCGTGGGTGGCAACCTGTAATGCTCTAGAACGGGATCCTGGTGGTTGAGTATCTCATGACCCGGACCCAAGTGGCCATGAGTCTACAACACTCCACTTTGGCTCTTACTTCGGTTAGACGGGCGGTCGGGAAGGCCCGACCCGATCAATCGGCTTGTCATGCCAAGCCCTAATAATAGCAAACCCTCACAAAAAGAAATACAAATACACTACACACAAACACCTTTAAAGAACAAAAATATGCTGATACTAGAAGGTGATGGCAAAATAGTGAAACCTGATGCGACAACACCCCTTTTATTATCACTTGCTGGGTCCAAGTAAATGAAGAAACTGTCATAAGCAGATACACTCACTGTTTGAGTATACCATCCTTGTATCCCTGAGGTGTTTGGGCGAATGGGTTTCCTCCCAACCATCTCCCAATTCAGGGCTCCGAGGAGGGTGGGGAGCAAGGATGATGAAGAAAAAAAAAAATTTATGGCTTCTAAAAAAATAAAACGACCCCATCCAGAAAGTGAAGATGAATCAGACTCAGATATAGAACTAGACAATCAGAATATTCCCAAGGTTCATTGTTTTGGAATATTTGGAGGGCAGTACTCCAATCACCAAATTATCCTCATTCATTATCGAAAAAGAAATTAGATCAATAACCAAAAACTACACAAATCAAAAAAACTAAAAAACAACACCCTCCTAATAGAAATACCAAACAAACTCTCAGCAAATACACTCCTAAATCAAAACCACATCCACAACCTCAAAATAAAAGCCTACCCCCACATCACCTTGAATTCTTCAAAGGGTGTGATAAAGAGCCCAGGAATAGAACTCTGCTCGCCAGAAGAAATTAAAAATAACTTAAAGGAGCAAGGTGTCACAGAAATCAAAAGAATAAGCATTAAAAAAAAAAACCAAACTATCCAAACAAACACCTACATCTTAAATTTCAATACCCCCAAACCTCCCACAGAAATAAAAATTGGCTATATTATAGAAAAGGTAGAAATCTATATTCCAAACCCATTATGATGCCACAATTGCCATAAATTCGGCTACCACAAAGATAGATGCACCAGACCACCAACATGCATAAATTGTGGTGGAATTGGGGAACACATAAACTGCGAAATGCCAGCAAAATGTGCAAACTGCAAGCAAAACGATGCAGCTGATTCAAAGGAATGCGAAGTTTGGAAAAAGGAAAGACTTATAACAAAAATAAAACACACCAGAAATCTACCATATCCGGAGGCAAGGAGACTAGTTGAGGGCACACCAGATTCCCCAACATACTCAAGTATTGTAAAAACCACAAATAGCCCGACCTCAAAACAAGAGATAGTACAAAATAACCTAATTGAACTGATGAAAGAATTAAAGTTACTAGTGGGGACATTAAAGGAAAACATAACTAAATTAACTAAATGGGACCTGAAGGAGAATCCCCAGTCCCAGAGAGATGAGGCTGAAACTCCAAACTTATCGGATACTACTACTACTAAACCCAAAGATTTTTCACCTACCAAAACAAAACCTACTAAAGAAAACCAACATAATAAACAAAAAACAGAAATGGTGCTGGTTGAGGAGGAAAACAAATTTGAGCTAATCGAAATCAAGAGCCAAGAAAGGTACTCAAAACAAAAAAAAATCAAAAAGTCCCCCAAAAAACAAGCTAAAAACTCTGAAGATCGAAAAACCTTGACAACGTTCCCAATCTAGATCTAAAACAGAAATACCACCAAATGAGATATCAAACCAAAAAACTAAAACAATACAAAAAATGGAAGTGGATGATTTTCTGCAAGTATCTACAAAACCTTCCCAGAAGCAAGAAAGCTGATAGAAGCAACAAAATATACAGATGAATAATAACAATAATAAACAACCAAAACCAAAACCACCAGCCAAAATACAAAACATTACACACAGAATCATACAATGGAATTGTAGGGGTATAAAAGCGAATTACAATTAGAACCTGCTGCCATCTGCCTACAAGAAACCTTCCTACAAGAAAAAAACAAACTGCAAATGAAACACTACAAAGCATACAATTTTATCAACAGCACAGGACATAGAGCTAATGGAGGTACAACAATACTCATCAGGAAAAACATAACTCATAACAAAATAAATATAAAAACAAAACTACAAGCAATAGCAGCTCAAATTACGCTACATAAAACTATCACTATCTGTTCCATATACATACCTCCAAACGAAACTATAAATACCAAAGAAATAAACGACCTTATAGAACAATTCCTCAAACCCTACCTTTTGCTGGGAGACTTTAACAGCCACAATCCAATATGGGGTAGCAAAAAGTTAGACCCCAAAGGCAAAACATTGGAAACACTCATAAACAACACAAATTTATGCTTACTTTCCTTCCACCAAAAGGGAAGGGAACGAGGAAGGAAAAGTCTACGAAACAACAAAACATCAACCTATCTAAACCCGCCACTGGATCAGGATCATCGATAGACTTAAGCTTATGTGATTCAAAAACTTTTATGGACTTTACATGGGGAAATATATGATGATACATATGGAAGTGATCACTTCCCAATCGTACTGGAAACATCCACTCTGAATGAGGAAACTCCCATACACTGGAAACTAAAAAGAGAAGACTGGGAGAAATTCTAAAGAGAATGCAAAAAAAGATTAATAAGAAACAAAAATCAAGATCTAGAAGATAATCACTTTACTATAGCAAATGAATGCATACCTAAAGGACAAGCAAAAGCATCAAGAGATAAACCATGGTTTAATGAAGATTGCCGAAAAGCAATAACACTCCGACGTGCAGCTTTACGAAAATTCAAGTTTACACCAACTACCCAAAATTTAATTGAATTTAAAAAAACTCAGAGCAAAATCACGCAGAACAATAAAAGAAGTCAGAAAAGAAAGCTGGAAAGACTATGTAAGTAAACTCAACACAAATGCAAAACCCAAACAAATTTGGGAAATGGTAAGAAAAATTTCTGGAAAACCTCAAACCTCCACTATAAGACATCTTGTAACAGGACAAAATAAAACCACCACTAAAACAGAAATAGCAAATTTACTGGCCAAAACCTATGCAGAAAACTCCAAAACAAATAATAATTAACAATTGCAGAAAATCAAAACAAAAGAGGAAACAACAAAATTAAATTTTTCATCTAATAACATGGAACCCTACAACGAGTTGTTCACTATAACAGTTAAAAAACTCAATAGAAATGTCACACAACACAGCAGAGCGACCTGACGAAATCCGATACGAATTCATCAAACAACTCCCCCAGGAATCCCTTGAATATTTACTACACATGTACAATAACATTTGGACAACGGGAAAACTACCAAAAACCTGAAAGACAACAACAATTATACCAATCCCCAAGCCAAACAAGGACCATAGCAACCCACAAAACTATAGACCTTAACTTATGCTTATGTAAAACAGTTGAACGCATGATAAATAACAGACTAGTCTGGTATTTGGAAAAGAATAATAAAATAACCAAATATCAATGCGACTTCAGGAAAAAAATGAGCACAAATGACAACTTAATTAGACTGGAAACCTACATCAAAGAAGCTAACATAAAAAAAAGAACAACTCGTCGCCGTTTTTTTTGGACTTAGAAAAAGCATACGACACCACTTGGAAATATGGGATATTAAAAGATCTACACAAACTCGGACTAAGAGGCAGACTCCCAATATTCATCCAAAACTTCCTGTCAGACAGAATCTTTAGAACAAAAATAGGACCAACGCTGTCAAAACCAGAAAACCAAATTGAAGGAATCCCACAAGGTAGCATACTTTCAGTCACTCTATTCAATATAAAAATAAATGACATAATCCATTACCTTGATCCTGGGTTAAATGGCGCCATGTATGTCTATGATTTTATGATCTCTTACCAATCAAAATACATGAACACTATGGAGCGACAACTCCAACAATTAACAAAATACTCAAATAGACTACAACAATTCATTAACAAAAAACTCAAATGGACTACAACATACGGCTTCACAATATCAAAAACAAAAACTAAATGCATACATTTCTGTCAGCAACGAAAGCTACACCTAAACCCAGATTTTAACCTACACAATGATGAAATACCAGTCGTAGATGAATATAAATTTCTTGGCATAACGTTTGACAAGAAACTTACTTTCATACCTCATATCCAAAAGCTCCAGACAAAATGCAACCAGGCTCTACAACTACTACGTGTGGTGGCTCACACAAAATGGGGAGCAGATCAGGATACTCTTCTTAAACTTTATAAAACAATAATTCAATCTAAATTGGACTATGGCTCCATGATCTACGGTTCAGCCAGGAAATCATACCTACAAACATTAAACACGATACATCATCAGGGACTGAGACTTGCACTTAGTGCTTTCCCCACCTCCCCAATAGAAAGTCTTTATGTAAAAGCAAATGAACCATTATTAAAGCTAAGATGAGAAAAGCTAGCTATATATATACCTCATCAAATTAAAATCCTGCAACTTAAACCCAGCCCACAACTGCACACTAAACCCATCATACAGAACATTATTCAGCAAAAATGAAAACAAAACAAAGACTTTCGGGCTCCGAATGAATCAAATCATTAAAGAAACAAATATCCCATTAAACAAAATTCACAAAACTAAATTAACAGATATCCCTCCATGGACTATACAAAAACCCAACATAATACTAGATCTCAACAAACTCCCTAAAACAAAAACACACCCCGACACCTACTTGGAAAAATTATCAGAAATTAAAGAAAAATTTCCAAACCACCAAAACATTTACACTGACGGTTCCAAGGATACAAAAAGCACCGGCAGTGCTGCAATAACAGGAAAAACTACCAAAAGAAAAAGACTACCAAACGAAGCATCTATCTTTAGTGCTGAAGCAACTGCCATAGATATGGCACTTGACATCATAACAGAAGACCACAACCAAAAATTTATCATCTTCTCTGACTCATTATCTGTATTAATAGCCCTAAAAGGGAACAAACTAGAAAACCCCCTAATAAATATAATGATTAAAATAAACAATCTAGAAAAAAGAAAAGAAATCATACGCTGCTGGATACAAAGCCACATAGGTATAAAAGGAGGAGACAAAGCTGACCTCGCAAAGTCATCCCTAAAAATGACCATAGATAAAAATCTCAAAATTCTCCATACAGACATGAAATCAACACTAAATAAACACTTAAAAGAGAAATGACAAAAGTCATGGAATCTGAATAAAGAAAACAAACTCATCAAAATAATACCTTATCTTAAAAAAAAATGGACACAAAAAAAAAAATAATAAACAGAAGAGAAGAAGTTATACTAAATCGACTCCATATAGGACATACACATCTAACCCACAATTATTTATTAAAACAAGAACAACAACCAAAGTGCCAATGTGGACACTTACTGACTATAAAACATATATTCGAGGATTGTAAAAATACCAAAATTATAAGAGGAAAACATTTCAACAAAAGAAAATTAGGAAAAATACTCCAAGAAGTTGAACCAAAAAAAAATTATGGATTTCCTTAAAAAAAATTGGAATATACGACAAAATGTAAACACTTATTACAACAAATGAGAAAATATAAAAAACATCTAAACACACAACAAATTATCAATATATAATAAAACTATACAAACCAAGTATAGCAAACATCTATTTACAAAATAATCCCCTGTCATCTGCAAAAGATCAACTTTTGTTTGTTGTTCTAACCTATTTTGGATGTTGCAAATATTTAACTTTAACCTTTCTTATTGTTTTAGCTTTTTAATTTGTTTTGATTATCATTGTTCTACCATTCCCTTATCTCCCAAATATTTCATTTATATCGAATCTGGCCCAGCCATGCAAACTGCAGAGCTAAACTAGCTAGTGTACTTGACTTTTCCCACTGCAGGGTCCCAATCTGTTATAGAGGCGAGGGGGGGGGCAGCTCCTGAGCTTTGTTCAACAATCTACTATGGCTGGAGACGAAAAAAAAATTTACTTTTAAACATTTTTTAGAATTAAGGAATAGATAGGTTCCACCTATCGTCCTTTGTCTATTAGCCAGGTGCAAAAGTACTATCATAGACACACAGTGCTTAGCAACCTTGTTCCTTAACTAGGATAATGAATTTTCTGTGTCTCTCTAGTCCAAATAACTAGTCTAGGATGCTCTTATTCTGACAGGTTGTATGTACAGATTTGACAACATGTTTGTCTATTGTTTGCAATTGGCAGTACAGGAGCTCTAATTCTTACATAGTGCCTATTAATAGTTGTGTAATATTAAGATAACTGTAGTGCCATGTTGCGAATGGTGAGAGATCCTGCTTTTATTTTTGTTTTGGCTTTTCACACAAGCTGAAAGGTCCGACATATAAAATCAACAGTAGGTTCTTTGATATAATTCAAAATGAATGTTTGTTTAGAGCACAATTGAAGCATGATACTTTTGCATTAAATAATTTTATAAAACTAACAGTAGGTTCTCTACAGTGCAATGTAGACTACAATATATTATGGACTAAGTCATTGCATAGAGCATATGAAGCTTCCTCCCAATCCACCCCGATTGGTCCCACACTAGAGCAGGCAATCGATTGGTTTGATTCAAAAATGGGCGATTTAACTGATTTTGGTAGCAATAAAAATATGGGATTGTAGAACATTCATTGATTATCATTCAAATTCCGGGCAACGTCAGGTCTCCCTGCTAGTACATTATGTGTATGTATGTATGTATATATATATATATATATATATATATACACACACATCTGTAAAAGTCTGAGGAAGCTACAGACGGCCAAAAAAACGGCCGGGTAGCTGAAACAATAATGGAACTTAACAGAAAAATATGGTAATAACAAATAAAACGCATATTTGGTCTACAACAGTATTGAGCACTTTCTTCAGTTTTTATTAATTACCATTTCTACTATATATATATTTATATATATATATATTATATATATATATATATATATATATATATATATATATATATATAATATATATACATACACGCACACAAGGTGCATTCCAAAAATGATATCTCCATCTGTGAGTAGTCAGTCGCGTAGATGGTTGAAACTGAAAACATTTAATAGCAATAGTCGATAAATGTAACCTATTTTTCTTTATTATAATTTCTTGTAGATTAATAAATATTGTAATTTATTCAATTTTTATTTTCATCAGTAATTCTTTTTTTTTTTTTTTTTTTAAATTGCTGCATATTATAAATTGAGCTTTTTATTATCGTAATAAGAAATAATATTTATGTGGGTATTATAAATGTAATTGCTATATTTATATATATTCAATATATCGCATGCATAGAAAATTCTTTCATCCAATATTTAACATTTCTGTTTTTCAGATTGCCATAAAACATGTAAAAACGAAATTTGTTCCCCTGATAGAATCAGTTTCTTCGGGATGAACCAACGATGCTGCTGCAACTACAAACTGCTCACATTGTAAAGAAACTTTTTGTACAACTTTTCAAAAATCACGTGTAGCATATTAAACTCAAACTATATATATATGTGCATATTATAGGTGCAGCTGCATAAGTGCAGCAGTGCACACAGATATGCAGATATGTGTGTATATATGTATGTATTCAGTAACCCCCTCAAAGGTGAAAACAAAACCATTTTTTTTTCGTTTTCTGTTATTTTTTTTAAGCTGGATATTAAAAAAAAAAAAAAAGATACAATTTTTTTTTAATTTTTCCAATTTTTTTAATTTACTTTTCAATGTAATTTTTTAAATTTATTTTTATAAAATCTTTTATTTTTCTAAAATTTAGTTTAATTTCATTTTTTATTTTTAAATAATTAGGTACTTGTACAGTTTAATCAAGATATCAAAAAATGAAAATATTGAAAAAAGGTTATATTGTACATATCCGTAATGGAACGAAGTCCTCCGAAAAAAAAAAAAATTTCCCTTAATTTCATCAAGTAGTTTCTTTTTTACAGCGAAAAACAATTTGTTAGGATACCGAGCAAAAGATTTGATTTTTAGGAAGAAAAGCTTGTATTAAAGATGGGGAGGGAATGTTGGCATTTTATATGGAGTTATCTCCCTGTGGCGTGTTCAAAAGATTCCAAGATGGTTGACTTCAATGCGCTCTCATAAAAACATGTTTTTCTGCTGTAAAAAAACTACTCTATCAAATTAAGTGAAATTTGTTTCCGGAGATCTTCAATCCAAAACAATCAAAAATGGATACATACAATATAACCTTTTTTTTTTCTTTCAATATTTTCATTTTCTAATGTCTTGATTAAACTGTACAAGTACCTAATTTTTTAATTTTTTTTTTTTTAGTTTAGTTTATCTTTAATTTTAACATTATTTTATTAAAGTTAACGTTTCATATATTTTTATTTCATTATTTTGAAGATCTTTTGGATTTGATTTTTTTTTAGTTCCATTTTACTTTTTTTTCATTTTCTAAATATATTTAATTTTTTTTTTTTTTTCAATATTTTACAATTTTAATTTCTTTTTACATTAAATTTTTTTAGTTTTTGAACATTTTTATTCATGGATTTTCTTTTTTGTAATTTTTTAATTTTTTACTTTTTTGTTTTTTCATTTTTTGTGGTTTACATTTTTCATATAATTTTTTTTTTTTTTTCCAAGTTTTTCAATTCTGTGTTTTTTGCTGATCAAGATTCATTTATTTTTTATTATCTGGGTTCAAGGGTGGAGGTCTTTTTGCAGATATTGTTTTCAAATTTTCATATTAATCTATTAAATTTTTTCTTTTTTTAATATTAAACGTGTGTGAAAATATGAAATTCTTAATTTGAAAACCTTTTTTATTTAACACTTAAAAGATTAATTTTTTTTTTTTTTTTACATATATTTTTTTTTCTCCAAGTTTTGTTGAGTTTTGCTTTAGTCCATCCTATCAGTTAGATTTTATATACCGGTCAATATAATCAAGGGGAAATTTATTATATATAACTAAATGGAGATTTTCCCTATTCTATTGACCGATATACCTTCATAATTATTATATATTATTAAAGGTGGATTTTCTCTATACATAAGAATAGGCTTGTGATAATAACAAATACCACACGACTCCAACTCCCGAATGCAGCATTGAAAGATAGTATAATAAATAGTACAGTAACAAAAGTTCGGCTTCAAATGGACTAAGTTTCCATTAGTAATAGATACAATAATACAATTAATAGAAGTTGTAGAATAGTTTTTACTTCAGGCAAACAAATATCAAATCTCCAGTAATATTAGAATTACAATAGTAAATTAATAGAATTTCAACTATAGTTTTGGTTTCAGGTCATGATATCGGATACCAAACCCCATTATTAATAGAATAATCAATGAATAAATTTTTCCTTTTTTTTTTTTTTTTTTTTTTTTTTTTTTTTTTTTTTTTTTTTTAAATTCTTGTAATAAATTTGTTTTTGTAAATTGTAAAACTTTAAAATTTTTTATTTTAATTTTTATTTCAAAGAATATTCAGCACATTTATATTATACAAACGAAAACAATGTTGAATTTCATGTAAAACAAATGGTACCTACATAATTGTCATGTCACAAGTAGTAACATATCCAAAAATTACGAAAAACAAATATTCATGAAAAACAGTTTTCTATGAAGTTTATATAGGGAATAAATTTTGTCTGACATTTTGAATTAGGTGTTTGTCACGTGATGTAAAGCAACAGCACTTAATTATTTCCCCCCTGTCAACTGATCTCTTTTTTTTTTTTTTTTTTTTTTTTAGTAAACGTAATATAGTGATTTCACTTCCTTTCACAAATTTCTTTTTTCTTTAATAATTATTTTTTTAGCTTATCGTTTTCTGTAATTTTTGGATATATTACTATTTGTAACATAACAATTACGCTTAACTGGAAATTTAATATTTTTTTGTTTGCATAATTTAGAAGCGCCGAATAATCTTTTTTGTCTTAATTTTAATATTAAAAAAAGCATTTTTAATTATTTTTTTTTTTTTTTAATATATATTTCGTTTAAGATTTTTTTTCATTCTATTTCTTACTTTAAAGATATTTTTGTTTATATTTTTCAACTTTTTTGAATGATTTAAATTTTTTTTATTTAAAGTTTTTTTTTAAAAAAAAAAATTTTTTTTTTTTTTATCGTTATTATATTTGGTCTCACCCCGACACTAACCCTAACCTAGCCCCCACACTAACATGTTTTTCATTTAATCAAGTTTAAGATATTCTCCTTAAACCTAACTCTAATTTCAGTTTTTCTTAAATGTATATAAAAAAAAAAATCACACCTTCAATACTTTTGTTTTGCTGGCGTGTGACAAATTTGTTAACCCCCCCCCCTCCTATTTGGAATTTTTGAGCTGCCCATTAATAACTTTTATTATTTGACTTGAAATTAATTTTTGGTAAAATTGTACTCCTTTGTACAATATCCTAATTCAGACAAATTTCTGGTTTTGTTGATCAAGGGCAAAACAAGGGACTAGTGGCTCAGATGGTCTTGACATATGCTGATGACACATTTGTGAAACTCTTTTTTAAATTTGAAGTCGCCAGGAAGCGACTGGGAAGAAGACTGATGAGATGAGCAAACACCTTGCTACACGATCTTCATAAAAGTTCAGCACTAACCAGCAGAGCGTTATCACCGTTGACCAGTGTTTGATGATGCATGCATGTGAAAGCTGGCCAGTGAGGATTGAAGACATGTGTTGCATAGAGAGAAATGGATGTGTAATGTGAGCCAGGCTTAGATCTGATAACCTCAGAGGACAGTATAAGGAGATGTATGTAGGACAGGAGACTTTGACGGTATGGTCTCGCATTTAAAGAATATATGCAAGGTTAGATGTAGAACAGTTGAGGTAGCAGGGTCAGTTCATAAAGAAAGAGCAAGGAAAACATGGGAGGACTTGAGGGAAAGAGGAATAAATAAAGACTTGGCCAGAGATAGGTGACTGTGGAAATGAATTTCTTATGCTTTTTACCATATACTAATTGATCATGTATCCAATACATCATTCAATACGTTCTGGGGTTAACTAATTAATAAAACAACCTTTTGCACAAAATCTGACTTTATTCCTCAACATAATTTCCTTCTAAGGTGATACAATGTAATACTTTTTTCTCGCAAGGATTTGTCTTTCAATTTAAAATACACCTGTTTCTGATGTAACAGCTCTTTTCCTGGAGCATTCTTTTGAGGTCTGCAAACAATCACTGGAGGTCAGATCTTGAGAACTGGGTAGTTATAGAAGTAATTTGTAGTATAATTCATGTTATTTTGGCATTGTTGCTGTCAAATTATGACACAATCAATCATTTTGATGGAAGAACATTTTCTTTTTTTTTTTTTTTTTTTTTTTTTAAATTATTTCTAGCCGTTTTTTGGCGCTTTCTTCTATCAAATGCTACAATAATGATATTTGTTATTGATCATTCTTCCTTTTATGAGGTAATTGATCGACAACATACCTTAAGCATCTAAAAATATGGAGGCTAAAAGCTTGCCTGCTAATGTTTGCATCTTTGGTCACTTTAAACGGTTTTAACCGGCTGCTGACTAGTACAGGGTGAAGTAGTGAACCGTTAATACATTATTGGTTTTGATTTGATTGTCTGAGCAAATGCAGCACTCTCTTCAAACACAACTTTTTCATTAATAATTATTCATGCACAGTAGTGAATACACTATCTTTTGATATCTTTTTTTTTGCGTACATGACTAACCACTTACAAAAAAACCATAGACCACGCTTAGATAAAGGTTAATGAGTTCATTAATAGGACGATTAGACAAACTTTGTGTGTGGGTTGGTAACAGTGGTTGAAACTAAATACAATTTTTTTTTTTAATGGCTCAGCAAGAACGTTGTTTATGTTAGCTTTGAAAATAACCATGTTGTAGTCAGTTGGCAAGCAGTCTTGCAGTATTGTGTCCCACAGATGGGCAAGAACGTAATTTACAATGGACTTAATAACAACCATGTTGTAGTCAGTTGGGAAGTAAACGAAAAGAGAAAAAAAATAATGTACAGTGGTTGTAGCTTGAGAAGTTTTTCTGCATGTTCATGCAAAAATGGTGAGTACACTGTCTGGTTTTAGGTAGACGAGTTTTTCTTGTGAATGTTTTACAGGGGTGGGGCATAGATTGGAGCTCAGTCGAGCACTTATGAAAATAACAACAGAGCAGAGAAAAAGCGGCAACCTTTCTTCTATGAGAATAGGCAGTAAAGAGTGCCCTGATCAGCACTTCTTCGTAGGTGGCAACAATATTTGGTTTTAGGACGTCTTATCTGGCTCTTATACAGCTACAGGATTGTCGGGAGTGAGATACTTTCCACCTCGGTAGAATGATCTAACCATTTTCCTAGCTCAAAGGAAATTTCAAGATGAAGTGATCTGCAAGAGAACACAAAAAAGGCTTTTAGCGTTGAACGCTTTCCATCGTGTCGTCACCTGTAGGCATCAGGTTTTATTGCTAATTGGGTTTGTCGGGTGTATTTATGTTGAGGACATACAAGTACAGCATGTCGGAGCACATTTTGTCAAAATACTTATAAAACATTGCATTGATGGGACCAGCCAGTGCTGGGTTTAGGAAACAATGCAGCACCTATTAGGTCAAAGTTTCTTTATTGCACTCTCGTCCACGAGGGACGAGACTAGTTGTTAGAACACCAGCCGAAATGGGTTGAAAAGAAGCATTAAACCATTCTTAACATGGGATGAGTAGGAGAAACAAAGAGTAAAGTGGTCAACCATAGTTGGAGATAACATGAAAACTTCACCACGGTGTAGGGGAGGACACCACTTTTTTTCCAGGATTTCTCCACTTATCCTTGAAACTCACCTTATTATGCTATGTGTTTTAAAAGGGGTCATCAAGTACCATTTTTTTCTTTTTTTTTAAATTTTTTTTATGGTATGTAAAAATAAAGTTAAACAAAACAAAAGGTCTTAGTATTCTGGCCGACTTGTCCCTCAAGCCATCTAAGGGGTTAAGAGCTTTTACATCAACACTTTTGACTGACTCGGAGTTCTCCGTTGATATTCGGAATTGACTCCATAAGTACTGAAATTCCTCTGGATACTCATTCATTAATAGCACCAGAAGAGTTTTTTTTTTTTTTTTTTTTTTTTTTTTTTTAAGTTTTAATTTCATTCATTATTTGGTTTATAGACTACTACATTACTGTTGCTTTTTTTGTACATATATTTTTTGTTCTTTTTGATTCTTTTATCTCTTGTTTAGACATTATTGTACATTTTTTGAGTCTGTTACCCACAGTGCCTTGGCTGCCGATACTAGTATGCTCCCTACTGCATACTAGAACAGGGGATGAATGGAGAAATAAAAAATATTTTACCTAAAACGAACTGTATTTGTTTTTATTAATATCTTCGTCTTTTGTGTTGTCTTCATCTCTTGTGTTTTATAGCATCACAACGAACTGAATCATTCCAAGAAGCTTTTCAAATGGAAAGAACTTCTGCTAGGACCATGTGCACAAGAGCCAGAACCATCACTGAATTGCCATGAATAACAGGGACGTGCCCAGGGTGATGAAGTTTCCGGCCACAGTTATGGTCTTTGGTGGGTTTTCAAACGAGAGCCACATCATGCCACCTCACATCTTGAAAGTCAACACCAAAATGTACCTGGATGTGTTGAAGAGTGTGGTGATCCCCTCGTGCAATCAGATGGCGGCTGGCAGACTCTAGGTGTGGCACCAGGACTTGGCACCGGCCACAAGTCCAAAGCGACCTACCCTTAACTTGAGGAGCAGTGCTATGACTTTGTACCCTTCTCTCACTGGCCTCCCCTCCTCTACCGACCCAAACCTGCTGGACTACTTCGTTTGGTCATAGGTCGAGAACATCACCAACATGACCTCCCACAACACCAAAGCAAGCCTGATCGCCGCCATCTGTCAAGTATTCGCTGAGTTCCTGCCGGCACTTGTCGAAAAGGCATGCTCCCAGTTCTGGACCCATATTGAAACTGAGGCTGAAAGCGGCTACATTGAATAGATGTCAGCTCTACAACATATTCAAGTTATCTGAATTGATTTTTTTTTTTTAATAAAAGTTTTAAAATAATGTTGTAGTGTTTTATTTAGAGCGACACTTATCGTTTGACTCTGTATTGTGTAATCAAAAAACAATAAATTAAACAAACAACTAACAAATTTTTGGTTTTCTGTTTTGGATCACAGTTTCATTTTTTTTTTTTTTTTTTTTTTTTTTTTTTTTTTGTCAACTCGTTTTGCTTCGAAATGAAGCAGCTAAAAGACAGCCATGTTGATTAGTTTTTACCTAATGTTAAAATATTTAAATCGTATGTATTTCTCGAGTTTAGATGTTTAAAATACAATCAATTTGAACTCAAAATGACTCTTGAACAATAAAAGAAAAGTAATGATCACACAGAATTATTATTTTCTCGCTATCAATTTGATACGATATATAGCAACATTACCTGCTAACGTTAGGAATGCAGAAGTTGCAAATTTACTGTAAATTGTGAATGGAAAACATTAGTCATGCATAGCGTGTGCTGTTTGTTGATGTTTTTTTTTTTTTTACAAAAGAATCACCACTTATCAAGGCCAAGAGGCCACTTGAGGATAAGGGTTAAAGAGTGTACTTTGGTCAAAAGGACAATATCATAGTAATCGTTAGAAGTGTAAATTTGGTAAATTGGATTACTTAAGTTCTTGATGAACCGTTAGTTCATCAAGAACTTGTTTACATTGGACTTGAAGACGGCCATATTGTAGTCAGCTGGAAAGTAGGTAAACAGAAGAGAGTTCCACAGGTGTGCAGTTCTAAGAAACTAACTTTGTTCATGGAATCTGTTTAAGTTTAGGCACAGGGAAATTATTTATTTATTTATTTTTTTTTTTACATAGGCATCACCACATTATCAAGGCCAAGAGGCCACTCAAGGATAAGGGTTAAAGAGTGTACAGTAGAAATTGGACAATATAGTAATCATTAGTAATAAAAATTCGGTAAATTTGATAACTTATATAGAACGGCTCATCAAGAACTTATTTACGTTAGACTTGAACACAACCATATTGTAGTTAGCAGGAAAACGGAAGACAATTCCACAGGCGTGCAGATCTAAGAAAGAAGCTTTGTTCATAGAATCTACGTTTAGGTTTAGGCACAGATAAAGAGTGGGGGGGGGAATTATTGATAGTGTTTTCAGCTAGACGAGTGTTTCTTGTGAAAGTTTGGCGAAGGGGGACCATAGACTGAAGCTCAGTCGAACACATTCCATGAAAATAACGATACATCAGAGACAAACTTGCAACATATCTTCTGTGAGATAGAGGTTGCAGGGAAGAGAAAAGGACATCTCCTACGAGTCTACGAAGTCTATTTTGAACTCTATCAAGGCAGGACAAGTCCTTTTAGCAGCTCCTGCCCAGATGTGGCAACAGTATTCCATCCTTGGATGTACCTGGCTCTTATATAGATAGAGAATTGCATCAGCAGTGATATATCTACCGGATCGATAGAAAGATCCCACCATTTTTCCAGCGGCCTTGGCAACAGATTTGATGTATGTGTTCCATTTAAGATCAGGAGTAAAGGTCAAGCCCAGAAGCTTGTCAAAACTTGAGGCCTCCTGAAGACGAGAGCCATTCATTTCAATTGATGCCAAATGTGGATTAGAATGTTGATGATGTAAAGAGAGAAGCTTGGTTTTAGATGCATTAAAAGTAACCAGCCACTCCTTACCCCATTGTACTACGTGCTTAAGATCAGAGGAGAGAGAATTGGAGAGAACTTGGTCATTTACTGTCTTAGATGTGGTACCATAAATGGTAGTGTCGTCAGCATAAATATCTACAAATGATGTAAGGATGTGATTTGGAAGATCATTAATGTAGATCAGGAAAAGAGTTGGGCCCAGCATGGACCCCTGAGGGACACCGGCATTAATACTGTGAGCTTCTGATTTTTGCCCCTCAACTACTACTCTTATGAACCTATCAGAAAGAAATGATTTAATAATTGAGAAGACATTTCCAGCTATACCATAGCTAGAGATCTTATGAAGTAAACCTTTATGCCATACCCTATCAAAGGCCTTAGATATGTCAAGAGCAATTGCCCTAGAAAGGTTGCCTCCGTCAAGAGATTTGCTAATCCTATGAGATATAACTGTAAGCACATCTGCTGTAGATCTAGCAGAATGGAAACCATATTGAGTGTCACTAAGAAAGTTATTTTTGTTGAGATGGTTGATTACTTCTGTATTTAACACAGATTCCAGCAACTTACTCATGACACACAGGGCATACTGATGAAATTTTCTAGGGAGATGGGAAACTATTTTTCCTTAAGACAACGTTTAAACAGTTTTGTAAGTATGGGCGCTAGTTCAGGTTGAAGTTTTTTGAGTACTATAATTGGAATACCGTCAGGGCCAGTTGCTTTACTGGAATCAAGGTTTTTGATTAGCTTGGCAACATCACGTACAGATATACGTATATCACATAGCGTGTTTTCTGATACAGGAGGAAATATTGGGGGTTGGCAGCCTTGGTCGCAAAGGGTAGAATTGGCTGCAAAGTTCTTGGCAAAGAGTTTGGCTTTGTCTGATGCTGACGAGATTACCTCAGGTCCATTGATAATAGTTGGGATAGAGCACACACTTCTGTTCAGAATTTTGTTTGCTATTTGCCAAAACTGGTGGGAACCAAGCCGCTGCTCAGCTACTTTGGACTTAACAGATTGAGCATACAACTCTCTTACGTTCTTTATTACTTTCTTACAATGGTTGCTGGCAGTCCTGAAAGTGGCTTTAGTTTCCATACATCTATTACGTTGGAAGCAGTGGAAAAAGTGATTTCTGTGCGCAATGGCAGCAGCACATTCTGGAGAGAACCATGGCTGGCTGTTAGGTTTTTGCTGAAACTTTTTCGAGGGTATGAAACGGTCTATACCTACAATTAACCATTCCGTCAGGTCTGATGCTATAGAGGACACATCCTTTTTAAACATGGAATGCAGAGGTAGATCCGATATAAATGTACGGAAGCTATCCCAGTCAGCCTTAGTGTATCGATATACTGTACGATGGAGAGGTACGTCTGGGGACTTATTACATTTCATTTTTATCTTAATTGATACAACAGAGTGGTCGGAAGATCCAAGAGGCGACAGAACAGAAACCGAACATAGTTCAGGGCAAGTTGTGAGAAAAAGGTCTAGTAGGCTCGCATACTGGCCGTAATTGTCGGGCACAAAGGTGGGTTCGTGAACAATCTGAGTGAGGTCATAGGCAATGGAGAAATCATGACAGAACCTCCCCTCATCATCGGTCTTGTTTATTGATAGTGTTTACAGCCAAACGAGTGTTTCTCGTGAATGTTTGGCGAGAGGGGGAACCATAGATCGGAGCACTTGCCATGAAAATAACGATAAAACAGAGACAGGCTCGCAACGTCTCTTCTGTGAGAAAGAGATTTCAGGGAAAGGAGAAAGGGCATCCCCCACTCCCGGCGTCGAAATAACTGGTGCTGTTCAAGGTTACGAAACCGCATGCGCTATCCAATCACAGAACACTAAGTGTTACGGACGAATAGTGCGGTTTAAACTACTTCATCAAAATCTGTCCCATACAATGTCTTATGTGAGCATGTTAAATTTTTACATATGTAAACGGGGATGGGTTTATATATATATATAAATGCTTGCAAATAGATTTGAAGGAAGAAAAGGTGGCAAGAATTGATAGAAAACAAAAGACTCGATTATTTGATTCAGATTATTTAGCTTTTGGATTTTACTGCTATCAATTGCCCGTTACCATTATGTTTCGTTTGTGGTGAGAAGTTATCAAACAGTTCGATGCTGCCATCTAAGTTGATGTGTCATCTGATATTAAAACATCCTAATCTTCTATCTATCTATATAAAAAATCTATCTATATAAAAAATCTATATAAATAAAACATCTATCTATATAAAAAATCTATATATATAAAAAATCTATCTATATAAAAAATCTATCTATATAAAAAATCTCTCTATATAAAAAATCTATCTATATAAAAAATCTATCTATATAAAAAATCTATCTATATAAAAAATCTATATATATAAAAAATCTATCTATATAAAAAATCTATATATATAAAAAATCTATCTATATAAAAAATCTATCTATATAAAAAATCTATCTATATAAAAAATCTATATAAATAAAAAATCTATATATATAAAAAATCTATATATATAAAAAATCTATCTATATAAAAAATCTATATATATAAAAAATCTATCTATATAAAAAATCTATCTATATAAAAAAATCTATATAAATAAATAATCTATATAAATAAAAAATCTATATATATAAAAAATCTATCTATATAAAAAATCTATATATATAAAAAATCTATCTATATAAAAAATCTATCTATATAAAAAATCTATCTATATAAAAAATCTATATATATAAAAATCTATCTATATAAAAAATCTATCTATATAAAAAATCTATATATATAAAAAATCTATCTATATAAAAAATCTATCTATATAAAAAATCTATATAAATAAAACATCTATCTATATAAAAAATCTATATATATAAAAAATCTATCTATATAAAAAATCTATATATATAAAAAATCTATCTATATAAAAAATCTATCTATATAAAAAATCTATATATATAAAAAATCTATATATATAAAAAATCTATCTATATAAAAAATCTATCTATATAAAAAATCTATATATATAAAAAATCTATCTATATAAAAAATCTATCTATATAAAAAATCTATATATATAAAAAATCTATATATATAAAAAATCTATCTATATAAAAAATCTATCTATATAAAAAATCTATCTATATAAAAAATCTATATATATAAAAAATCTATCTATATAAAAAATCTATCTATATAAAAAATCTATATATATAAAAAATCTATCTATATAAAAAATCTATCTATATAAAAAATCTATCTATATAAAAAATCTATATATATAAAAAATCTATATATATAAAAAATCTATCTATATAAAAAATCTATCTATATAAAAAATCTATCTATATAAAAAATCTATATATATAAAAAATCTATCTATATAAAAAATCTATCTATATAAAAAATCTATCTATATAAAAAATCTATCTATATAACAAATCTATATATATAAAAAATCTATCTATATAAAAAATCTATCTATAAAAAAAAATCTATATATATAAAAAATCTATATATATAAAAAATCTATCTATATAAAAAATCTATATATATAAAGAATCTATATATATAAAAAATCTATCTATATAAAAAATCTATCTATATAAAAAATCTATCTATATAAAAAATCTATCTATATAAAAAATCTATATAAATAAAACATCTATCAATATAAAAAATCTATATATATAAAAAATCTATCTATATAAAAAATCTATATATATAAATAATCTATCTATATAAAAAATCTATATATATAAAAAATCTATATATATAAAAAATCTATATATATAAAAAATGTATCTATATAAAAAATCTATCTATATAAAAAATCTATCTATATAAAAAATCTATCTATATAAAAAATCTATATATATAAAAAATCTATATATATAAAAAATCTATCTATATAAAAAATCTATCTATATAAAAAATCTATATATATAAAAAATCTATCTATATAAAAAATCTATCTATATAAAAAATCTATATATATAAAAAATCTATATATATAAAAAATCTATCTATATAAAAAATCTATCTATATAAAAAATCTATATATATAAAAAATCTATCTATATAAAAAATCTATCTATATAAAAAATCTATATATATAAAAAATCTATCTATATAAAAAATCTATCTATATAAAAAATCTATCTATATAAAAAATCTATATATATAAAAAATCTATATATATAAAAAAATCTATCTATATAAAAAATCTATCTATATAAAAAATCTATCTATATAAAAAATCTATATATATAAAAAATCTATCTATATAAAAAATCTATCTATATAAAAAATCTATCTATATAAAAAATCTATCTATATAACAAATCTATATATATAAAAAATCTATCTATATAAAAAATCTATCTATAAAAAAAAATCTATATATATAAAAAATCTATATATATAAAAAATCTATCTATATAAAAAATCTATATATATAAAGAATCTATATATATAAAAAATCTATCTATATAAAAAATCTATCTATATAAAAAATCTATCTATATAAAAAATCTATCTATATAAAAAATCTATATAAATAAAACATCTATCAATATAAAAAATCTATATATATAAAAAATCTATCTATATAAAAAATCTATATATATAAATAATCTATCTATATAAAAAATCTATATATATAAAAAATCTATATATATAAAAAATCTATATATATAAAAAATGTATCTATATAAAAAATCTATCTATATAAAAAATCTATCTATATAAAAAATCTATCTATATAAAAAATCTATATATATAAAAAATCTATATATATAAAAAATCTATCTATATAAAAAATCTATCTATATAAAAAATCTATATATATAAAAAATCTATCTATATAAAAAATCTATCTATATAAAAAATCTATATATATAAAAAATCTATATATATAAAAAATCTATCTATATAAAAAATCTATCTATATAAAAAATCTATATATATAAAAAATCTATCTATATAAAAAATCTATCTATATAAAAAATCTATATATATAAAAAATCTATCTATATAAAAAATCTATCTATATAAAAAATCTATCTATATAAAAAATCTATATATATAAAAAATCTATATATATAAAAAAATCTATCTATATAAAAAATCTATCTATATAAAAAATCTATCTATATAAAAAATCTATATATATAAAAAATCTATCTATATAAAAAATCTATCTATATAAAAAATCTATCTATATAAAAAATCTATCTATATAACAAATCTATATATATAAAAAATCTATCTATATAAAAAATCTATCTATAAAAAAAAATCTATATATATAAAAAATCTATATATATAAAAAATCTATCTATATAAAAAATCTATATATATAAAGAATCTATATATATAAAAAATCTATCTATATAAAAAATCTATCTATATAAAAAATCTATCTATATAAAAAATCTATCTATATAAAAAATCTATATAAATAAAACATCTATCAATATAAAAAATCTATATATATAAAAAATCTATCTATATAAAAAATCTATATATATAAATAATCTATCTATATAAAAAATCTATATATATAAAAAATCTATATATATAAAAAATCTATATATATAAAAAATGTATCTATATAAAAAATCTATCTATATAAAAAATCTATCTATATAAAAAATCTATCTATATAAAAAATCTATATATATAAAAAATCTATCTATATAAAAAATCTCTATATATAAAAAATCTATATATATAAAAAATCTATATATATAAAAAATCTATATAAAAAATCTATCTATATAAAAAATCTATCTATATAAAAAATCTATATATATAAAAAATCTATCTATATAAAAAATCTATCTATATAAAAAATCTATATATATAAAAAATCTATATATATAAAAAATCTATCTATATAAAAAATCTATCTATATAAAAAATCTATATATATAAAAAATCTATCTATATAAAAAATCTATATATATAAAAAATCTATCTATATAAAAAATCTATCTATATAAAAAATCTATATATATAAAAAATCTATCTATATAAAAAATCTATCTATATAAAAAATCTATCTATATAAAAAAATCTATCTATATAAAAAATCTATCTATATAAAAAATCTATATATATAAAAAATCTATCTATATAAAAAATCTATCTATATAAAAAATCTATATATATAAAAAATCTATCTATATAAAAAATCTATATATATAAAAAATCTATATAAATAAAAAATCTATCTATATAAAAAATCTATCTATATAAAAAATCTATATAAATAAAAAATCTATCTATATAAAAAATCTATCTATATAAAAAATCTATATATATAAAAAATCTATCTATATAAAAAATCTATCTATATAAAAAATCTATATAAATAAAAAATCTATCTATATAAAAAATCTATCTATATAAAAAATCTATCTATATAAAAAATCTATCTATATAAAAAATCTATAAATAAAAAATCTATCTATATAAAAAATCTATCTATATAAAAAATCTATCTATATAAAAAATCTATATAAATAAAAATCTATCTATATAAAAAATCTATATAAATAAAAAATCTATATAAATAAAAAAATCTATCTATATAAAAAATCTATCTATATAAAAAATCTATATAAATAAAAAATCTATCTATATAAAAAATCTATATATATAAAAAATCTATCTATATAAAAAGCAAAACGGGTGCACACATTTTTGTATATCCAACAAAGGCTTTGTTACGTACTCGGTTGTATTTTTAGAAGGGCACCAAATATTCGTATATGTTATGTAATTCTTATTGGAAGAGAACTGATGTTATTTGTTGTTCATTTTTGTGAGAGTCTTAGAGTTATATCTAGAGACAGTCTTAGGAGCGTCTTGTGTGTTGAGTGTTCATATTTGTCTTAGTAGTGTCTTAGAGGTTCATGTTGTGTGATAGCATATTGGAGACATAAACACGGTATATATAAAGAGAGAGACAGTTCTGTATATATATATATATATATATATATATATATATATATATATATATAATAGACAGGTACATGTTACTACAAGAGAACCAATTCAATGAGAGGAGATTTATGAATATCTTGATAGATAGACCAAGAGATAGTGTGTTTGACATTTATGTTTTGACAGTTGTGCATATAATATAAACACGTTACCTTTCTTGTTGTAATGATGAACACAGAAGACGCAGATACACAAAGATGATGGCGTCCTTTATTCATGACCGGTCCATGATTTCATGTGAGGAATTCAAAGTTTCTTTGCATGGTTATTTCTAAAACCCTCCTCACTTCCAGAGGGTGCCGAGAATCAGTCTGCCTCTCTGGTCCTCTGATCTGACTGATTTCACTCCCCCTAACTCTTTGAACTCTTTCCTATATTGAGAACTCGTCACGTCATCGCATGATTAAACATGTGCTCATAAAGCACGTTGCATGACATGCATCACGTTGCCAAACTTGACATGACCCCGAGTTCAGTAACCTATTATTCGAATAACATTTTTACAAAACACGTTTACAATTCCAATTGACGATTAAATTCCTTATTTAAATTTTCACAGAAACAAATTTCATTATTACATTCCTTTTCCTTAAGCTAAACAATTGCAATTCCTTATTTCAATAACATTCTGTATTTATTTTAACTTATGATTGAAATTTTCAATTCCAAATCTAGCTTCGCAAGTTCGAATCCTTGACTATCCTATTTCATATTCACATTTAACTAATTCCCTATTTTTTTACTTACATGAAAAGGGAACAACCCTTTATCATGTAACAGCTTTTTTCACCGGGGAGGGGTTTTTACTATGTCTTAGAACTGTTTATATACCCCCTAGATAATAATATCTACGATTTGCGAATGCGCGTTGTGTCTAGATTTATTTACATTGACTTTTACACAATTCTTGCTATTTCAGCTCCTCTCATGTTGATTCGGCTTTTCCATATAAAAGCGAAATTGATGTGCAACTAAGGTGTAGTTCTCAGCCTACGGGGTCGGGTGCATCAAGAAAGCAATGGACATTTGGTCAATGTCTGTGAAAACCGTCATGTTTGGAGGTGTGTTGAGCAAAACAAAAAAAAAAAAAGTGAAAGTAGGCAGGTAAGTAGACATACATACATACACACATTTAAACAGATAGGTGAGATTTATATTATAGACTAGTAGGGGTACCCAGCATTGTCCAGGTTTTTGTAGGTGTGTGTGTTGGGCGGGGGAGGGGTTAGATCAAAAAAGAAAAAAGTTTTGGTAGGAAGGTAGGCTCGAAAACAAATATAAAAAAATGAACAAAAATAAAAACAGGAAAAATAAGTTTTTTGTAGGTGGTGGTGGTGGTGGTGGTGGTGGTGGGGGGGGAGATCCAAACCCTATGTTAAACTTCTTTTAAAAAATCAGAAAAACAACAAACAAAAAAAACAGCGCACATGATGAGAAGGTAAAGTAAAATAAAAAAAAGTTTTGGTAGGTAGGATCGAACTCAGAACGTTGAGGCGAAAAACTTGATAAGTTACCGCTTGCCCAAAAATAAATTTCGATTTAACGTTTTAAACGCACAAGTGGCAGGTGTACGGCGAATCTAATTAGGTCAAAGAGAAATGAAATTCCGCACTTAATTTTAACTGCGGGATAGTTCTTTTGGGTTAGGGTTAGGGTTTTTACTCAACTTTGTCTGGTTTTGTTTCCTCAATGTGTTGGAGAAAACCAGCTCCCCTTTTATTAGGGGAGTGCCCAAACGAACGAATCCATTTCAAAACAGGTGCATTTGAAAGGAAGTTCAACATTAGCAAAAAGGCGAACCAAGTAAACTTTGCTGTGGCAGACATCATAGCCACATATTGTTTTATCGTTATTTCCATGGCATGTGCTCGTCTGAACTCCAATCTCTGGTCCCCCTCGCCAATCTTTCACAAAAAACACCCGTCTAGCTGAATCCACTGTGAAAATTTCCCCCACTCTTTATCTATGCCTAAATCAAAACGCGGATTCCATGAACAAAGCTTCTTTCTTAGAACTGCACGCCTGTGGAACTCTGTTTCGTCTGCCTGCTTCCCACCTGACTGCAACTTGGATGTCTTCAAGTCCAACGTTAACAAATTCCTAATGAACCGCCCCCTTAAGTAAACACTTCATCAAATCTCCGCACTAATGTACTGTACTTGCAATAACCCTTATCCCTGAGTGGCTTCCAGGCCTTGATAAGTGGTGACCACTGTGTAAAAAAAAAAAAAAAAAAATAATTGAATCATTAACATTACCAGCATGCATTAGAATTGCGAAGATCTTTTTGCAGTTGATGTTGCTGCTGAACTGAAGAACATCCCTCTGTCTGGCAACACAATAAGCAGACAGAGTACAGACATATCAGTCCATATCAATAAAAAAACTTATGTTAAAATTGCAATTTGCCGATTTTTTTTTTTTTTACTATTCAAGCGAATGGAAGCACTGCTATGAGTGGAAAATCGCAGGTATTTGCATTTATTACATTTATTGAAAATAATGCAACTGTCAAAAATTTTATTTATCCAAGACAATGAAAGAACAATACATACATATAAATATTTGTATATTTTGGCAGCAAGTCATTATTCAAGTACGTCTGATTGAACAGGGCAGAGTTATTCTTTTTTGGATTTTTATGGATATCTTTTTCATTCGCCGAGCGGTCTTTTTATTTCAGCTGGCATGTTGTATAAAATGGCGCCCACCTTTATAACCAATAAAAAGCTCTCGTCTTCAGGAGGCCTCAAGTTTTAACAAGCTTCTTGGCTTGACCATTACTCCTGATCTTAAATGGAACACATACATCAAATCTGTTGCCAAGGCCGCTGGAAAAATGGTGGGATCTTTCTATCGATCCGGTAGATATCTCACTGCTGATGCAATTCTCTATCTATATAAGAGCCAGGTACGTCCAAGGATGGAATACTGTTGCCACATCTGGGCAGGAGCTGCTAGAAAGGACTTGGCCTGCCTTGATAGAGTTCAAAATAGACTTCGTAGACTCGTAGGAGATGTCCTTTTCTCTTCCTTGCAACCTCTATCTCACAGAAGAGATGTTGCAAGTTTGTCTCTGATGTATCGTTATTTTCATGGAAAGTGCTCGACTGAGCTTCAATCTATGGTCCCCCCTCGCCAAACTTTCACAAGAAACACTCGTCTAGCTGTAAACACTATCAATAATTCCCCCCACTCTTTATCTGTGCCTAAACCTAAACGTAGATTCTATGAACAAAGCTTCTTTCTTAGAACTGCACGCCTGTGGAATTGTCTTCCGTTTTCCGGCTGACTACAATATGGTTGTCTTCAAGTCTAACGTAAATAAGTTCTTGATGAGCCGTTCCATATAAGTTATCAAATTTACCAAATTTTCATTACTAATGATTACTATATTGTCCAGTTTCTACTGTACACTCTTTAACCCTTATCCTTGAGTGGCCTCTTGGCCTTGATAATGTGGTGATGCCTTTGTAAAAAAAAGAAAAAAAAGAAGAAAAAACTATAAATATATGAAGCTGCAAAGGAAAAGAAAACGACAACAGCAACAATAGCCCCTGATGATAATTGGATGCATCGATAGAAAGCACTTGAGAAGAATATGGCTGAACAACAACTTTTGGGCGCCATTTTATATAACATGCTAACTGAAATAAAAAAGCCTGCTCGGCAAATGGAAAATATATCCAGAAAAATTGGAAAAAGAATAACTCTGTCGTGTTCAATCAAACATGCTTGAATATATATATATATATATATATATATATATATATATATATATATATATATAGTAAGTTATAAAATATATACGGCGATTAAGCTACACTGAATATTCCACATATCATCCACACTAGGATTCTCCAGGCTTATGCAAGAATTTTTTGGTTGTCTGGCGTTTTTATATACGCACCTTCTATTTAGTTAGCCAATCAGCTTTCTAGTATCCACCACACCCTTCCTAATCAGCCAATGAGCAGGCACTTACAGGACAAAGGCCCAGTTGACCCCCAGTTGACACGTTTCTTTGTGTGCTATTATGTGTGTGCGTAGATATCTAGTGTCGATCTGTTTTAAATCTAGGTTAGGTTTTTTAATTTAAAAATTTTTTTTTATATGTTAGTTTATATATATATATATATATATATATATATATATATATATATATATATATATATATCCATATGTCTACTTTTAGGCCTAGTTTTTTCGTATTAGCTAACATAAAAATAACAAACTTCCTGGACGTCACGTTAAATTTAGATAAAAATACATATGAACCCTACTTAAAAGATAACGCTAATCCAATATACATAAACCCTAGGTCCAATCACCCACCATCAATTATAAAACAGATTCCTAACTCGATCGCAAGTAGACTCAGCAATAACTCAAGCGATGAAAATGTATTTAACAGGGCAACCAATATTTATGAAACAACCCTAAGAAATAGTGGATACAAAAATATTGATATCAAATACAAGCAACAAAACACCAATAACTATAATAAAATGAAAAATAGAAAAAAAAAAAGAAATATAATTTGGTATACGGCCCCATACAATCAAATGTTAAAAACAAAACTTGGCAAGAAATTTCTAGATCTTATCGCAAAACACTCTCCCGCAACCAACCCCTCACACAAAATTTTCAATAAAAATACCCTAAAGTTATCCTACAGCTACTGCGAAAATTTAGAGATGATAATTAAAGCACATAATAACAAAATATTAACTAAAAGCAATGTGAACAACAACAAAATAAACAATTAAAAAAGTGGACAGTATGACAAAAATAAAACTAACACAAAAAACACATATGTAACTAGTGTATAAATAATAATAATAATAATAATAATAATAATAATAATAAGAAGAAGAAGAAGAAGAAGAAGAAGAAGAAACCAACTCTGACCAATAACAACCATACTAGAAATAAAAATAAAAATACTAATAACGAACAAGATAAATGCAACTGTAGCTATGACTTCCTTAGATTTCAAAACTCGATATTATGACCACAAAAGTACATTCAATAATAAAAACACCGTATGAAAACAACTCTAGCAAACAAATACTGGGAACTCAAGGAAAGCGGACGTTCGCCGGTAGTCGAATGGAAAATAGTAAGACAAGCAAACACATGTAGAGACCTGGACGATCCATGTAGATTATGTGTTCATGAATAATTTGCAATCCTATACTTTAAAGAACCCCAACATCTATTAAACTGTAGGAGAGAAATAGCGAACAACTGTGTTCATAGGATAAAATTTACTCTAAGATAGAGATACAAAATAATTATGAAGCTAATAATAACAATAGAAAATAAACAAATAAAATAAATAAATAAATAAACATGCATATGCATAAACTCGTCTGAACTCCAATCTCTGGTCCCCCCTCGCCAATCTTTCACAAAAAACACCTGTCTAGCTGAATCCACTGTGAAAAATTTCCCCCACTCTTTATCTGTGCCTAAATCAAAACGTGGATTCCATGAACAAAGCTTCTTTCTTAGAACTGCACGCCTGTGGAACTCTGTTCCGTCTGCCTGCTTCCCACCTGACTGCAACTTGGATGTCTTCAAGTCCAACGTTAACAAATTCCTAATGAACCGCCCCCTTAAGTAAACACTTCATCAAATCTCCACACTAACATAATGTACTTGCAATAACCCTTATCCCTGAGTGGCTTCCGGGCCTTGATAAGTGGTGACCACTTTGTAAAAAAACAAAACAAAAAAAAAACTATCACACACACATATATTCACAAAGGAATGGGTCAACCGGAGGTCAAATGGGCCTTTGTCCTGTAAGTGCCTGCTCATTGGCTGATTAGGAAGGTTGCGGTGGATACTAGAAAGCTGATTGGCTAACAAAAAACTCAATAGAAGGTGCATATATAAAAACGCGAAATTCTTGGATAAGCCTAAAGAATCCTAGAGTGGATGAAATGCGGAATATTCATTGTAGCTTAATCGCCATATATATTTTATAACTTACTAACGCGCTTTACCTACGTATTGAGCACTGTTGAAGTAAATACTTAAAGTTTACGCATAAATTTATACTTTTGTATATTAATTTATGTGAGTAAATAAAGTATATATATATATATATATATATATATATATATATATATATATATTGAAAGTAACTCACCAACGAATACGCCCGCCCCGTATACCTTTCAGAATATTAATAAGGAGCAACCACGCATTTTGTTATATGGGATTACTGCCATCTCTCCTGGACCAATATTCTGCCTACTTGGAAATAAAATCCCGGAGGACATTATGCTCCTTCTGATAATGAACTGCCCAGGTTGTACGAAATTCCCTTTTCCAATAATTGTTTTCATATAATTATCATTCACCACCTAAAAAACTATTTTCAATATTTGTGCTGAAAAGCAAAATATGTGCCTTTTCACAGTTGAACATTTTGTTAACTGCATTTCATTTCCTCTGATCATATGAGCCATTATTGAAAATCCATGGATTAAGGAAATTTCCCGAGGATTGTATAACAAATGCTGACAGCCCACTCGGGAATGCTGATCATACAGTGATAATAGTCGAAATCGCCCTAAACTCTAGACCCAAAACTGAAGAGCCAGTGCTCAAATCAACGAGATATTATAAAAAGGCTGACTGGGAAGCCATCAGAGATCTTATCAGAGATGCCCCATGGAGAAATATTTTTTCACTTCCTGCTGAACAGTGTGCAAATGGTTTACTTCTACTTGTATAACTGCCATTGCTCAAAAGCAGCATGCATTCCGCAGATTTAACCGACATAAGTCCAGTTCAAACAGACAGAAGTATATAGAAGCTAGAAGTAACGTTAAGAAAAAAATAGCGACAGCTAAGAGAGAATTTACTGAAACCACTAAAAAACGCATTGAAGCACAAAAATTAGGAACTCGTGACTTCTGGAAAATCTACAACAGTGTAGTAAATAATGGGCAATCAACAATTCCCCCACTAACCAACAATCACAAGGTTGTTTGCTCAGCAACCGACAAGGTTAATATGCTCGCCAGCCGGTTTGCCTCAAACTCCACACTGGACCCTTCCAACCACCCCCTGCCTGACTTTCGTTTGCAGACAGATGCCACGCTAGACGATCTAAAAATCACCCCTGCTCAGGTGCATGCTATCATAAAACACCCTGAGACTTCAAAGCGTGTGGACCTGATCTCATCCCAGCTGTGCTATTAAAAAAGTGCTCAGCCGAAGTAGCTCCAGTTCTCTCCAAACTCTACAACAAATGCCTTAATGAAGCTTGCTTTCCGGGCTGTTGGAAAACTGCTTCTGTTGTACCAGTATTCAAGAATTCTGTCGAAAGGACTGACCCATCAAATTATCGCTCTATTAGCCTCCTCCCTCTTTTTGCCAAAATATTTGAGACCTTAATCAACCATGCTCTAGTCCATCACCTTACAGATGCTAAACTTCTGACAAACAAACAATATTTTTTTTTTTTTTACACAGTGATCACCACTTATCAAGGCCCGGAAGCCACTCAGGGATAAGGGTTATAAATATGGATTTAGACAAGCCCGTTCCACAGCAGACATCCTCACTGTAATCTCTGAACGGATATACCATGACAAAGCGGGGGAGGGCAGAGTGGTAGCTCTAGATATATCTAAGGCTTTTGGCAAGGTATGGCATGAGGGTCTCCTCAGGAAAATTAGATCATACGGCATCACTGGTAGAATACTTAACATAATTAAATCCTTCTTAGATAAGAGAAAAATCCAGGTTGTCCTCGACGTTTGTACATCTAAACAATATGATATAAATGCGGGAGTATCTCAGGGGTCTATCCTTGGACCTCTATTGTTCCTAATATTTATTAATGACCTCCCCGACAAAACTGCCTCTGAGATGGGTATATATGCTGATGACACCACACTCTATAACAGGCATGACAGGAAAACAAATGAACACATAACTAAAGAAATGGCAAAAACACTAGAGGATGACCTCCAATCTGTAGTGGAATGGGGACAAAAATGGATGGTCACATTCAATGCTGCCAAGACTAAACTGGTTTCCTTCAATAATTACAAGAAACCTTCTCTGCCACCAATAGCAATGGCCAGTGACTCCCTGTCTGAGAGTACATCTTTCAAACTCCTTGGCCTAACGTTCACAGGAAATATGAGTTGGAACAATTGTATTGAAAACATTGCCAGGGCTGCTGCAAAAAAGGTAGGCTCTCTCTACCGTGCTAGAAAACTACTGAGATCTGAAAGTATCCTGTACCTCTATAAGGCCACCATTCGCCCATGTATGGAGTATTGCTGTCACATTTGGGCTGGTGCATCTGCTGCTAGTCTCTCGCTCCTTGACAAGGTTCAAAAGAGAGTCGCCAATCTGATAGGCCCTGAATTGGCATCTAAACTTCAGCCTCTGTCCCATCGACGAAACGTTGCATCCCTCTGCCTGTTCTACAAGTATTTTAATGGTGAATGCTCTGACGAACTGCAGACACTTGTGCCCTCACGACGTAGACACCCTCGACAAACCCGACAGGCAACTAAATCCCACCCCCACGTAGTAGAGATCCCTAGATGTAAAAAATCTTTCTACTCGAGTAGTTTCTTCCCCAGAACCGCTAGACTCTGGAATTCCATTCCAGGTCTCTGCTTCCCCAACTGTACTGACATGCAGAAGTTCAAGTGTAAAGTGAACCGATATCTTGCTGCCCAAATCCCAACATAGTGCCCCAGTAGTTGCTGCCCCTGATAGTAGCCCCCTACACCAAAGTGGCAATGTGCCTTGTTTGGGGGGAAAATGTAATAAAAAAAAAATAAAAAAAATTAATATAACCCCTTCTATATATTCCTTTTGTCAAACTATAAATTCTTAACTCGAAAATATATGTGTCTATATTTTGATTTTCAGAATTTAAATTTACCCACTAAACTTATATATATATATATATATATATATATATATATATATATATATATATATATATATATATATATATATATCTCACTTTGTGTCTCCCGATTAGCAGCAATCAAGACTCTTTGCATAGATGATTCTTGAAAGCATGAAACACTAGCATTTGTAGGTATTAAAAATAATTCTAGTAATACTATAATATATATATTAGTCCTCGCGCAAAAGAGCAGGACACAAAATGTTTTAAATAATAATAATAATAATAATAATAATAATAATAGTAATAGAATAACAATAACGAAGACTTTTGCTGGTGAGGACTACTATTGACCGTAACCAATTATACAGTCATTTTGAAATTTTCATCTCTATTTTTCTCGTTATGTATTGAATATTGGTTAATGAAACCTATACGAAATATGTTCCTTATTAAATTTTAAAGATCTTTTATTCTAAAAGAAGTTTAAAATAATTTCATCTAAAAAAGTTATTTTAAAGTTTTTGTTAAAAAAATCAGAATTTCTTATTATTCAGACCTGTATTACAAAGAGTGGGTTGCAAAAAATGAGTTGTGGTGTGAGGAGAAATACAAACTGAAACAGAGAGAATATTCAGATCTGTAATAATACAAAGACGGGATTGCAAAAATGAGTTGTGGTATGAGGAGAAATACAAACTGAAAAGAGAGAAGGAGAGTTTTAAAATATAATCTTAAAAAGATAGGATACAAGTTAGAAAAGCATTTCATCCCAGGCATGAAAATTGTTAAACAAAATGTTTTTACTATAAGCTTTAAAAATAAAGGTACAAGATTCAATTTGAAACTTATTTATCTTCAAAGTGCATGTTTATAAATTTTACAAAATAAGGTATAAAAATTTAATTTAAATTGAATCAAAAAATTACCTCGGATTTATTTTATGTAATGTACATTTTGTTGCAATTTAAAAACATTATCTTTCATCTAGCAATTAATGATATAGATATAAAATTTTCAATAAATTTTTTTAAAAAGTGCAACAGAATGTACATTACATATAATAAATCTAAGGTAATTTTTTGATTCAATTTAAATCAAATTTTTATACTTTACTTTGTAAAATGTATAAACGTGCACCTTGAAGATAAATAAATTTCAAATTGAATTTTGTACCTTTATTTTTAAAGCTTATAGTAAAAACATTTTGTTTAACAATTTTCATGCCTGGGATGAAATGCTTTTCTAACTTATATATATATATATATATATATATATATATATATATATATATATATATATATATATATATATATATATATATATATATATATATATATATATATATATTTCTAATAATAATATGATGCACTTACCTTGTATTTGCATCTTTGTCACATGACATGGGAAAAGTGTGTTGGAATATTCACAGATGAGTGTCCTTCAATGATTGCAGGTGTGAAAGGTTTTGTCACATTGGAAAGCAATGTCAACCAAATATTTTCACAACACACACTGCTTTCTTCATCGTGAAGCCTTGGTTGCCAAAGCTATTCACCCAGAAATAAAAGATGTACTTAATGTGAGAGTCAACTATTTAAAATCAAGGCCAGCGAAATGTTGGCAGTTCACTACATTTTGCAAAATCATGGATGATTAATACGTCACTCTTCTACGTCATTATTTCATACAGAAATCCCATGGCTCTCTCTCGAGGACAAGTGCTAGCTCGACTTTATGAGCTTAGAGAATAATGTTTGTTTTTTTTGTTTTTTTTTACAAGATATGTGACATTTTTGAATGATGAAAGTTGGTGGTTAAAATTGACCTGCCTACCTGTCATATTTCATCACCTGAATAATTTGAATATGAGTATGCATGGGAAAAAAGAGAATATTCACGAAATAAATGTGTTTAAAAGAAAATTGATTATTTAGAAAAAAACATGTTTCGTGAAATGTTTTCCGTTTCTGTTCAAAGAACGAATTTGTTTGACATTTTGCCACTGATAACTAACCATTAGGAATATCTAATTAAAGAATTTAATAAATGTAATTGCTGTGACTCACAGTCCTACATTTTACAGCCCTTCTCACTGTTCCCTTTCTTTGGAGTGGACAACTTGTGACCCTTCACTGCTGACACCGGTGTTTTCTTTTTTCCTTTCTATAGGGTGACCACCACGAGGGCTTAGCTGCTAGTGCCTCAACATTTCTTTCCTCGACGTCAGACCTTTGCTGTAAGTTTTTTCCTTTCTCTCGTTTCTGCGTTGGGATTTTGATTTTCTTTTCTTATTTTTCTATTTCGTTGCTATTTTGTTCTCTGGACTTCTTCAATTCGACCGTATTTTTAAGCATTTACTGCATTCCCTTTCCATTTCAAGCTTCACACTAATGCTGTATTTGTTTTTTCTTTCTGTTTTCAGTTTCTAACTTCTTCAATTTCAATAAACCTGTTGATTTAACGATAAACTGTCTTCAGAGTTTTGATTTCGGACAGTTGTTTATACTTTCCGCTGTAAGACTTCGAGCACACTCTAGACAACGGAGCATATGGTCTTTATGAGACAGAATAGTTAAAAAGCGAAGTCGACCAAGTAGGATTAAAGCAAGCTCCAAAAGCTTCTACATTGTCAACGCTACAAGGAAAAGTGGTCTCTTTCACAACATGGAATATAGTTTCACAAGGGGAAGAACAGTTTATTTACATCGATTACAGCAGTGGCCATATCACCCTCTCTCAGAGCTACTTAGGTGGGCCCGGGCGAGGTACAATCTCTAATCTCATTGGACATGGTAGACAACAAATTCCACCGATCTCACTCATCCCACATCTCACGATTTTCGATTAGAGCATCTACTGTTGTCTCTGCAGCCGCTGCTGCCACCCAAGTTAAAGCTGGGGCAGCCAAAGCACAACTCCTCTTTGTAGAAAAAGAGTTAAAAATAAAAATATAACTAGAAAAACTACAGCTAGATAATCTTTACATATTGTTTGAAAAGTTGACTGGATCATAAATCCATTCCTTGAATCTCTGAATGTGGATTTCAGTTTGATTCTAGAAGAAGAATTGGCAGGCGTTTCCAATGTCCGAACACTTAGAATAAAGTACAACTTGCTTTGGATTCATTTTGGATTTCAACTGCAAAAGAATATCCATCAATCTAAAAGTGACTCTGCAGTGTTTTTTTTTTTTTTTAATTCAATTTTCACCCCAAACAAGGCACAGTGCCACTTTAAAGCAGGGGGCTACTATTAGGGAATTAATTAGCAGGGTCATTATGAAGGGAGAAGAGTAGAAAGATGTTTGTTAACATTACACTTGAACTTCTGCATATCATTGCAGTTGGGAAAGCAGAATCCCGGAAGGGAGTTCCAAAGACCCGCAGTTCTGGGGAAGAAACTATTGGAGTAAAAGGCTTTCTTGCACCTAGGGATCTCTACTGTAAAGGGATGAGACTTAGTAGCTTGTCGGGTTTGTCGGGGGTAGTTACGTCGGGGAGGTACAAGTGTTTGCAGTTCGTCAGAGCATTCACCATTAAAGTATTTGTAGAACAGGCAGAGGGATGCAATATCTTGTCGATGGGACAGAGGTTGAAGCCTAGATGACAGTTCAGGACCTATCAGGTTGGCGACTCTTTTTTTAACCCTGTCCAGGAGCGAGAGACAAGCAGCAGATGCACCAGCCCAGATGTGACAACAGTACTCCATACATGGGCGAATGGTTGCCTTATAGAGGTATAGGATACTGGCAGGCGTAAGTAGTTTTTTAGCACAGTAGAGGGAGCCAACCTTCCTTGCAGCAGCCTTGGCAATGCTCTCAATGTATCTATTCCAGTTCATATTCCCTGTAAACGTTAGGCCGAGGAGTTTAAAAGAAGTACTTTCAGGCAATGTGTTCTTGGCCATTGCTATTGGTGGTAGAGAAGGTTTCTTGTAGTTATTGAAGGAAACAAGCTTAGTCTTAGCAGCATTGAATGTGACCAAGCATTTATGTCCCCATTCCACTACGGATTGGAGGTCATCCTCTAGTGTTTCTGCCATTTTCTTGGATATGTGTTCATTTGTTTCTCCACCATAACAAATATTAAAAAGTAAGAAAAGAGAAAAAAATTAGCGTTTGAAGACGAGATGCCTGTGTATCTTGTCAAAAAAAGACCAAAACTTTCAAGTTCTGTTTGAAAAGCATCAAAGGCAAATTTCATATTAATTTGTGCATTAATTCTCTTGAATAAACAAATTTAGATAGCATTGTGTCTTTGTGAATGCAAACTTTTTTTTTTTTTATTTTATTACAAAAATTCTTTATATGCAATCATGTACATGGGGATCCACAAGAAAAAAATGAGTTCCTCACAGGATTCACATCTGCAAAATGGTTGATAACTGATAAAAAAAATACAGGAGGAATAATTTAAATTTAATAGGCAATTAAAAAAGTAAAAATCGTTTAATAATTTGTAGGGAGAATCATAACTTACTTGGCTAGCATGGTCGGTTATGTAACAAAACAAAAGAAAAAAAAGAAAGCCTAAAATGGCGACACCCAGTTTGGTTTTTGGTTGACGGTCATGTGAGCGACACACACTGTCGCTGTTTCTCTGCAAATGAAACAGGCGAATGAAAACGGATGTTACGTGAACAGGGGACAAGTTGGAAGAAGATGTGTTACGTACGTAGTCGTGTGCAAGTCAACTGGAAAGAGTGGCAAGTTGTGACAGTAGTGTGTCAAATTTACCCGAAAAATTGTTAGTTTGACCATATAATCAAACAAAAATAACTAATGTTTTTTTTTTTTTTTTTTTTTTTTTTTTACACAGGCATCACCACATTATCAAAGCCAAGAAGCCACTCGAGGATAAGGGTTAAAGAGTGTACAGTAGAAATTGGACAATATAGTAATCGTTAGTAATGGGAATTCGGTAAATTTGTTAACTTATATGGAACAGCACATGAAAAACTTGTTTACGTTAGACTTGAAGACAACCATATTGTAGTCAGCCTGAAAGCAGGAAAACGGAAGACAATTCCACAGGCGTGCAGTTCTAAGAAAGAAGCTTTGTTCATGGAATCTACATTTAGGTTTAGGCACAGATAAAAAGTGTGGGTAATTATTGATAGTGTTTACAGCTAGACGAGTGTTTCTTGTGAAAGTTTGGCGAAGGGGGACCATAGACTGAAGCTCAGTCGAACACTTTCCATGAAAATAACGATACATCAGAGACAAACTCGCAACATCTCTTCTGTGAGATGGAGGTTGCAAGGAAGAGAAAAGGACATCTCCTACGAGGCTACGAAGTCTATTTTGAACTCTATCAAGGCAGGACAAGTCCTTTCTAGCAGCTCCTGCCCAGATGTGGCAACAGTATTCCATCCTTGGACATACCTGGCTCTTATATAGATAGAGAATTGCATCAGAAATGAGATATCTACTGGATCGATAGAAAGATCCCACCATTTTTCCAGCGGCCTTGACAACAGATTTGATGTATGCTCCATTTAAGATCAGGAGTAACGGTCAAGCTTAGAAGCTTGTCAAAACTTGAGGCTTCCTGAAGACGAGAGCCATTTATTTCAATTGATGCCAGATGTGGATCAGAATGTTGATGATGTAAAGAGAGAAGCTTGGTTTTAGATGCATTAAAAGTAACCAGCCACTCCTTTCCCCATTGTACCATGTGCTCAAGATCAGAGGAGACAGAATCGGAGAGAACTTGGTCGTTTACTGTCTTAGATGTGCTACCATAAATGGTAGTGTCGTCAGCATAAATGTCTACAAATGATGTAAAGATGTGATTTGGAAGATCATTAATGTAGATCAGGAAAAGAGTTGGACCCAGGATGGACCCCTGAGGGACACCAGCATTAATACTGTGAGCTTCTGATTTTTGCCCCTCAACTACTACTCTTATGAACCTATCAGAAAGAAATGATTTAATAATTGAGAAGACATTTCCAGCTATACCATAGCTGGAGATCTTGTGAAGTAAACCTTTATGCCATACCCTATCAAAGGCCTTAGATATGTCAAGAGCAATTGCCCTAGAAAGGTTGCCTCTGTTGAGAGATTTGCTAATCCTATGAGATATAACTGTAAACACATCTGCTGTAGATCTAGCAGAACGGAAATCATATTGAGTGTCACTAAGAAGGTTATTTTTGTTGAGATGGTTGATTACTTCTGTATTTAACACAGATTCCATGACACACAGGAGACTTATTGGCCTGTACTGAGAGGGTGATGAGCGATCACCTGAATTCTTAAATACAGGGCATGCTGATGAGATGTGTAACGAAATGAGAAATAACTATTTAATGGGAATTTATACAAAGGTTAACTCTATTTAATGGATAATTAAAAAAGAGGAATAACTCTAATATGTAATTAAATAACGGGAATAATTCTTGTAATGAGTCATTAAACAATGGGGATAATTTTATTTTTTATGGAAATGTCCCAGACAAGGCATGAAGCCACTTGATGTAACAAGCTAAAAAAGTAAAAATATTACTTCAAGGCAAAAAAAAGAAAACTTGTCAACAATGAGTATTAAATAGAATATATTCTGACCCAGAAAACAACAATTCTTCCCTCTTTGTCAGAAATGTCGCTCATAGAATAAAAGGAATTTAATGGGTTATTAAATAAGAGGTATAAACTATATTTAATGGGTAATCAAACTAAGCAAATAACTCTATTGAATTGGTAATTTTCAAGAAGGGGCATAACTCCATTGCTGTTGCGTATTTAATACAAAGAAATAAGTCTCCTGTTTGACAGCCAAAACCACTTATTATAAAACTCTATTTAATGGCCAATTAAAATAAAATAAACCATCTATTAAATAAATCTCAAAGTCTGTGCATGTGTGTGTGTGCTTGTGTGTGTGTGTGTGTGTTCATATGTCTGCTAAAACTTTTGTCATCCGGATTGTACAAACACGAACACAGTATCATAAGAAAGAGTAACCTCCAAGACAAAAAATATCAAAAATATTTGTCAATTATTTCGTTTATAAATGTCGTTTGTTAAAAGGGGGGGGGGAGGTCAGATAAAAACCTTGCTTTCGACGCGGTTTACAAATCGTACATGCGCAAATTGTTGTTACGTTCTTTTATTTTAAAAAGCTAAATTTGCCACGTTATAATGTCTGTGTTCATGTAGGCCCATCAATAAAAAGCGTTCACTTACCAGCTTAAGTTATGCAAGTTTGTGCCTAGCACATGACAATTTTTTTCCTTTTTTCTTTTTTTTTTTTTACATAGGCATCATCACTTATCAAGGCCTTGAGGCCACTCGAGGATAAGGGTTAAAGAGTGTACAGTAGAAATTGGACCATATAGTAATCGTTAGTAATGGAAATTTGTTAACTTATATGGAATGGCTCATCAAAAACTTACAAAATTTTGCTTTCGATTTTGTTTCTGGCTGATTGCACCTGAATCCTGTTTATTTATTTATTTTTTTACGACCGTGTCCATAAAGCAGGGAGAATGTGTTTAATTAAACAAGAGGAATCACTTTTTTCACTAAGTATAAAGTTGGTTTTTTTCTAAAGTGATGCACCTGAATGCAGATCATTTATCTGTTTTACCGTACAGCACACTGGAGCCACAGTCTTTTTATGCTTTAGCCAAGCCAAGGTTCGTGTCAATAATGAGTGATGTAAATGGCCAGTCATCTCCAATTTTCTGCCACATGTAATTCACCTTTTTCGTGTTTAACCGGTGTACGGTCAAGGGATTGACATGCCCTATATTGCTCCACCACCTTCCGTTGTGATGTGTGAATTTATCTTTTTCGCTAAGTATAAAGTTCATTCTTTTCCGAAGTGATAAATCTTATGCAGGTCATTTAGTTGTCCTACTATACAGCACACTGGAGCCACAGCCTTCTTTTCACTGGAGCCACAGCCTTCTTTTCACTGGAGCCACAGCCTTCTTTTCACTGGAGCCACAGCCTTCTTTTCACTGGAGCCACAGCCTTCTTCACTTTGGTCAATCCATCTGCTTTATTCTTCTGTGTTGGAACCAAGGTAATAATTACCTTCAGTCCAAATTAAGTCTTCCAAGTCAATGCTTTAAAAGCATCTCTGCTGCCCCTTTTGTCTTGATCCGTTTATCCCCAGACACCTCCGATCTAATCCATGATGCGACTGTTGCTGAGTCTGTTCTAACATCCACCACTTGTAACCCTCATTTTAAAGCACGATTCATCATAGCATTGAGCTCTGCAACATTAATATGGACACTATCGTCTTTTTTGCGTAACCAAGCAGCATCTTCAGCAGTTGCACCTCCTATTTTTAATAATACTCCTAATGCCAGGTTGCTAGCGTCGTTCCATATCACTCCTTCATAGCTCCTATTTATATGTCATTCTCCCTTCATCGGGTCCACGTTTTTTACATCTGCAATGACTTCTTATATCATGAGCAGCACTTCTCGGTCAATAGCATCCTCCCATTGGTTCGTACCCGTCTGGCTCTTAATATGGGACAATAACCAACTTTTTACATACTTTACTCCTCAAAAACACTCTCTGAAAACATAGTCTTTAATTTATTCTCGATAATCTCACTGATGGTCTGGTCTATTTCTCTCATTTCCAGGTAGACCGCAAATGCATTCCCTTCCAAATACATTAGAATCAACATTGCTACGTCTTCAATCTTTTGAAGCTTCGCAACTAACTTCAGTTTGCTAAGCCAGGCGACCACAACTCTTTCTCCAGTAAATGGCCTGATGATTAGCTTTTATTTGGTCGCCCATTTCGCCAAAATAGCTTGTAAATTCCTCCTGTCTTTGATATTCCCCAATTTTTTTTATAATTTTAACAAAACAAAAAAAAAAGGTGTTTCCACCTCTCTGCTGTCTAATTTCTTCCAACTGCAAAAACACAACTCTCTGCTCACAAAACTCGTTCCTTTTGTAACCAAATCCTAAATCCCCGAGTCTCTATAAAAGTCAGGCTTTTATACTACAATCAGCAGCATCTCATTTGCATAAAGCGATCAGTTTGATTAGCATAAAACCGAAAAGGCAGCCATTTTATTTTTATTTTAATTTTGTCTGCATAGGACCACAAAGAAACAGGCGTGTACTGATTTTTAATGCCTTTTAATTACAAGGGAAAAGAAAGGGGCTAGTTGGGTTGAGGTGAGGCGTATTTGAGTTAGACTTGGAGTAGAGTGTGTGTAAAGACAATTGAGATTGAATTAGAGGTGGAAATTTTGGATTAATGGAATAGGAAGGGTCAGACATGGATTGGGGTTAGGCACTGGAAAGAGTGTGTTCAGGTTAGCAAGAGGGGGAAAGGAAGGCTTGGGTAATGTGGAGAAAATAGGGGTAGTGGTAATCAGCAGGAAAGGGGAAGAAAGAATTAGATAATGAGTTATTTAACAAGCGAAATAACTCTAAGAGTAATTAAGCAAGACGTATAACTCTATTTAAACAAAAGTTATAAATATTAAAAAAGTAAACACGAAAAAAAGTGATAAAAATAAACTTGAGAGAAAAAGGAGTAAACAAGCAAGACAAAACACAAGGAAATAAATGACAAAAAATAAAAATAAATAAAAACAAAAACAAAAGGTCATTTTTTACATTTTTTGCTGGTTTTTATTTAAATAAGTTTTTCCCCCATTCACTTAATATATATATATATATATATATATATATATATATATATATATATATATATATATATATGACATATATATATATTTGGCATATACATTTATATATAGCATATATATGTAGCATATATGTATATGCCATATATGTATATGTATGTATATATATATATATATAAGTATATATATACACATAAAAGGTTAAATATATATTTGCACATAAATGAATGCATACTTCTCTTTCAATACACATATAAGCATACATACATACACACACACAGATACATATATATATGTATATGTATATATATATACATATGTATATATATATGTATATATATATATATATATATAATTTTAAGTTCAATTTTTATTGGTAACATGAACTAAAAACAATATTTTTTCAAAAGTGCTCAATACATGTGTAGAGCTTTTATAGATAAAATTATATAAACATTATGAGAAGTCTATGCAGATCGATCAAAATTTTGAGATTCGGCCTAGACCCCTTAATATATATATATATATATTATATGTATATATATGTGTGTGTATATATATATATGTATATGTATGTATGTATGACAATGTGTATAATATCTGATTGTGTGTGTCAGTGTACATATACATTCACATACATAAACATATGAGCTACAGTGAAAAAAGAGAAAATCTAAAACTCAAGAATCCATCTCAATGTTTGACCTTAACTTATATTGGCTTTTTCAAGAGTGAAGTTGCAAAGTGACAAAAGACAAGAAGGAACATAATAATAATAATAATAATAATAATAATAATAATAATAATAATAATGATAATAATAATAATAATAATAATAATAATAATAATAATAATAATAATAATAATAATAATTATTTTTGTATACTAAGTTCCAATATGCTTAGGGAGTGAAGATAAGCAGGTATAATATATCCATATAATAAAGACGTTTCTCCTCGCTCCGCTTGCATTATATATTGGATGGTTCAGAACCTAAAGTTTCATATGTTAATCTTTTCTGTCAGCCATCGAGGCCAAATTTCTAGAAAACATGCATTTATTTTAGTTCCCTTTCAAAATTTCACATATTTTCTGCAGGTAAACTGTCCCAATGAAGACTTCCAAAGAGAAGTTTTCAGCCATTTTCACTCTCATCATATCTATTCTTCTTACTTTCAGTATCAACGGGGGCCAATTATTCATGGTATAATAATGCCATGAATATCGTTTGTGTTTTTATTTTTCGCACTACTCTTTTTCTCTCTTAGCTACTATACATTTTCAATTAAAATAATGACTGCTCCCTTCTTCCTTTCTACATGCTAGAATACTAACATACTCACTTCATTATTAATAATTATGCACAATGCCTGTAAACCTTCAACATAAGAATCAATAGTCTGAAAAATTTGAATAATATAAACAAGTACAAAACATTTCTTCTGTACAGCTTGGAATTTTGGACACTGAATGTGGCACATAGAAAACGGCTAGATGTCGCATCTACCAGAATGCTTTAAACATTTTCCTAGAAAATTTATTCCAAGAACAAGTCACTGTATGAGTTCTAGCCTCGTTGTCTGTGGTTGCAAAGTGGAAATGACTAAAAGACTAGCACTAGCAGGAATGACACCCATCACAATGAGCCTGCAAAAAGACCCCTACTCTGATTACTGAATTTCAAAAAGAAGTCGCCAATATGTCACATCGAAGGCGATTATGAAAGAGAAAACTGGTCTGTTAGAAACCAATTTGCTGTCGGCAATGACTGAATTAAGAGCTCTGGAGGAATTTGTTAACATTGTACCACCTATGTTTACAGAAAGAAAATTAAATGACAACAGATAGTACAATTTACATTATTAATTCAATCATCAAATGTTCAAAAGCAGGGAACATAATAGAGGTTATTATTTACTCCATGGAGTTTTAAACATTTATACTTTTCAGAGAAAATGACTAGTTAAGGAGATTAGAAGTAACTTACTGGTCAGTATAAAGATTGAAAAGTTTGAAATTGTGTTTATAAACAATATACATAGAAGTGGGGAAGAGAGTTCGGTTTATAAGGAATACATATTATCCAAAGGTAAAATTCGGTCAATGTATTTAGCTGCATAAAGTTAATCTCCAGTTAGAAACTTGTGAAAGGCAAAGATTAAAAATATGAAGTCTATAAGGGTTTAGAGGGCGTAACTGTAGAAAGGATGAAGTTTGCCATGTCTGACGCTTCCAATGTCAGAATGGAAATAGGGATGAGCTAAAATGCTTGTAGAGAGAAAAGCGGGCCGTTAAAAGGAAGGAGGTAGATGTTGAAACGGAGAAGTGATGATGAAATATTTGTATTTAATGTGCATGGATGGAAAAGAAGGGAAGAGTTGAAGTCGTATAGGTTAAGGATGAAAAGGTAGGGAGGGAGTGAATTAATTTGAGATTTAAAGGGAGATGAAGAGGGGATAGTAGAGGTGAGCTTGGGGAATTCTCTGCCTTTTATTATTTGATGATTCAATAATAAATGTAAATTTTTATTCTTCATCTTCTAAGTTTCTTCGCATATTTATGCTGGGTCTGAAATATTGAACAAAATAGGATCTAATCGATAACATTCATATATATATATATATATATATATATATATATATATATATATATATATATATATATATATATATATATATATATATATATATATATATATGTACATATATATATGTACATATATTATATACATATATATATGTACATATATATATGTATATATATATGTACATACATATATGTGTATATATATATATATATATGTACATATATATGTATATATATATACATATATGTATGTATGTGTATATATAGATATATATGGAGCAATTATATTACTCACACTGACACACACACATATACAAAAACACACAAAAGTATGTACGCATGTATGAATGCAGTAAAAATACATTTAAAAACATTTTTTTTAAATTAAAAAAAAAAAAATAACGCAGAAAAACATTGAAAACCCCAAAAAAAGATGTTTGTCGGGAGACTGGATATTTGGTTGGCAGACACGACTATAGCAGCAGCAGTAGCAGCAATACTGGAAATGGTTTGATGTGTGTGTTTGCACAGGTGTGTATGTGTATGTGTGTGTGTGTGTGTGTGTGTATATATATATATATATATATATATATATATATATATATATATATATATATTCAGGCAAACGTTATTAAATAACACTGTTTCTGCTTGATAAGCCCTTTTTAAGTTATTAAATAGTTTAATTAGTATTTCAGTCAAATTGATGTATATAGGTTCCCTGGGTTTCTTGTTCCATTTTTTTTTTTTTTTTTTTGCAATTACTTTTGATTGGATCCATCAAACATACAACATCTCATCACTACATGCGTTCATTTTAAAAGCCATAAATTACTCTCAATTAAAAGTACGCAACATTAAGAACAGAGTTGTAAACACAGCAAGACAAACTTCCAACAAATAATTGTTGAAGTTTGACCGAAACACTAAATGAACCATTTAAAAAATTAAAAACATTTTCTAAGTTCTCATCAGACAGAAGCAGTATATGTTATTTGATAATGTTTGCCTGAATTAAAATATGCTACCTAAATACACAATATATATATATATATATATATATATATATATATATATATATATATATATATATATATATAACGTGTGCTTAGGCAACATTCTTTCATTGAAGCAAACATTTTTAAACATAACAAAATTCTTTTGCTTAATTATGCTTTTTTATTTTTCGATTTTTTTACTGATCTTTTTTGTGTCAAAAAAAAAATGAATGTTCCATATGTATCACTAGTACTTTCGATTCCTTGTTGAATCATCTTCAGTTGGCAAAAAAAAAATAACAAAGATTGAAGAAAATAAGAGAAATTATTTTCATTGCAATCGCTTCAGACAAGGCATGAAGCCACTCGATGTAAAAAGAGCTAAAAAATAGCAATTCGGGGTACAAAAAAATTAGCCAATGATAAATGTTAGATGGAATAGATTCTGACACAGAAAACAGCAATTCTTCCCTTTTTGTCAGAAACATTGCTCCTGGAATGTGAGGATTAAAAAAGCAAAATAAGGGAAGTGAGTTATGATGCTGCCAATAGTAAACCTAAGGTCTACTTTTTATTCTCTAGAGATTGAAAAAAAAAAAAAGCAGCAGCAGCCAAGAACGTGTGGATGAAGTTCTCAAATTCCAAAAGAATGTTTCTAATTTAATTCTGGGACGCCACAATTAGTGTCACAAGATAAACTGTATTTACATAAAATATTTTAAACTGTTGTTACTTGTGTCATACGTAATGTTATTTATTGTGGGTCGTTAAGTTTAAATAAAGATAGTTTTTTTAAAGTATTTTTAAAAAATTTGTTTAAGAATATACCATTTTTTCTGTTGCTAATTAAAACTTGTCTTAAATCAGAACATTGGCAGTTATGATTTTTGTTTGTTGTTTTTTTTTTAAATGCTGGTAAATCGAGCTAAAGTTTTCCAGGTGCATAATGAGTCTGTGGGAAAGGGTAGTTGTAGTATAACACATGTAGTTATTAACGTTTTTAATTTTAACACACACAGAAAAAAATAAATCATTATTAAAATTGAAAAAGTAAAATGGTAGAACCAAATAGTGAATTATTTTATGTTTAACAATGTTTGCTTGAATATACTAAATTGTTTTATTTATACAAACGTTTTGGCGCACAAAAATAAAATAAATAACATGAAAAATGCATAAATGAAAAAATTAAAATAAGAAATAAAAATGATAATAAAATATATACTTATATATATATATATATATATATATATATATATATATATATATATATATATATATATATATATATATATATATATAATATACATATACATATGTATAAGTTTGCATATATAAAAAATTATATTAAAATATATTTATATATATTCGCATAATTTGTTTAATTTGTACAATAATTTTTGGCGCATCAAAAAATATATAGAAAATTTTAAAAAATAAATAACGTAAAGAATTTATAAAGAAAATGTTTACTTTAATGAAAAATGAAATAGTTTTATAGCAAAATATTTATAATAAAAGAAAAATTAAAAAACTATACTGAAATATATATATATATGTAGATATATATATAAATATATATTATATCTATATCTATCTATTTGCTTATCTATCTATCTATCTATCTATCTATCTATCTACCCCATATATATATATATATATATATATATATATATATATATATATATATATAAAGAGAGATTTTAATATAATATTTTATTCATACAAGCATATTCGGTGCACAAAACAAAAATAAAACTAGAAAATTATTTTTAAAATTATCAAAATAAGAAAGAAATAAATAAAAATTAGTAAAACAACTTTTTAAAAATTTTAGCGATTGTCTAGAATAGTTAATAGGAAATAGGAATGAAATAAAAAAAAAATATTTAACTAAGAACTGTTACCCAAGGCAATAAAAATTAATTTTCTAATTATATTTTGGAACTATTTTTAAGAGTTTTTTTTTTTTTTTTATTGCTATCTACAAGACTTTGAAAAAACTTTTTTTTTACTAAGAAGTTACCACTTATCAAGGCATATAGGCCACTCGAGGATAAGGGTTAATAAGTATCAGATGGTCTGTGAGACAATACAATGATGGTCAGTAACGGTGGAAATTGGGCAGAATTTGATTACTTTAGAAGACAGCTCAACAAGGACTTGTTTATGTTAGATTTGAAAATGACAAATTTATAAACCAACCAGGAAGCAGCCCTACAGTATTGTGTTCCACAGAGAGGACAGTTCTAGGAAAGAAACTTCATTCATGGAATTTATGTTTAATTTTAGGCACAAATAGAAAGTAAGGGAAATTGCTGACAATGGTTGTAGCTAGATGAGGGGGGCCATAGTTAGAAGCTCAATTAAGCACCTGCCATGAAAATAACGATAGCACAAAGACAAACTGGCAACGTCTCTTCTGTGAGAAAAAAGGATATTGCCCACTAGATTTCGAAGCTGGTTTTGGATCCTGTTAAGGCAAGAAAGCGTGCTCCTAGCAGATTCTCCTCAGACAGTGTTCCATCTTAGAATGTATTCGGTTCTTATGAAAGTAGAAGGTTAGGGTTAGGGTGTGATATACCGTCTGGAGTGGTAGAATGATCCAAACATTTTTGCAGTAACCTTGGCAACGGATTTTATGTAAGTCTTCCATTTCTGGTTAGAGGTGAAGGTAAGTCCCAGGAGCTTGTCAAAGCGAGAGGCTTTCTCAAGACCAAATTCTCAAGAGCCATTCTTTCAAATGAGACATTCAAGATGGTCGCCATCCTTTACATTAGTTGAGAATTCAATGTTGTATGCCTAACAAATGCCTAACAAATGATAAATTGAAAATTAAACAAAACTACAACTAATGACTATCACCAATCGGTAAAAGATTTAATTTTCGACCGATCTGTATAATTTTTACTTACTGAATCTGTTTTTAAGTTCTTCCTTATTTCAAAATACTTTGCACAATGCTAAACTATTTGATCTAATGTGGACGTGAACGACACATAGCAGACATGTTGTTTTTCAAACCCTTGTAGATAGCGATGAAAAAAGCCAGACAAAAACAAACACATAAAAACTGTTCCAAAACATTAAAGCCATGCAGATCTATAGAAAATTAAATTTTCTTACTTTTGGTAACAGTTATTGGTCATAAATTCTTAACAACCACCAAAAAAATTATACGAATATATATAAAACAATTTTGCTGGATTCCAAAGTCCAAGATTTTATTCATCTCACTAATACCCCCCCCCCCTCCAAAAAAACTGGTTTACTGTATACTCTGTCCTGTGCCAGCTATCTGCACCGACAGAGGTTAGTAGTAATACCAAAAATAATGGTTGGTTCTACACAAAGCCTTCACCACTATAAACAAATCATCTGTGTGGATTTCCGAACAACTTGGTTGTTGTGGCGGAACCTCATACATCGAAATCGATGGGAGAGTCCATATATATATATATATATATATATATATATATATATATATATATATATATATATATATATATATGTTTATTACTGGGCAACGCTGCATACATTTGCGAGTTATTATATAAAGTATTTAAATCAAAGTTAAAATGGAGGGGGCCATCTTTAAGTTATAGAAATATGAAATGTGTCTATGCCGAATTTTGTTTTACATGCTTCAAAAAACAGAGTTAACATTATGTAATTAAAAAAATTTTCTAAATTCTATTTTATCCCCCAAAAAGCCCAGTGCCACTTTGATGTAGGGGGCTACTATCTGGGATATAATTTGGAGGGACACTATGTAGGGAGTTGAGAAGCAAGATATCTGTTTATATTAAACTTGAACTTCTGCATGTCAGTACAGTCAGGGAAAACAGGAACCCGGAAGGGAATTCCAAAGTCTAGAAGTCCAGGGGAACAAACTATTAGAGTAGAAGGCTTTCTTACTCTGTAGGAGTTCGATTTTGTCGGGTTTGTCGGGTTTGTCGGGGGTATTTATGTCAAGACGGTACACACAAAATAAATGAAATGGATCTAGGAGGAAGTGAGAGAGTGTGAAAAGAAGCCTTTTCATGCTTCTCCTCTGTACTCCCCCTTATCCTCCTGGATGGTCGTTCCTCGTTGAGGACGAATCAGGTCGGTTGAAGGCTTAGTTTCAATAGATCGCAGTGTGGTGGCTGCTCTACTAAGTACAACACTCCAAGCCTGAAGTCAAGTGGTCTATGAGTGATCCCTCGTCTCACGCTCCACAGAGGGTTCAAAGCAGGACAGTGACTGCAACATCCTGCTGGTCATGCATGTTGTGTCAGTTGCGCACACTGCCACATAAGCGGCAATGATGATAGTGACCCAACAGCAGCCCAAAGACCACCAATGAAACCACCACCCCTGCCACCACCAGTAGTTTATCAGAGCATCCACCATTAAAGTACTTGTAAAGCAGGCAGAGGGATGCAACATTTCATTGATGGGACAAAGGCTGTAGCTTAGATGACAGTTCAGGACTTATCAGGTTGGCGACTCTCTTTTGAACCCTGTCTATAATGAGGGACTAGCAGCAGATGCACCAGCCCAAATGTGACAACAATACTCAATACATGGGCGAATGGTGGCCTTATAGAGGTTCAGGATACTTTCAGGCATAAGTAGCTTTCTAGCACGGTAGAGAGAACCTACCTTCTTTGCAGCAACCTTGGCAATGCTCTCAATGTATTTGATCTAACTCATGTTCCCCGTGAACATTTGGTCAAGAAATTTGAACAAAATACTTTCAAGTAATGTATCATTAGTCATTGCTATTAGTGGTTGAGAAGATTTCGTGTAATTATTAAAGGAAACAAGCTTAGTCTTGGCAGCTTTGAATGTTATCATACATTTTTGTTCCCATTCAACTACAGGCTGGAGGTCTTCCTTTAAGGTTTCCATAATTGCCTTGGATATGTGTTCATTCATTGTCCCCTCGTGTCTATTATAGAATGTGGTGTCGTGTGGTTAGTAAATGTACCCATCTCGGAGACAATTTTATCAGAGAGGTCATTTATGAATATCAGGAATAATAAAGGTCCAAGGATCGACCCCTGAGGTACACAAGCATTTGTATCATATTTTTTTGATGTACGACCATCGATGACAACCTGAATCCTTCTCTTATCTTAAGAAGGATTTAATTATGTTAAGTATTCATTCAAAATGAACATTCTAACATTTTTACTATAATGCCGTGAGGTTGTTTTAAAAGAGAAATCACCACTACAATAAGTAAAAGGATAATGGAATATAACTTTTCATCACTAATACTGCCAGAAAATGTGTAGGGATATACCAGTTTAAAAACTAGTTTACCAAACAGCTTCGTGCAAAGCAAACGCACAGACACAAATCAAAAAAAGGAAAAAATATATGATTATCACTCCTATTTGATGTTTCAGGCGATAGATGGCGATATCAATTCTCTCTCTGTGTCTCTGTATCTGTCTCTCTCTCTCTCTCTCTCTTGCTCTCTTCTTTTTCTTTTTCCTTCCTTTTTTCCTCGAGTGGTATGCGACAGGACGTGTGCGCCATGCGCTCCAAGTGTGTTTTACACATGCAAGCCAATTCGGTAAGAAATGAATTTTCGCATAGTATCCAGCTATATCAAGGTAAGTTCAAACATTGCAAACCATGAACAAACAAACTCTACAGTCATGAATTACCTCGGTAACACTACTGAACAAAAATATCTAGTTCACACCTGATCAGCGAAGATCAACAATAGACACATGTGCATGTACGCAGACATATATCTTATGCATTTTTTTTTATCAAAAGCTATTGTCTGTAAAAACATGTGTAAATATTGTTTCTTGTTTAAATAAAGTCTATGGTTATATATATATATATATATATATATATATATATATATATATATATATATATATATATAACTACTTCATTTACTCACATAAAATTAATATACGAAAATATAAATTTATGCTTAAACTTTAAGTATTTACTTCAAAAGTGCTCAGTACGTAGGTAGAGCTAGTTAGTAATTTATAAAATATATATGGCGATTAAGCTACACTGAATATTCGGCGTTTCATCCACTCTAGGATTCCTCAGGCTTAACTGACGAATCCTAGAGTGGATGAAACGCTGAATATTCAGTGTAGCTTAATCGCCATATATATTTTATAAATTACTATATATATATATATATATATATATATATATATATATATATATATATATATATATATATATGTATAAACTCAGTATCTATTTTCATTAATTTATGTTGTCCAATGCCCAACTAAACCGCAACAAATGTATATATAAAAAATATTTTTTTATATATACATGAAAAACAAAGTTAAGATTAAATAAATTATCAAACGAAGAAAGTATCCAGCATTTACATACAAATATTGGTCGTTACTCCATGAATGAAACAGATCTGCAAATGCGCTGAAGTTTTTGTTTTGACCCCCCCCCCCAAAAAAAAAAGATAATGACTGGTATGATGAATAAAATCTTGGAATTTGGTATCTATCAAAATTATTATTTATTTATAGGTGTTCTGTTGTTATATCTTAATAAATATCGAGCCTCTGATTAAAAAAGTTTGGCATACATAAAGAATAGAAAATATTCGTAAAAGCCTAAATTTCAGACCTATATATTAATATATATATATATTTATTATAATTTTTCCATTTATACACACATTTTTGGCGCACAAAAATAAAAATGTAAAATTTGAACAGAATAAAAAAAGTCATAAATAAATTAAAAAAATGTTAAATGAAAATATAAAATAAATAAAAAAAATCATAATAAAAAAATTTGAAAATTAAAAAGGATTAAATAAAAATAAAAACAATTATACTTGTTATTGAGCACAATCTTTTTTTTCTCACTTTTTTCATATCAAAGTCATCATCATAATCAGCATCATAATGATGATTATCATCATTATTTTCACGCCTTCCTCTCCACCAATTTCCCAATATGGTGATGGGAGGGAGCATGCTTCCCCTCCCCCATATATGCAGGGGGTGGGGCCGCCATTACCACTAGAAATCAAAACTTTTAAGCAATCCCATCTAACGTTGTTATTTACAACTGCATCTATTCGCCGCAATTTAGTTTCATTTATACTCCTTATTTACTTGCTTCTCCACGAGGACAGAGTTAGCCACAAGGTAGGCTTTTAATGTGGAGAAAATTAAGCTCACCAAAAAGGGGCACTGGATTAGAAAAAAAAAAAAAAAAAAAATTAAAATGGCCTCAGTCATGAAGGATCTCTCTCTCTCTCTCTCTCTCTCTCTCTCTCTCTCTCTCTCTCTCTCTCTCTCACGGATCGGATCGAGGACAGAAATGATGAAGTGTAGTATCAGTACAGACACGACACTTTGCTCTTAACCAAAAAAACATGTTTTAATCAAGAAACTCAAAATTAGGAGAAAGACACCAATACATGTGTAGGGCGGAAGAGGACAAGAAGTTTTTCTTTGATGAAATTAAAAATCTACCCCCCCCCCTTCCATTTGACGTCTTAGCTTTCACGGCAAAATTAACATTTTTAGTTTTTAAGGGAAGAGGAAGAAAGAAAAAAGCCGGAGAAGAGAAAGAAAGATGAAGTGAGAGAGAAGGTGGGAGCAAGAGAAAGCTTTTATATCGCAATCTATTAACGAAAAACTCCATATAAGGATTAAGTTTTTGTTAATTGCTTAAAGTTAACACATCTTTTTTATTCAATAGAAATTATTATGTAATTTATCCGTATCTAATATATTTTTGTATTTCTAGACTTTTATCCCTAATTATATAATAAAAAGAAACTTTATATATTCGTAATTATTTATTAAAGACTTCTGGGCTATATACTATGTCGGTTCAGCAAGCATCTAATATTTTTTTTTTATATAATTAGAAGCTGTGGATCGCCTTTTCTTTAATAACAACAACAGCAACAACAAAAAAATAAAAATAAAAAAAAACAAATAAGAAAAACAAACAAACATTGAACAAAAAGTAATTATATTGGTCCTTTCGACGTTCCAATAGGTTCTATAGACTCAGCTAGCTATCTGATTGAGTCAATCTGTATATTTTTGTATAATCTTACAACTGACATGGATGACATCTATAAGCTTTCATGAATAGAGAAATTGAAGGCTAAACAAGATGGAGATGGGAAGAAAGAGAGAGAGAGAGAGAGAGAGGGGGGGGGAGGAAAGAAAAAAGATGCGAAAAAAAAGAAAGAAAATCCAGCCAAATAAAACTAAAAGGCGGAGAACTCACATCCCTGAATCTACCCATGTAATACTTTGCTTGCATGGTAATATTTATTATAATTATTTGTCAAAGTCACATGATGATTTCTCTTTCAGAAGCAGAAGCAGCAGCAGCAGAAGCATTAGTATTTGGGATCAGAGTTCTGGAAATTTCAATATTGGTCATTTTTACCTTTGGCTTAAGTTCTTCATAAGAGCGCAATGTTGTGGTCGAGAGTCGGTGTGAATTTGGGCCAGAGCCCCCCGAACCAGGACCTGGAGCCCGGCCCAGCGCCAGAGCTAAGCCAGGACCCGACACGGACGGATTTGGAGACTGGTTCGACGGATTCGGATTTAAAGGTCGGTTTGATGCCTTTTCACATTTGTCAATGTCTATTTCGCTCATTTCGGCATCAAAGAGCGCATTCCGTTGAAACGAAGATACGTGTTCATCGACTTCGTTGTTCGACTTGGTCATTGTTGTGGATGAAGGCCGAAGGCCACGTTCGCCTCGGCGTGAGTGGACGCAATGGTGGTGGTGGTGGTGGTGGTGGTGTCGCCGGTTGTGGTGGTGATGGTGTCGTCTTCGTCGACGGCGACGCCTGAGGCACCAGAATGCAACCAAGACAAGACTCACTACTGCAAGAAGACTAACTACCGTGCAGAGTACGGGAATTATCGGTGTGTAGTCAGTTCCTGCCGAAAGGAAAGAAAAAAAAAATAATAGAATTAATTATTATCATAACATTACAAACAAATAAACATTAAAAACAACAAGACATTTTTTTACACTTTGCACATCTAATGCCGGTACATACACTGATCCATGCAATAATTGTCATCAGATATATATTGGTGAAATTCAATAATAACTAAGAAAAATAGTGGTAAGCATTAAAAAATATAAAAAATAATTCCCTAAATGCACTATTCTCTCATGCATTACAATATAATCACTCCTTTAACTTTAAACAAGCTAGACTCATTAGATTCATTTTAAATAAATATCAACGGAGACTTCGTGAATGAGCATTCATTACAAACTCAAACACAATTAAACAATGTAACGATTTCTACAATTTATATATTTTAATCAGCAAACTTATACTAAACAAACAAAACATGAATTTATATCTATTTTACCTCACATTCCCAAGTTTTGCCCATAATTCACTCTAATTCATAAACTCACCACATATTTTAAGTTTTAGATGTTCATATTTTGTTTAACAACAAAAAAAGAAGAATGCAAAATTCTTTCTATATTATAGATACACAACGAATTTTCGTATTTTGATTTTGGTGTTTTTTCTTCAAATTAATCATCTGAAGAAGTCTTGGAATAAAGATGAAAAGTTTTGGAAAATTCTTTACAGTGGTTGTAGTTAGGCAAGTTTTTGAGCTGTATACATTTTAAGTATTTATTATTAAATAAAGGGTCAATATGAAATAAAAAAATATTTACCTGATTTTTCAGTGGACGTTATAACATTTGTTTCGACTTGGACATCAACTACAGCCTGTAGAGCACTGCTGTTTACCATTTTTCGACTAACTGCATTAGCAATGCTTTCAACAATGTCACGAAGTGTTGGCGCTATTTCCTCGGAGGTAATATCAGATTTTATATCAGTCGACTGGAGTCATAAAAAGGTAAGAAAAGAAAAAAATTATGAGAAAACACGGATGAACTAGACTTTAGGCACCCCAAAATCAACAAATACGAAAAGTACACATTTTGGGTTGACATTTTTTTTAATTTTTAATTTTTTTATTTTTATTTATTTATTTTTTTCTAGTTGAATTATAAACAAACTTTCATAATGAAAGACTTGCATCAAATATGTTGCTAAAGTCACTCAAAAAAATGTCTGGAGCATTCTATTGCTCCAGAAAATACCTCATCTCTGATGCAATTCTTGATTTGTATAAGAACCAAATCTGTCCTAAGATGAAATACTGTTGTCATATCTGGGGAGATACTGCTTGGAACACTTGAAGTACAAAACTGACTTCCTCTTCCCGCGCAAATCATTCAACACTTTTTTTTATTTCTCTGCATACCAAAGACCAAGCAAAACTTTGATGAACAAAGTTACTTTCCTAGAGCATCCCGTTTGTGAAAGAAAATACCACAAAGCTACTTCCCAGTTGACTATGATATGACTATGTTCAAGTTTAATATAAACAACTGCTTGTTGAACCTTCCTCTTAGATAAATAATTCCTTTCAAGAAATTTGATACCCAATCCATTGGTTGTTTCCAATCCTTATGTGGTGATTCTCATTGTTGAACCAACTATCTATTTAATCTTTATCCTCGAATAGTTCCTAGGACTTGATAAACAGTGACCAATTAGTAAAAAAAAAAAAAAAAAAAAACTCATTAGAAAAAATGTTATTTAAATTATTCAAACTACTGTTCTCATCTTCAGTGTTTTTCTCACAGCGTTTCGGTCGATGTAACCTCCGATTTTCTTCAAGTGTATCTTGTAGAATTTTAAAAATCTGCAGGAAATTTCAAGCCTGAACTCTTTATTTAATCCACGAGGGTAACATGTGGTTCTGTCTGAATAGAAGTCCTGAGTAGATCGCAATTGTATTTTTGAACCTTCAGATTAGGGTAACTTTATAATTGAATTTTACCAAGTACTTTATCCACTATGCCACAAGTGTTTGCCGACAGTTCTGATATGAATTTTGGGAGCATTAAACCTATTTTGTTTTTTAGATGTACAATTTTACTACTAATCACTATAGATCACTAATTATTACTGCACACACACACACACACACACACACACACACACACACACACACACACACACACACACACACACACACACACACACACACATGTCAAGGTTAAGAATGTTTTTGTAGTATAAATTTCCAAAGAGCATATATAATTATTTTATTATTGAGCTTAGTGCTCAATAACAAATGTAGCTGTTTATATGAATATTTATTAATATAGGCATGTATAATCTTCGCTATATTGGCATGACAATGTTTCAATCTATAGTTATTAATAAGAAAGATCTCATCAGGCAAAAAGTCTCTCTTTTCTTTTAGATTTTCTTAAGATAAAGAAGAAATTAATTTTCTTCTTTATTTTCAATATTAACACCTTAAAAAAAGAAGCAGACATTTTGCCTGATGAGATCTTCTTATTAATAACTATACTGAAATATTGTCATGCATGTCTGTATAAATAAATAAATATGATTAGTTTTTTTTTTGGAAAAAGAATTCCAGCAGAGTGCTCAATTAAAAGGAAAATCCAAATTGTAAGAGCGTATTTATATTTTGTGTACAGAAAGTTGTTAGTTGAGACAGATCATTGGTACCGTCGGTTTCAAGCCCGATAATAAGGCCCGTTTAAGGTATCCTTATCAAGCTCTCTTCAGCCAATATTCGTCTCTTTTTTTTTCCGGTATATTTATGGATTGTTCCGTTATTGTGGCCTCATAAACAAGGGATTCAGCTTTACAATTACCCTCCAATGGACAACTATTTTTGGTCCTGCAAGAGCAGCCTGCGTTATCTATCTTTTTTGGTTCTTTGGATATTATCGACTTTATTGATGGAGTTGTCGAGTAACTAACTTTCACAGTGTTTCTATTAAAAAGTTTATGTAGTTTATGTGTTCTTGGAAAATGCTTGTCTAGAAGGCTAAGAAAAAATGCCCTACTCTAGTTTTAGTGTTCAATGAAAACGGAGGTAAGAACCAGATTATCTTCCGTTTCCGAGACGAATATTGGCTGAAGAGAGCTTGTTAAGGATACCTTAAACGGGCCTTATTATCGGGCTTGAAACCGACGGTACCAATGATCTGTCTCAACTAACAACTTTCTGTACACAAAATATAAATAAATAAATAAATATTAATATATATATATATATATATTATATTTATTGTGAATGTTAGAAAACCAATCAATTACCTGCGTAGAAGATTGCCATAGTGGGTATTTTATTATTTCATTTGATAGAATTATCCCTAACATTAAATCCATAAACTATATATATATATATATATATATTATATTTATTCCAGGTTAGAAATATACAAAAGTAAAAACAAAAAAAAAACAAAAAAAAACATTGAATTTCAACAAGGTTGTTGAAAGTACTCAATAAAAAGAGGAAGATATTTTTTTCAATTTAGGCAAACAAAATTACTATAAGTCGCTACAATAAATCTACTGTTTCAGTTTTGAAAGATATCGTCTGGCAACAGTATACCTCTGTTCTTACTTGAAGTCAGTCATTTAATGAAAATGAAAACCGAGTATAGAAAATCCCATTTCTTCATTTGTCTAGATATTGTATATCTAGAAAGAGAATTTCCAGCCCCTGTTTTGAATTTTTTTCTATGGTCAACATAAGTCTTATTGCGATCCTCCAAAACAGTTAATTTAAGCCTGTGGTCGTCCTTCAAAGTCGATGCTCTATGGGGATCAGATCCAGATTTCCCTTTTCACAAGCGTTCGACTTTGAACCTTTGACCAATTCGTTTCACTGCGGAGATATTTTCACATTTTCTTTTCTTAAAATATGAAAAATCTGCTTGTAAGTCATTTTGGACTGCCTTAATTCTGCAATTCGGTTTTTTAGATACTCGCCAAGATGCAGTCTTACCATTTTTAGGATTCATTTTTCCACTTATTATTATATGCTATAATGATAATGATCTGCAAAATAAAAATTTGCAGTTAAAATAAAAAATTCATGGAAAAATATTGAAAAATCGATTTCTTCCTTCTTTCACTCTTGGCCCATTTTTTTTGCTCATGAGTGTGTATATATATATATATATATATATATATATATATATATATATATATATATATATATAGGTGCAGGTCTAGCCGCACTGATAAGCTGTGAAACAGCGAAACAGTACTATATGTGGATGACTATATATATATATATATATATATATATATATATATATATATATATATATATATACACTTCCAAATAGATTTATCTAACTATCAGCTGGTATGTAAACCTGTGATTATAAGATTTAGAAAATATTACTGGTCGTAATATTCTATGTATTATCCCATCTAAATAGGAATTGCTCAATATACAGGATAGAGCAAATAAAGCAAATTATAGTGATTCAATGAAATTAAAAAAACTTTATTCAAATCAAGGATTTTTTATTATTCCAAGTAAGACAAAGAATACTTTCGAAATTTTATCTCCTTATCCTAAAGGGTTTCGATGCCTACCATCTCTTCAGAGGAGAAAATATTAGCAAATAGATATAAGGCATACACCCTATTTGCTAAAGTCGTTGCTTTTTTTTTTTTTTTTACACAGTGATCACCACTTATCAAGGCCCGGAAGCCACTCAGGGATAAGGGTTATTGCAAGTACATTACGTCAGTGTGGAGATTTGATGAAGTGTTTGCTTAAGGAGGCGGTTCATTAGGAATTTGTTAACATTGGACTTGAAGACATCCAAGTTGTAGTCCAGTGGGAAGCAGGCAGACGGAACAGAGTTCCACAGGCGTGCAGTTCTAAGAAAGAAGCTTTGTTCATGGAATCCGCGTTTTGATTTAGGCACAGATATAGAGTGGGGGAAATTTTTCACAGTGGATTTAGCTAGACGGGTGTTTTTTGTGAAAAATTGGCGAGGGGGGACCAGAGATTGGAGTTCAGACAAGCACCTGCCATGGAAATAACGATAAAACAAGGACAGGCTCGCAACGTCTCTTCTGTGGGAGAGAGGTTGCAGGGTAGAGAAAAGGGCATCCCCCACTAAGCCACCAAGTCTATTTTGTACTCTGTCAAGGCAAGATAGGCTGTTTTTAGCAGGTCCTGCCCAGATATGGCAACAGTATTCCATCCTTGGACGTACTTGGCTTTTATATAGATTGCTTCTATTTAATCAATTTTTGATTATGATTTTCCATGTCTAACTGACTTTAGCAAATAGGGTGAATACTATTATATCTATTTGCTAATATTTCCTCCTCTGAAGAGATGGTAGGCATCGAACCCTTTAGGATAAGGAGATAAAATTTCGAAAGTATTCTTTGTTTTACTTGGAATAATAAAAAATTCTTGATTTGAATAAAGGCTTTTTTTAATTTCATTGAATCACTATAATTTGCTATATATATATATATATATATATATATATATATATATATATATATATATATATATATATATATATATATATATATGGACTCTCCCATCGGTTTCGATGTATGAGGTTCTGCCACAACAACCAAGTTGTTCGGAAATCCACACAGATGATTTGTTTATAGTGGTGAAGGCTTTGTGTAGAACCAACCATTATTTTTGGTATTACTACTAACCTCTGTCGGTGCAGATAGCTGGCACAGGACAGAGTATACAGTAAACCAGTTTTTTTGGAGGTGGAAGGGGTTATTAGTGAGATGAATAAAATCTTGGACTTTGGAATCTAGAAAAATTGTTTTATATATTATGAAAACAGGTAAGGTTACCATAAAAAAATCATAAAATGAGAAACTTGTTATTTTATGCACTTATATAAACATTTATATAAACATTAATATAAACATTTATATAAACATTAATATAAACATTAATATAAACATTTATATAAACATTAATATAATATTTGCAAATAAAAAGTTAAAGGTTTGTGTAACTTACCAAAGTGATTTGAATGGTGTCTGCTTTGGCAACGTGAATTGCGCATAGTATGATTACTCTTGCCTGTCTAGCAGCCACATGAACTTGTGGTAATATTCGCAGTGCACTGCATATATTGCCAACTGATATGCCCTGTTTAACAGAATGAAAACAAACACAGTTGAATAAATAAAAAAATTATGGAAATCGCTCGATACAAGACATGAAGCCACTTAATGTAAGGAGCTAACAAGAATGAAATCTGATTATATTGCAAAGACAGGAGATGCCTATTGACCTTCAACTTGAAAAGACCAAGACTGTGAGTAGAAAGAAAAAAGTGAGCAGGAACAAGGTTCCACAACCTTGCAGTCTTTAGAAAGAAGCTACTGGAATAGGAAGCTGCATTGTAATATGAGGTATTAAAACAATAAATTGATGGAGACGTGTAGACCAACGAGTCAAACGAATTATAAGACAGAGTTTCTCTTTTACACACACACACACACACACACACACACACACACACACACACACACACACACACACACACACACACACACACACACACACACACACACACACACACTATATATATATATATATATATATATATATATATATATATATATATACAAATAAAAGTATATATATTATAAAAGTAACACAAAAAAAAAATGCAAGCGAACAAACAAGATAATGTCTACTGGGATCAGCTTCGAAAAAAAAAAAGAAGGCTATCATTAGGAGGAAACAATCCTCAGAAAGAGAGTTCACAAGTTTGCAGTTCTTGGAAAGAAGTTACTTAATGAGTTGGAAGGAAATTATTTAGATGGTGAGAGTCTCCTAATGATTCTTGTTTTGAAGACCAATCGATCAAACAGTCTAGCAATTGACTAGCAATTTCAGTGGTCTTTATCTATCAGATTTTGATAGATGTCTTGTGCTGCATCATCCTGCCATGAGAAAGAAGTAAATAAAGTGGGTGTCGGCCAACATAAAAGCTAAATGACGTGGTCACGTGCGAGCAGTTAATTATTCTTGGAAACGCACTTAGTGTCGATCACAGAAAAGCATCAGGTAAGAAAGGGTATCTTCCATAAAACTTCATTCTGAAAGCAGTTCATAGATATTTCCATGCTTCCATGCATGTAGCTAGTCAGGCACTTGGACAGGTGCTCACTAGTATGGATGTTGCCCTTCAACCCAGCACTTTAATATAAAAGAAGTCGATGAAAGAAAAGAAGAATTGTCAAATTGTGTAAAAAGAACCATTTTACAAATAACAGCGGCAGGAGGAGAAGGAGGAGGAGGAGGAGAAATATTGATGAAAGATAATGATGAAGAAGGAGAAGGAGGAGGAGAAGAACGAGGAAGAGAAAGAAAAAAGGAGGAGGAGAAAGATAATAATGACGAATAAGCAAAAGAGGGATAATGATGATGATGATGATGATGATGATGATGATGATGATGATGACACAATGATGATGATGATGATGATGATGAGGAGGAGAAGAAGAAGAGCGAGGAGGAGGAAACAGAGAATGATGATGATGATGATGAAGATGATGATGATGATGCCAACGACGACGATGACGATGATGATGATGGCGATGAAGAAGAAGAAGAAGAAGAAGAAGGATAATGATGATGATCATCATCATTAATGAAAACTTAAAATAAGAATAAATTCTTACAGATGGTGTTCGGGTTTTGTCAAAGAAAAGGTCCATCTTGGCGCAGTTATTGCTCAGCGAAGCCATGTTCGGTATGCACGTTGTGTGTATGCCACGGGGAGCTGCATCTTCGATTTGGGCCACATGACGACATTGGCCCCAGGGCAAACAAGGTGGCGTGAAACAGGTTTGTGCTGTCTGCACAACGCAAGTCTCATCTGGAGCGCAAATGGCAATCGGCTCGGACACATTTGGATGACTCAAGCAGTTCCCAGGACCACACCAAACCTGTACAATTTTAATTAAAGTTGAAAATTACAAATCACAGAAAATGCACCCAAACGTTCAGTTTCAATGTCTGTTCAGTTACACTGATGTGCTGTGATACAACGTAATAGTCTGTCTGCAAACGATCACATTTAAGTTGATATTACATTTTATTTATTTTGTTCTCAGTCAGTGAAGGAGAAATATTTCATGATTGAGACAAATTTTATTTTTGCCTCAATTCAGAGCACCTTTTTATCAGGAGCTAGCCCCCGCCCCCTCCCCAACATAAAAACTATTTGCAAGAAAACAGGAATTATATATATATATATATATATATATATATATATATATATATATATATATATATATATATATATTATAAAGCTGAACGTCTGTATGTGTGTGTGATCACGAATAGGCTCCTATATGGTAGACTATTTTAAAAAACTAATTACATATAATGATAGAATATGTATCGAGACACAGGAATGGGTATGTTTGATCTGGCATAATTATGATTCATTAAAATTGTAGGGTCTGCGTACGCGCCTGGTCCACAAAGTATGGAAATAAAAAATTTAAAAAAAAACGTTTACAAGTGTTTTTGATATAGATGTACATAATAATACTTTGAGAAGTGTTTTAACTTAAATAGGGATGGTATAATAAAATTGTGGGGTCAGCGTTCGCGCCTGGCCTCCATAGAATGGAAATAGGCACAAACTTAAAGACTTTTCATATCTATCTGCGTAAGTATACTTTGATAATTATGTTTCAGTTTGAAAAAATATGGTATAATAAAATTAGGGGGTGTTCGTTCCCACCTGACCTCCAGAGAATGGAAATATGTCACAAAGTTTAACAAGGTTTTTTAATATAGATCCAGAATATTGTGATAAGTGTTTCAGTGCGAACAAGTATGGTATAATAAATTATGGGGTTTATCTATTTTATTTTAACTTTCATCATATTTTGCTTTGGTTTTGATACCCCCAAATTCGAAGCTATCTCTTTACAATCCTTCCTTTTCATAACCTATCATACTTTCATAAATCAGAGTCCATTTTCTGTGTAGGCTGTTTTTGAACCCAGTCAACGACAGGTACTTTTGCTAGTATATATATATATTTTCTTTTTTTTTTAAATTTTTTTATTACATTTTCACCCCAAGCAAGGCAAATTGCCACTTTGGTGTAGGGGGCTACTATCAGAGGCAACAACTACTGGGGTACTATGTAGGGGCTTGGGCAGCAAGATGTCGGTTCACGTTACACTTGAACTTCTGCACGTCAGTACTGTTGGGGTAGCAGGGACCTGGAATGGAATTCCAAAGTCTAGCGGTTCTGGGGAAGAAACTATTGGAGTAGCAAGATCTTTTACATCTAGGGATCTCTACAGTGTGGGGGTGGGATTTAGCAGCCTGTCGGGTTTGTCGAGGGTGCTCACGTCGTGGGGGCACAAGTGATAGCAATTCGTCAAAGCATTCACCACTAAAATACTTGCAGAACAGGCAGAGGGATGCAACATTTCGTCGATGGGACAGAGGCTGTAACTTAGATGCCAGTTCGGGGCCTATCATATATATATATATATATATATATATATATATATATATATATATATATATATATATATATATAAATGACAAAACGTCTATATTCCAAATTTCTAGATGTCTATCTTCTCGTTTATTTCTTTAAACATGTTAACGGGACAACATCTTGAAATTTGGAATGTAGACTTTTTGTCATTTATTTGTATATGTTCTATCGTTATATCGACCTTCGTAAATTAAAAGATTTATTAAAATAAAAGGTGAAATATATGTGAATAAGCATATTTTACCATAAATACACACACACACACACACATACACACACACACACATATATTTGTGGTGAAATAAAATGAAAATAACTTCAACTTATTCCTTCATTTTCTTTTAAAGTTGATATATTCCTTTTCTTCAGCTGAGTTAAGTGTGGAATAAATTATTAAAATTTATCATAATAATTACATGAATGATTTTGCGCTATGAAACAGGTGCTGTCAAGAATTGTGCATCTCAATGAACTTAAAGAAATGAAAGGTAAGATGGTCAATATCTTGAAATTTGGAATATAGACTTTTGTCATATATACATATATATATATATATATATATATATATATATATATATATATATATATATATATATATATATATATATATATATATATGTATGACAAACGTTTTTGGATTTTTACCCTTCACCGGACTATCCATTCATGTGAAATCTTTTTATCTTTTTTCTTTTGCCTCCTGTTCCCCTTACCTCACCCTTTTTTTAAACCAAGTAAGATCTGTGACTTACTTGTAGTTTCATTAAATACTTTTATATGCAAAATCCGATCCTGCATTTTGCTAATTCCTGCCCTCTGATGAGAAGGAGAGTATTTCTTCGAAACTCCGCGGATTAAGGACTATCCACTTATCTTGTGCTTCCTTTTTTAAAATTAAATATGTTTTTAACTCTTTTTCAAGATGTCTTTTAACATGTTTTATTAATCATTTGTTCATATATATATATATATATATAAACGAGATAAGACACTGATAGAAATTCAGATGAAAAATCCTGATAGATATTACTTAAAGTAATACTTTCAAGGAGATCCTAGCCAAAAAGGAAAAGCTCAATATTTAAGAATAGAGCAATATATCTATTTTATTTTTACTTACATATGAATATATGTCTCTATATGTTGTTTTTCAGAATTTAAAATTGAACAACAAAACATATATATATATATATATATATATATATATATATATATATATATATATATATATATATATATATTACTTTCATATTTTGCTATTACATAAAACACACCAACACAGATACATTTCATATTATTTGGATTCTTTGGACTACTATTCTCATCTTGAATTCACAACGTTTCAACTGATGTAATCTCCGACCTTCTTCAGGTGTATTTTGTGGAATTCTGAAATCTTTCTAATGAACTTAGCAATCTGTATGGAACATGAGCGAAAACCTTTATTCAATCCACGGGGGAAGTATGCTCCTGTTCTATCAGTAATAACCAGGTAAAAGTTTTAAGCAATTTGCAATTGTATTCTTAGTATTACTTAGACTGAGAATTGAACCTTAAACTTCCAGAAGAGTGTCACTTGCGACTGGTCTATAGAAATAAAAAAAAAAAAACTTTTATAGCTTAAAGGGGAAATAACTCTCATAGCTTAAATAAATAAGCTTACTTACAGTTTTAAATGCAACAGTTGTGAACTATTAATAAAGGAAAATAAATTAAATATGAATTAAATTAACAATAAATTAAATAAATCAACTTTAAATAGTATTTCTAAATAGGAGAATAAAAAACAATTCTATTGCAACAAATAAATAACATCAAACTAATTATTAAAATAGATTTTTTTAATGCAATATGCAAATGAGGTTACTTATTGAATGTAGATTTCTGTTGAATAAATATATAGAAAGCATGCTGGAATAAAAGAGTATGATAATTTCTTCACAGTGTAGTATCTGTTTTGATACTGTACTAAACTTAATTTGTCCGTAGTCAATGGAGAAGAAACCCTTTATACTGAGGTAATTTTTATTTTTGCTTACTTCCAGAGTGACCCCTTTTTAGGGGACTGGTTTTCCAGTCCCCTAGTATACGGCATAATAACATTGACACACCGGTTTCCATCAGATCACTGAAGTTAAGCAACAATGAGCCTAGCCAATACCATATGGGTGACCATTTGGAGCTTCCAGGTGCTGTATGTGCTCTCCGCTTATCTCGGCATTTGTTTCCAGTCGTCCTGGACTTCTCCTTGCTACTGGACTCAAGCAGTGTTGATTCAGGAGAGGTGTGGTTGGGGATTGCACAACCCTTGTCTCATAATTACATGTGTAGCTACCCCTACAGGGGGTATCCTTTGTCTTTCGAGACTGAACAGAGGCATCGCTTTTTCCCCCCACATTAAAAACGACTTTGTACCACATTTTGCTTACATGGAGAAGCAAACAAATGCCATTTAGTATATAAGTACGTTTTCAATATGAAAATCTATTTGTAAAACAATGTATCTTTTGTAGATATTCAATAAATTGTGAACAAACAAACAAATTGACAGGAATACAATTTTTTTATAATCAAAGATTCAAACAAGGACGTCCGGATGGTCCACAGAATTTCATAATTATTTGCATCACTTACCTTGGTGCACTGGACCCAGCCGTCAGTGCATTGGCAGGAATTACACTCATTGAGCCAGGAACTTTGATGCGCATAAATTTTCCGCTTGAATGAACAAGAACTGGCTGCCGGCAGCCGTCCAATGACTGCAATTAAAAAAAAAAATATCATACACTAGCAGGGAGACCTGACGTTGCCCGGGATTGAATGAGGATCAATGAATGTTCTACACTTTGTCATTGAAATCGGTGAAGTCGATCATTTTTCAACCAAAGTGATTGATTGCCTGTTCTAGTTTGAGACACATCGCAGTGCACTGTGTGGAAGATTCACGTTTCCCTGCAGTGACTTAGTCCACAATATATTCTAGTCGATATTGCACTGTAGAGAACCTACTGCTTATTTTACGAATTTATTTTTATATAATGGCTTGAATTAAAGTCTAAAATGCAAAAAGTTAAGTATCATCGTTCAGTTATGCTCTAAACAGAAACATTAATTTCGAACATCAAGGGAGCAGGCAGCTTTAGACAGAGCAAAGTGGTGGGCCGCTGTTCGTGACGGTGCCTGCAAATATGAAAGTTAACAAAAGTTTGCTGCAGAGAAGCGCAGAAAGGATAATGTTTTGAAATTCTCAACATCTGCTATGATTCCCTGTTCCCACTGCAATAGAACTTTTCAAGCAAAGATTGGACTTATCAGCCATATCTGTACTCACCGATGATGACTCCCCCCACCCTACCGTATAGGATGATCAGACGGTCCTCGTCGTTTCCACGGACGAACACGAACGCACACACACACACACGCACGCCCGCACACACACACACACACGCACGCACGCACGCACGCGCACACACACACACACACACACACACACACACACACACACACACACACACACACACACACACACACACACACACACACACACACACACACAATTTTGAACACACCCTTGTCTTATTAAGGTACCTATTAAATTAAACACTTTTTTGTTGTATCCTGTCCAAGAGGGAGAAATGAGAAAATAAAGGAAATCTTGTTGAATTCTTCAGTGATATCTTTTTTGTCTCCAAAAAAAAAAACCAAAAAAAAAAACAAACAACAACAACAACAACAAAAAACACTATGATTCTGCTGAGCATAACTGGATTAATTCTTTGTTTGAAAAAGCTTCTCTTACCGTATTAAAGCTACTATTCTACATTTTTCGATTTCAAGAAAGAATTTACACCCAAGGATGTCAATCTGCTAAATAATGTTCTCGAAATTATATATATATAAAAAAAAAACTACAAGATGTATCCGGTCCAGTATTAAATGTAACGTGAAATTCTTTTAAGAAAATAAAAAAGAAGTAAAAAAACGGAAAGAAACTGAGACATGTGCATACGAGTATTATGTTTTTAATAAACAGTTCATTTCTTATAAATAAAAAAAATAAAATACTCAAGCTGAGATTGAAGCCAAAACCTAAAGACAGTGAGCCAAGTATGATAACCTTTAGGCCCGCTTGACAGGTTTATTTAAAAATGTTTTCAAACCTACTTATTTTTAACATGATCTGAACAATTCATGCATGCGCATGAAACAGTTGACATACAGATAAAAAATCCGACCCCCCCACATACCAGTTTTTAAATTTTTACCCCTTAGCAGCTCTTTTTTTCGAATGAAAACTGATTAAAATGTTTTCCACATGTCTGAATACACTTTATACCAAATTTCAAGTCTTTAGATAAAAAATTTGTTGAGTATATAGGTGGAGAGGTGTCCTCACACACACACACACACACACACACACACACACACACACACACACACACACACACACACACACAAATTCTCACTTTTATATATATATATATATATATATATATATATATATATATATATATATATATATATATAGATTTACCTTCATTGCATTCTGGACCTGTCCGTCCTGGGGGGCAAATACACTTATAGGAACCAACACTGTCGATGCAGGTACTCCCATAGGAACAAGGCATAGACGCGCATTCGTTTAGATCTGAAAGAAAAAAATATTCAAGGATTAAAAAAAAATTCAGTACTTTTTTTTTTTTTTACATAGGAGTTACCACTTATCAAGGCCCGGGGGCCACTCGAGGATAAGAGTTAATGAGTGTACAGTAGTCACTGGGACAATATCGTAGTAATCATAAGTAGTGGAAATTTGGTAAATTGGATTACTTAAGGGGATAGCTCATCAAGAACTTGTTTATGTTGGACTTGAAGATGACCAAATTGTAGTCAACTGGAAAGCAGGTAAAGAGAGTTCCACAGGCGTGCAGTTCTAAGAAAGAAATTTTGTTCATGGAATTTAGGTTTAGGCGCAGATAAAGAGTAGGGAAAATTATTGATAGTGGTTTTAACTAGACGAGTGTTTTTCATAAATGTTTGGTGAAGGGGGACCACAGATTGGAGCTCAGACGTGCACTTGCCATGAAAATAACGATAAAGCAGAGACAGGCTCACTATGTCTCTTCTGTGGGAAAGAGGTTGCAGGGAAGAGAAAAGGACATCCCCCACCATGCTATGAAGTCTAGTTTGAACTTTGTCGAATGTTTTACGTAGAATAGGGATCACATTATTGTTGACATATTTTTGACAGACTACAAAAACTGCTGTAAGGTGCCAAAACCTTTTACAATAAAATTGCAGCTGCTGACAATTTGCAAACGGTATTTTTGCTTATTAAAATTTTTTACAGTATCTTTTGTTTACTAAACTTTTTTTACAGTATCTTTTGCTTATTAAAATTTTTTTACAGTATCTTTTGTTTACTAAAATTTTTTTACAGTATCTTTTGTTTATTAAAATTTTTTTACAGTATCTTTTGTTTATTAAATTTTTTTACAGTATCTTTTGTTTATTAAAATTGTTTTTACAGTATCATTTGTTTATTAAGATTTTTTTACAGTATCTTTTGTTTATAAAAATTTTTTACAGTATCTTTTGTTTATTAAATTTTTTTTACAGTATCTTTTGTTTACTAAATTTTTTACAGTATCTTTTGTTTATTAAATTTTTTTACAGTATCTTTTGTTTATTAAAATTTTTTACAGTATCTTTTGTTTATTAAAATTTTTTTACAGTATCTTTTGTTTATTAAATTTTTTTACAGTATCTTTTGTTTATTAAATTTTTTTTACAGTATCTTTTGTTTATAAAAATTGTTTTTACAGTATCTTTTGTTTACTAAATTTTTTTACAGTATCTTTTGTTTATTAAATTTTTTTTACAGTATCTTTTGTTTATTAAGATTTTTTACAGTATATTTTGTTTACTAAATTTTTTTACAGTATCTTTTGTTTATTAAAATTTTTTTTACAGTATATTTTGTTTACTAACTTTTTTTACAGTATCTTTTGTTTATTAAAATTGTTTTTACAGTATCTTTTGTTTATTAATTTTTTTTACAGTATCTTTTGTTTATTAAATTTTTTTACAGTATCTTTTGTTTATTAAAATTTTTTACAGTATCTTTTGTTTATTAAAATTGTTTTTACAGTATCTTTTGTTTATTAAATTTTTTTTACATTATCTTTTGTTTATTAAATTTTTTTTACAGTATCTTTTGTTTATTAAAATTGTTTTTACAGTATCTTCTGTTTACTAAATTTTTTTACAGTATCTTTTGTTTATTAAATTTTTTTACAGTATCTTTTGTTTATTAAAATTGTTTTTACAGTATCTTTTGTTTATTAAAATTTTTTTTACAGTATCCTTTGTTTATTAAAAATTTTTTTACAGTATCTTTTGTTTATTAAATTTTTTTTACAGTATCTTTTGTTTATTAAATTTTTTTACAGTATCTTTTGTTTATTAAAATTGTTTTTACAGTATCTTTTGTTTATTAACATTTTTTTACAGTATCTTTTGTTTATTAAAATATTTTACAGTATCTTTTGTTTAATAAAATTTCTTTACAGTATCTTTTGTTTACTAAAATTGTTTTTACAGTATCTTTTGTTTATTAAAATTTTTTACAGTATCTTTTGTTTATTAAAATTTTTTACAGTATCTTTTGTTTATTAAATTTTTTTACAGTATCTTCTGTTTACTAAATTTTTTTTACAGTATCTTTTGTTTATTAAAATTGTTTTTACAGTATCTTTTGTTTATTAACATTTTTACAGTATCTTTTGTTTATTAAAATTTTTTACAGTATCTTTTGTTTACTAAATTTTTTACAGTATCTTTTGTTTATTAAATTTTTTACAGTATCTTTTGTTTATTAAAATTTTTTTACAGTATCTTTTGTTTATTAAATTTTTTTACAGTATCTTTTGTTTATTAAATTTTTTTACAGTATCTTTTGTTTATAAAAATTGTTTTTACAGTATCTTTTGTTTACTAAATTTTTTACAGTATCTTTTGTTTACTAAATTTTTTTACAGTATCTTTTGTTTATTAAAATTTTTTTTACAGTATCTTTTGTTTACTAACTTTTTTTTACAGTATCTTTTATTAAAATTGTTTTTACAGTATCTTTTGTTTATTAAAATTTTTTTACAGTATCTTTTGTTTATTAATTTTTTTTTACAGTATCTTTTGTTTATTAAATTTTTTACAGTATATTTTGTTTACTAAATTTTTTTACAGTATCTTTTGTTTATTAAAATTTTTTTACAGTATCTTTTGTTTATTTAAATTTTTTACAGTATCTTTTGTTTATTAAATTTTTTTTACAGTATCTTTTGTTTATTAAATTTTTTTACAGTATCTTTTGTTTATTAAAATTGTTTTTACAGTATCTTTTGTTTATTAAATTTTTTTACAGTATCTTTTGTTTATTAAAATTTTTTTACAGTATCTTTTGTTTATTAAATTTTTTTTACAGTATCTTCTGTTTACTAAATTTTTTTACAGTATCTTTTGTTTATTAAAATTTTTTTACAGTATCTTTTGTTTATTAAAATTTTTTTACAGTATTTTTTGTTTATTAAAATAGTTTTTACAGTATCTTCTGTTTACTAATTTTTTTTACGGTATCTTTTGTTTATTAAAATTTTTTACAGTATCCTTTGTTTATTAAAAATTTTTTTACAGTATCTTTTGTTTATTAAATTTTTTTTACAGTATCTTTTGTTTATTAAATTTTTTTACAGTATCTTTTGTTTATTAAAATTGTTTTTACAGTATCTTTTGTTTATTAACATTTTTTTACAGTATCTTTTGTTTATTAAAATATTTTACAGTATCTTTTGTTTAATAAAATTTCTTTACAGTATCTTTTGTTTACTAAAATTGTTTTTACAGTATCTTTTGTTTATTAACATTTTTTACGGTATCTTTTGTTTATTAAAATTTTTTACAGTATCTTTTGTTTATTAAATTTTTTTACAGTATCTTCTGTTTACTAAATTTTTTTTACAGTATCTTTTGTTTATTAAAATTGTTTTTACAGTATCTTTTGTTTATTAACATTTTTACAGTATCTTTTGTTTATTAAAATTTTTTACAGTATCTTTTGTTTACTAAATTTTTTACAGTATCTTTTGTTTATTAAATTTTTTACAGTATCTTTTGTTTATTAAAATTTTTTTACAGTATCTTTTGTTTATTAAATTTTTTTACAGTATCTTTTGTTTATTAAATTTTTTTACAGTATCTTTTGTTTATAAAAATTGTTTTTACAGTATCTTTTGTTTACTAAATTTTTTACAGTATCTTTTGTTTACTAAATTTTTTTACAGTATCTTTTGTTTATTAAAATTTTTTTTACAGTATCTTTTGTTTACTAACTTTTTTTTACAGTATCTTTTATTAAAATTGTTTTTACAGTATCTTTTGTTTATTAAAATTTTTTTACAGTATCTTTTGTTTATTAATTTTTTTTTACAGTATCTTTTGTTTATTAAATTTTTTACAGTATATTTTGTTTACTAAATTTTTTTACAGTATCTTTTGTTTATTAAAATTTTTTTACAGTATCTTTTGTTTATTTAAATTTTTTACAGTATCTTTTGTTTATTAAATTTTTTTTACAGTATCTTTTGTTTATTAAATTTTTTTACAGTATCTTTTGTTTATTAAAATTGTTTTTACAGTATCTTTTGTTTATTAAATTTTTTTACAGTATCTTTTGTTTATTAAAATTTTTTTACAGTATCTTTTGTTTATTAAATTTTTTTACAGTATCTTCTGTTTACTAAATTTTTTTACAGTATCTTTTGTTTATTAAAATTTTTTTACAGTATCTTTTGTTTATTAAAATTTTTTTACAGTATTTTTTGTTTATTAAAATAGTTTTTACAGTATCTTCTGTTTACTAATTTTTTTTACGGTATCTTTTGTTTATTAAAATTTTTTACAGTATCTTTTGTTTATTAAACTTTTTTTACAGTATCTTTTGTTATTAAAATTGTTTTTACAGTATTTTTTGTTTATTAAACTTTTTTTACAGTATCTTTTGTTTATTAAATTTTTTTACAGTATCTTTTGTTTATTAAAATTTTTTACAGTATCTTTTGTTTATTAAAATTGTTTTTACATGTATCTTTTGTTTATTAAAATTGTTTTTACAGTATCTTTTGTTTATTAAATTTTTTTACAGTATCTTTTGTTTATTAAAATTTTGTACAGTATCTTTTGTTTATTAAATTTTTTTTACAGTATCTTTTATTTATTAAAATTTTTTACAGTATCTTTTGTTTATTAAAATTGTTTTTACATGTATCTTTTGTTTATTAAAATTGTTTTTACAGTATCTTTTGTTTATTAAATTTTTTTTACAGTATCTTTTGTTTATTAAAATTTTGTACAGTATCTTTTGTTTATTAAATTTTTTTTACAGTATCTTTTGTTTATTAAATTTTTTTACAGTATCTTTTGTTTATTAAAATTGTTTTTACATGTATCTTTTGTTTATTAAAATTGTTTTTACAGTATCTTTTGTTTATTAAATTTTTTTTACAGTATCTTTTGTTTATTAAAATTTTGTACAGTATCTTTTGTTTATTAAATTTTTTTTTCAGTATCTTTTGTTATTAAATTTTTTTTTCAGTATCTTTTGTTTATTAAAATTTTAGGCGAAAATATAGCATAGTTAAAAAGCTCACCCATTCTTCCCATGTTAAGAATCGTTTTCTATAAATAATCTTATTATTTCAGCACGGTCCGTAAACTGTACAAATACCTATTTTTGTTCATTGAAATGACCATACGATGACAGTTTTGATTATAATTATATGCTTTAATTTTTAAGTGTTTGCTAGCGTTTTAAACATGGACCATCATTTTCAGCGAAAAACAAACAAACAAAAAAGAACAAAAAAGGAAGTTTTCATTCAACACCTTCTTAAATCTTGGATTGAAAGCTAATGCTCAATTTCAGAAGAGTTTCCGATGGGCACCTATCAAGTCCTAGAAATGAAGAATTTTCAGTGGGTAGTTGTACTGTACAGGTCCTGGACTTTATAATTTTGCAGTCCAAGCGACAAAAAATCCTTCACGTGTTGACACGAAAAAAATTATATACTGGAATGCTAAAAGATTCAATATTTTTATGCAGCAATTCTGGTTTCTAATTGGTTATATACATTATATATATATATATATATATATATATATATATATTGGAATCACACATCCCTCACTTTATATTATATATATATATATATATATATATATATAAAGTGAGGGTTGTGTGATTCCAACGAGAGAAAAATGTTTGTTTAAAAGAGTGAAGTTGCCAACATTTGCGGATTTTTGAGATTCTTTTTATTTTGAAAGATTTAAAAATATTTTCATAACGCGTTTCAAGCTTTTATTAGCTCTTTTCAAATGTTTTTTAGTGAAAAGTTTTTTTTTAAAGTTAAGCGTATTTTAGTTAAAAGTTTGTTTCTTGGTGAGAGGTTAATGGAATTTTCTTTTGTGACTTTTAACTAAAAAACATTTGAAGAGAGCTAATAAAAGCTTGAAACGCGTTATGGAATTATTTTAAAATAATAAAGTCTCAAAAATCCACAAACGTTGGCAACTTTACAGTATTATATATATATATATATATATATATATATATATATATATATATATATATATAACTTGGTGAGTTAGAAGAAGAGAGTAAATTCAATTGTATAAGAGGAGACTTATCGGGATAAGATAAAGCTAAAAAAATTTCATTGGAGCTTATATAGGAAACAATAAGAGCGGAAAATGAACTCACAAAAACTATATATTGCTCCCTATCTTAGGTTGAGCACTTGGGAAGTGATATACAAATTACCAATAGCGTATGAAGTAATACTCTTTGTGGAAACAAATTGAGCTTAGGTATTTGGACAATGTCAAAACATTGTTAATTCACTGCCCGCATACAGCAGCCATATAGCACAACGGTTAGAAGCTCTGAGTGTTGTTTGGGCAATCGGGTTTCAATCCTGGCTTAAGGTAGTTGCTTGTCTAGCCGCACTCATGAGCTGTGAAACAGTGAAACAGTACTGTATGTGGATGACTATCTATATATATGTATATATATGATACTTCTATCGGTTTCGACATATTATTTGTTCGGATATCAATACAGATGATGTTTTTATAATAGATATGAACTAAGTAAGTAGTTTATATTTGTTTATATGTTTGTGCTAAACTAACCACGATTTTTGGTGCACTGGCCCTAGCCCTAACCCTAACCCGACTGGCTACGACAAGACAAAGCAATTAGCAGAAGTAAGGTTTTGCATCAGTTTTTCTATTCCTGGATTTGTTATCAATCATTTTTTGAACAAACAGTTTGCTGTACAACTCCCCACTTAGGATGCCTCTATAAATCTGTCCCCTAATTCACGTTACTCTCTTATGTCTCAGCAGCAGTGTTGTGTCTTGTTTGTGATGGACAAAAGTAAATAAATTTTAATAAAATGTAAACATACTTATCCGACAGTCTGGACCTGCAAATCCCTTCGTGCAACTGCAGCTATACCAGTTTACTCCATCTACGCACTGCGCCCCATTATAGCTAATTAAAAAATTAAAAAAAGAAAAAAAAAATTTTATGCAATAAACACATATGCGAAAAAGGTAACAAAACAAAATAAAACAAAACAAAATAGAATTATAAGATTTGGCAAAAGCCCTTAGAAACATCTTTAAGAAATTTGAAATTTTGAAAAAACAGACAAAATGCCTTTTTTGTTTTACAAGGGAGTCGCCACTTATCAAGGCCCGAAGGCCAGGCAAGGATAAGGGTAAATGAATGTAAGGTGGTAGTGTAGTAATCGTTAGTGGTGTAAATGGGGTAGAATTTGATTATGGGGTAGCTTAACAAGAACTTGTTTACATTGAACTTGAAGGCCACCATATTATAATCAGCCGGGAAGACGGTCAATGGAACAGTGTTCCACAGAAGGGCAGTTCTAGGAAACAAACTTTGTTCATGGAATCTGTGTTTAAATATAGGCACAGACAGAGAGTGGGGGAAATTATTGATAGTGGTTGTAGCTAGTTCGATCAACTTTCTGATAACACCCTTCAATAAAATTTTGGTGAAAATCTATAATTCTGTAATCAGTAGAGTTATGAGCTTGTAATTGTTCAGCTACTTCATTGAAGACTTGAAGCAGAAAAGAATCCTCACCAAACCAATGATTGAACACTTCTGCCAGAATCGGTATAAACATGTGTAACAGCTTTAAATAAAATTCATACATCAAAGCCAGACCATCAAATCCTGGAGACTTGTCACAACCGACCTACTCCAATACAGTGAACACCTCTTGCTCTGTAACTGTCTTCGCAATCGGTTGCTCTAGTTGCATCAGGGCAGAGAGAGTCAACCAAATAGTTACCAAACTTCTGGACTAAGAAGTTGGAAAATTGGGTAAAATGGCTCTTGAAATGTTCTTAGAATTCCTCATTTAAAAAAAGTTTCAAAACTGCAGAGATCGATAGAAGATTAAAATTTCTTGAATTTGTTAAAAATTATGTGCATTAGTTGTAAATTTTTCTTCACACCTCTCTTTTTGTTTCCCCTGTTAACTAATACTGCACAAATGCTAGAAGTTTACTTACCATGGGAAAGGGTCGCAGTCATTTTTGTTAGTCTCACAGTGTTGGCCTTCATAACCTTCTTTGCAAAGACAAGTGACACCGTCTCCTGAATTGACGCAGGTGCCTCCATTTTGGCACGGATTTGAATCACAGCCACGCCATGAGGCTAAAATTAGCATAAAAAATTCATGGAAGATAAAAGTTAGAACTTGATTGATATTTCTCTTTTTTATGTCTTTCTTTATAAAGATAGGTGCATGTGTGTGTGTGTGTGTATGTGTGTGTGTGTGTGTGTGTGCGTGCGTGTATGTATATATATATATATATATATATATATATATATATATATATATATAAAATTGTAATTCAATGAATTTCAAAAAACTCTCATTGAAATGAAATGAAGTGGTTGAGTTTCATATCAAAGAATTTTTATTATTCTAAGCAAGACAAAGAATGCTTTAGAAAATTAATCTCCTTAACCTATAGGGTTTCGATGTCTACCATCTCATCAGAGGAGAGAAAATATTAGCAAATAGTTATAAAGGTATGCACCCTATTTGCTAAAGTCAGTGAGACATGGAAAGTCAAAGTGAAAATAATACATTTATCAGAAGTCCTGTAGCAGGAGGATTTGTAGAAAAAGGATATGAATGTTTTTTTAGATCCAGCTTGCTTGGTAAAATCCACGTTTCCATAACAACTGATTGTTAAATAAAAACTATTCTGAAGTATATATATATATATATATATATATATATATATATATATATATATATACATATATATATATATATATATATATATATATATATATATGAATAAAGATCTCAGTATACAACTTCCTACTTAAGATATAGCAGCAGCAAGAATAACAGTAGCAATTGTAACAGCAGTACCTTGATGACAACAACAGCAGCAACAAATTTTTTTAAGCTCAGCGCTGATTAGTACAAGTATTTAACTTCCTTTCTTGCTTGTCCAGTCAGAGACGATCATCTTTCAGAGTACACTACCGGAGTTGATAAAAGGCAGTGCTGACTAGACTCTTTCCTTTTTCTGGCTAAACCAGCGAGCTTACTCATTCCAAAGCATTTCTTTCGACTTCTAATTTTCTCTCTTGGGATGCAACCAAAACCCTCCCAGAGCGCAACAAGAAGACTTAAAAATTCAATATGGCAACTGCTGCACATACAAGGATTTAATCTAACTAACTAACTAATTAACTCTCTCTCTCTCTCTCTCCCTCACACACACACATACACACACACACACACACACACACACACACACACACACACACACACACACACACACACACACACACACACACACACACACACACATGGCCCTGACTTCAACACCTGGTGTACTGTACATAAACATTCTCGATATATGAACACCTCTCCTTTCCTTACAAGCAGAACATTCATCATTTCCATCATACACTCTTTTCCCTATGAATACGGCCTCTATTTCTATTCTATTATATCTTGGTGACAAAATATCTTGCTTGAAGTGAATAAAAGTTTAAAAACAAAATATTGATTATCTTACCAGTCTGGCAATTGCTACCATGGTAACCAGAATCACAAGCACAGCTAAATGTGCTTCCCAGATCAATACACGTGCCTCCGTTTGAACACGTAACACCGTCGCACTGACTACTTCCTGCAAAGAGAAAAAAAAAAAATATATAAATCGGTATAAATTAATATTAAAAAATGTGAAAATGTTTCTGTAATTTTTAATTTTATTTCTTATTTGTTGATGCAGAAGAATTCAAAGAATCTTTTAAAAAAGATACCTTTCGGCCAGTTCCTGTTATCTTCTTCAATATAATAGGAGATGCGTGTGTGCAGTAAGTGGTAGCAGAAGAGAAATAGAATATAGCCAATGGGATGAAGAGATGCTCACATGTGACTATTCAGTGTTTACCCAGAACCCTCCCCAAATCTCACAGATGTGTGCAAAAAGACAATCATCATCATCATCATCTTGCTGCCTCAGCCGAGATTAAACTCACTACACCCTTCCAGTATTCCCTATCTGTCATGGCACCCAGAAGATCTTCCTTGGAGATAAATGTATCTCATTGTATCCTATCTGGAAAAGTTAACTTTCGTGATCGATTGTGAGATGATGGGTGTCTCCACAGTACAAATGATGAAGCAAATTCATCTGTGGCACATGCAAAATGCCCAGAAAACTGAACACGTCTTTTACAAACTGAGGTTGATACTCTCAGTAAGAAATATATAATTTCTAAAGTTGGGTGATTTCGCCATGAGAGATTGAGCACTCTTCTGAAAAGACGTGTGTAACATCCATCCAAATGACACTGTTGTTTTGCTGAAAGGTCCATAGAGATCCGTAGAATGAGATTGGCTCAATAAGTATGTGGGAAACTTGGATTTTGAATTTGCGAGCATGATCGGATTTCCAGATCTTAATTTTGTTACAAGCAATCCATGCCATGCCCTTTCTAATGGTAAAGTCTTTCTCAGAGTTCCTGATGTGTGATCCTTGATACTTGTAGTCTTCAACATATTTGAGGATGTTATTTGTGAGGGTTTTAATTTTGTGCTTGTTGCAAATATTAATTGGCATACACTCGGTCTTGGTAGCATTCAGGTGAAGCCCTGCACAGTTTACCGCTGATTCAAGAAAAGATAGGAATACCTGGGTGCTAATGATGTTGTCAGACAACAACATAATGTCATCAGCAAAATCAGCATCGGTGATGTAAAGTGCACGATTACATGAGGTTCTTTTAGGTTGATACAACAGTCCATTGTCATTGATTGTATCCAGAGAGATAGGCATGATGGAGTTTATTACAATGTTGTAAAGGAAAGGCGCAAGTGTATCACCTTGGAGAATACTAGCCAGAATGTCAAAAGGTTCTGTTTGACCAACTGGGATCAGGACAGAGGCCTGTGTGTTTGCATACAATATTTTTGCTGCTTCCATGATTTCTACTGGTATGCCATAGAGTTCAAGAATTTCAAACATTGTCTCACGGTTGACTGAGTCGAAAGATTTGCTGAAGTCCACAAAGATAAGATGCAGTTTTATTGCAGAGTGTGATTTCCTCAATTATTCTTCGCAATGTGAGGATCTGTCCAAAAGTAGAGCAACCTGAGTGGAAACCATTTTGATTTTTGTGTAGAATGGGCTCTCCTTCAGGGCGAATATGATTTAGAAGAAGCTTATTATAGATTTTTGTGCTATAAGAAGCAATAAAATACCAGGATAATTCATTGGCAGTGTCAAGTCACCCTTTTTGGGAATGGGAATGATTTGCGATCGTAGCCAGATGGTTGGTGAAACGTGGCTGGTTTTTGCATAGTTACACAGGTCGAGAATTAACTGATGAAAGATAGGCTCCTTCCTGGAATCTTGTTTGGACCATGCAGAAACCAACTGTAATGGCGAGCATCTCATTGACTTAATGGAGGAATTTAACCTCTATTCAACTAACAGTAAGTTTATGAAGTGCAAGAATCAATTGTGGACCTTTGAGTATCTAAATGACAGCAGAGCCCAACTAGACTTCATGCTGGTCTGTATGAAGTGGCAGAAGAGTATCACGGACTGTCGAGCTCATCTTTTTCTTATGTGGAATCTGACCATCGAATTGTCTCTGCCACAGTTAAACTGAGTTTTAGAGTTTTGAAAAGACCAACTGTGGGTTCCATGAAAGCGATTAATTGTAAAGCAGTCTACCAGAACAGAAATCTATCATCTCAATATGCAGTAAATGTGTTTAACAGATTCCAAGAACTCTCTCATTATGACTCGGAAAACTCTCAGTTAGATTCAAGGAACATAGACTTGATCTATGGAAACTTGATTAAATCTAACAAAGAGGTAGCTCTATCTATACTTGCCAAAAAAAAAACACAAAATCACGAAAAATTCACATTAGTTCAGGCATCAAAATCTCAGAAGCTCGAGAAAATCTGTACCACTATCACCATCCTTAGAGCAAAAAAAGAAGTTAACAGCTGCTAAAAAATCCGTCAACCATGCTTATCTTAAGGCAGATTAAGCTTATATTAATGGGAAAATAACTGACATTTCCCATCTTCATATCAATCAACTCTGCAGTTTGGAAAACTACAAATGAACTAGTGGGAAAAGAATCAAAACCTCCACCAACAATCAAAGTTGGCAGCTGTGAGCAACAGTTTGGTAACTGGCTTTCTCATTTTAAAAACCTCCTGGGTAATCCCGCAAATCTGCCAGACCACATGTCCCTCCCAAAAGTTCAAATTGGTAGTGCTCTGAACATACCAACAAGAGAGCACACCATTGCAGAGTAAAAATATGTTCTAAAGAAGAAAAGCAAAAAGACAAAAGACTTAGCAAACTATCTTCACAAAATACAAAATCGAATTCACAATCTAGTAAGAGATGGTCTATTCTCTTTTTCTGCAGCCTCCTTTCTCACAAAAGAGATGTTATCAGCCTCTCTTTACTGCAAGAATTTCATCATTGAAATGTGGCATGTTTGTGCCTCTTAGATGGTAAGTATTCGGACGAGCTTAAAGCACCCTTTGTGTATACACCCTCGACAAACCAGATAAGTAGCAAAATCCCAACTTACACTATAGAGATCTCTAAAGCCTTCTACTCAAATAGCTTTTTCCCTCAAACTGTTAGACTTTGGAATTTCTTCCCAGGCCCCAACTTCCCTGACTGTACTGACATGTAGAAGTTTAAGTGTAATGTGAACAGACATCTCACTGCCCAACTACGTACATAGTATCCCTACAAATCAGGCACCAAATAGTAGCCCCTTATAACTTAGTGGCACTGTGCCTTATTTAGAGTGAGAAACAGTAAAAAAAATTTAAAAAAAAAGAAGATAATATAAAATAACTCTTAACATAAAAAATAAGGAGAGTTACTTCCCTTGGTTTTTAAATTTTCCTCTCTTTTTAATTCATATTAGTTTTACTATTTGATATCGTAATCTTTAGGTTGGCATATGTATTATTGTTGCCTCTGTAGGTTTTTAGATATGGCGTTCATCAAAATAAATGGAAGCTAAAAATCCTACATGAATGCCCAGGCGATACGAGTGTTTTATTATTTTTATTACTGTTTTTTTTTTTTTTTTAAATTTTATTTAGATTTATATTTGATTTGGGCAGCAAGATGTCGGATCACGTTACACTTGAACTTCTGCATGTCAGTACTGTTGGGGAAGCATGGACCTGGAATGGAATTCCAAAGTCTAGCGGTTCTGGGGAAGAAACTACTGGAGTAGAAAGATCTTTTACATCTAGGGATCTCTACAGTGTGGGGGTGGGATTTAGCAGCCTGTCGGGTTTGTCGAGGGTGTTCACGTCGTGGGAGCACAAGCGCTTGTAGTTTGTCAGAGCATTCACTACTAAAATACTTGTAGAACAGGCAGAGGGATGCAACATTTCGTTGATAGGACAGAGGCTGAAGCTTAAATGTCAGTTCAGGGCCTATCAGGTTTGCGACTCTCTTTTGAACCTTATCAAGGAGTGAGAGACTAGTAGCAAATGCACCAGGCAAAATATGATAACAATACTCCGTACATGGGCGAATGGTGGCCTTATAGAGGTACAGGATACTTTCGGGTGTTAGTAGTTGTCTAGCACGGTAGAGAGAGCCCAACTTTCTTGCAGCGGCCCTGGCAATGCTTTCAATGTAATTGTTCCAACTCATGTTTCCTGTGAACGTTAGACCAAGGAGTTTGAAAGATGTACTCTCAGATAAAGAGTCGTTGACGGTTGCTATAGGTGGTAGAGAGGGTTTCTTATGATTATTGAATGAAACTAGTTTAGTCTTGGTGGCATTGAACGTGACCATCCATTTTTGTCCCCATTCCACTACAGATTGGACGTCTTTCTGTAGTGTTTCTGCCATTTCTTTAGAAATCTGTTCATTTGTTTTCCTGTCATGCCTGTTATAGAGTGTAGTGTCATCAGCATATATACCCATCTCAGAGGCAATTTTGTCGGGGAGGTCATTTATGAATATCAGGAATAATAGAGGTCCAAGGATAGACCCCTGAGGTACTCCCGCATTTATATCATATTGTTTAGATGTACGACCGTCGAGGACAACCTGGATTTTTCTCTTATCTAAGAAGGATTTAATTATATTAAGTATTCTACCAGTGATACCATATGATCTAATTTTCCTGAGGAAACCCTCATGCCATACCCTGTCAAAAGCCTTAGATATATCTAGAGCTACCGCTCTGACCTCTCCCGCTTTGTCCAGTGAATGGTATATACGTTCAGAGATTACAGTTAGGATGCTTGCTGTGGACCGGGCTTGTCTAAGTCCATATTGTTGGTCAGCCATAAGTTTAGCATCTGTAAGGTGATGGACTAGAGCATGGTTAATTAAGGTCTCAAATATTTTGGCAAAAAGTGGGAGGCTAAGGGGGCGATAATTTAATGGGTCAGTCCTTTCGCCAGAACTCTTGAATACTGGTAGAACAGAAGCAGTTTTCCAACAGCCCGGAAAGCAAGCTTCATTAAGGCATTTGTTGTAGAGTTTGGAGAGAACTGGAGCTACTTCAGCTGAGCACTTTTTTAATAGCACAGCTGGGATGAGATCGGGTCCACATGCTTTTGAAGTGTCAAGGTTTTTTATGATAGCATGCACCTGAGCAGGGGTGATTTTCAGATCGTCTAGCGTGGTGTCTGGCCGGGTAGGGGGTGGTTGGAAGGGTCCAGTGTGGAGTTTGAGGCAAACCGACTGGCAAGCATGTTAGCCTTCTCGGTTGCTGAAGAGACAACCTCGTGATTGTTGGTTAGTGGGGGAATTGTTGATTGCCCATTATTTACTACACTGTTGTAGATTTTCCAGAAGTCTTGAGTTCCTAGTTTTTGTGCTTTGATGCGTTTTTTAGTGGTTTCAGTAAATTCTTTCTTAGCTGTCGCTATTTCTTTCTTAACGTTATTTCTAGCTTCTATATACTTCAGTCTGTTTGAACTGGACTTATGTCAGTTAAATCTGCGGTATGCATGCTGCTTTTGAGCAATGGCAGTTGCGCAAGTCGAAGTAGACCATTGGGGAGAGTGGGGCTTACTATAAAATTTCTGCATGGGAACATGCACTTCAATTGCAGTTTTGAACCAGTCAGTTGTCTCGTTTGCACACTGTTCAGCAGGGAGAGAAAAAATATTTCCCCATGGGGCATCTCTGATTAGTTCCCTGATGGCTTCCCAGTCAGCCTTTTTATAATATCTCGTTGTTTTGAGCACTGGCTCTTCAGTTTTGGCTCTAGAGTTTAGAGCGATTTCAACCATTATCACTGTATGATCAGCGTTCCCGAGTGGGCTGTGGGCCTTCGTTATGCAATCATCGGGAACTGTGGTCAAAACAGATCTAGAAGTGATGTGTGTTGTTCTTCCTGGTCAGGGAAACGGGTTGGAAACGTAACAATTTGTGATAAGGAGTGAGATATAGTGAAGCTATGTGTTGTGCTGCCCGCTGCATCTGTGTAAGTAGAGAATCCAAGCCAGTTTTTCTGGTGGACATTAAAGTCATCAAATACATGTACTTGTGCGCTAGTGTCGAGGGAGAGTGCTGCGTCTATGCTGTCAGAGACTTTGTTTATTATGGTGCCGTCCTGGGTCGAGGGAGAGCGGTAGAGAAAATAATTTATTAACACATCGACAAATGCAACAAAAACAAGTAACACAACATAACTAAACATACAATAAAAGGATTTACTCACTCTCGTGGTGGCTCTACCATACGAGGTAAATAATAAAATCTGACAGAGTCTTACACTGATGCAAGTGAATATCAGTCCAATATTAGGAAAAAGCCTGCGTTCGTCTCTCCATTTAGAGTCTCAATGTCCTAAGGGGAAATAACCCCCCAGTGTTCTCGGCAACCAGAGTTGCTTCCCCTTATTTCCCTACACTTTCTTACGATGAGTTGCACTCGTAGAAAAAAAAATCAGAATATATAAATGCATGTTAACTGCCTTAGGTGTTTTTTTACTCATATTTTTTTTTACAAAGGAGTCACCACTTATCACGGCCCGGAAGCTACTCGAGGATAAGGGTTAATGAGTGTACAGTAGTCAATGGGAAAATATATTAACCGTTAGTAGAGGAAATTTGGTAAATTAGATTACTTAAGGGGACGACCCATGAAGAACTTGTTCAGGTTGGACTTGTAGTCAGTTGGAAAGCAGGAAAACGGAACAGAGTTCCACAGTCATGCAGTTCTAAGAACAAAACTTTGTTCATGGAATCTACGTTTAGGTTTATGTGCTTGGATGTAAGGAGTTACTATTTGGGGCCATGCCTAAGAAAAATATTTGTTTATGTTACATTTAAACGTCTTCATATCAGTACAGTTAGGAAAGCAGGTAGCAGGAAGGGAATTCCAATGTCTAGCTGTTCAAGGGAAGAAGGTATTAGAGTGGAAATTTTTCTAACATTTAGGGATTTCAACAGTGAAGGAGTGTGATTTTGTTGCTAAGCAGGTTTATCAGGGATATGTACGTCGTTAATAAAATGGTCCGTCAAGAAAATGATGTATTATTAGTATTGTCCACACTGAGGATTGAACTTTTAAACCTCCTGAAGAGTTTCACTTACAACTGAATTTTACTTAGTACTCTATCCGTTATGCTACGCGTTCTTTGTCATTATTACAAATAATAGGACTCTCAGAAAGTATTTAGGGTTTGTTTTACAATCCACAAAGGTACGAAAAAGTTGTCAAAAAACAAAACAAAATATAATAAATAAATGTTATCAAAGGCAAGATAAGTTGCTTTTCTACTTAACTGGATAAGTTTTTAGTGTTTTTATTTAATGTAAAATGTTTATTTATTTCGAAAAACAAGTAATATTGAGCACTGCCGAAGAACAACAAATGATGTCTGAAGTTTTGGCAAGGACTTAAAAATAAGAAATAAAACAAAACTGTGGTAGAAACCCACCCAATAAATGTTTCTGTGACATTTATTGGGTGGGGTTCTACCACCACTTTGTTTTATTTCTTATTTTGAAGTGATTATCGAGATTCAAAGATGTAAACAGACAGCGCAGCCATTTTTTCCTGTTCCCAATATTACTTGTTTTTCGAAATAAATAAACATTTTACATTAAATAAAAACATTAAAAACTTATCCAGTTGAGTAGAAAAGTAATTTATCTTTGCCCTTGGTAACAATTATTTGTTATTCATGCGTTTTTTGACAAATTTTTTGTACTTCTGTGGATTGTAATACAAACCCAGTGTTTATATTCAAACAAAAAATGCAAGAATAAGTTTAAAGGAGCGGAAACCCTGTTATATAACTCAGATTATGATATGAGAGGCTATATGCGATACAAAAAAAAAAGAAGAGAAAAATAAAAACAAACAAGCAAAAAAGAGAAACCAATCCAGATTGGTTTGTTTATTCTATTACAAAAAAAAACAAAAAACAAAAAACAAAAAAACATGCGCATCTTATCTACTCTTTACAAAAGTCATATTTATGACATTATTTATACATATATCTTTCATATTGGCTTATTTCTGGGGTCCTTTAACCGTAATTGATCTTACAAACTATATATGTATTTTAACAGATTTATCATAATATTTGGTTATTAATTTCCGTTAAAATGTTATTTTTTAAAGATTTAATCTCTGAAATAACAATAATTTTTTTTTTTTTTTCATTTAAATTGATTGAATTTATTAAACCACTTACTTGACATACAAGTTTTCCCCTTCCAACCTTGGACGCAAGTACAATGGAAATCATTTTCTTGATCAGTGCAAACCCCATCATGATGGCATGGATTTTTTACACAGTCATCAAGATCTGGATGGGTATAAAATAAAATGAATAAACAATCAAATAAAAATTTATGTAATTATTATTGTTAATAGTATTTGTTTTGATTGAACTATTGTTCTCATCTTGAGGGTTATTTGTGGAACGTTTCGGTTGGATTAGCCTTTCACCGTTCTCAGGTATATTGGTTGTTGTTTGATGGTCTGAAGACGGTCGAAGGCTAATCCAACCGAAACATTACACAAATAACTCAAGATAAGAACAATAGTCCGATCAATACAAGTTATATAAACAATCAGCCCTCATCTAAAAAATTCAGAGCTTTAACAAATGTTGAAATTAAAAACAAACAAACAAACAAACTGTTAGTCACCTATAAAAAGACACATTTACACAAACATAAGGGGCTATAGTTAATTAGGGGTTTTGGATCAAGCTACCGCTCCAGAATCTCCCAACACATTCCTCTACCTGCATAAGAACCAAATACGTCCTAAGATGGAGTGCTTTCGCCACATCTGGGGAAGTGCTTTTCAGAGTACTCTTTTCTACCTTGACAGGGTTCGAAATCTAGTGGACAATGTCCTTTTCTCCACCTGACTACTTCTTTCTCACAGGAAAAAGGCCGATAGCCATTAGTCACGTGCTCTCGTGTAATGAATGAATACGTAAATGTAGGATTGACATGAAATTCTTAAAGATAAACTAAAATGACCGAAAAATGTGCTGAAATGACTTAAATAAATAAAAAGTAAATGACTTAGAATGACTTTAATGAACTTAAGGATGAATTGAATGACATTAAGAATGACTTGAATGCTTGAAAAATAACTGGGATCCTGCAAAAACAACTTGAATGATCTGGAGAATGACTTGAATGGCTTTGAGACTGACTGGTTGTAAAGTGGGTGATCATTTTACATTAAATTAATACAGGAAAGTGATCCCCCACTTTATATCACAATAAGTACAGCATGTAGTAAGAACAGATACTACACTTTGATCTTCATATTTAATTTATTCTGTTTAAAGAAAAAAATACAATTAAAAAATTTCAATATAAAATTAAAAAATTTAAAAAGTAAAATCTCCAAAAGACAACAGACCTTTGATCTTAATCAAAAAGGCCAAGCACAAAACTGTTATGGACAGACCGACAGACCGCCCGACCGACAGACTGACGGAGTGACTTATAGAGTTGCTGCACGCGACTAAAAACATTATGAGTCTATCTCTGCTCTCTCGTTATTTTCATGACAAGTCTTCGACTAAGCTTCAATCTATGATGACATGGCCAACAAGCACTCATCTATCTACAACCACTGCCAACAATTTCCATTACTCTCTGTCTGTGCCTAAAACTAAATGCAAATTCCATGAGCAAAGTTTCTTTCTTTGAACTGCCCATCTGTAAAGTTCGCTAGATATCAGAAAGCCCTCTATTCTAATAGTTTCTTCCCTCGGACTGCTAAACTCTAGAATTCCCTTCTAGTTTTATGCTTCCCTGATTCTACTAACATGCAAAAATTTAAATGTAATGTGAACAGCCATCTCGCTGCTCAACTCCCTACTTAGAGTGCTCCCAGAAACATGGTTCCGAATAGTAGCCCCTTATGATCCAAATGGCAATAAGCCTTATTTGGGGTGAACAAGAAAAAAAAATAACAATAATAATAACTGTAGAGTTAGCACGACTGGCACCACTCCAAATAGTTGAAGGGTCAAGGAGAATGGAAAGAGCGAGGAGAGAAAGCACTAGCCAGACCGTTGTTGAATGAGTGTGAAGAGGACTGGGACCTTGGGGAGGGTTATTGCCATCCAAATTCCAGTGAAGACCAATCGTCGCTGCCAAGAAGAAATTAATGGTAAGCAGCTCTTGTGATAACGCATATTCTTTTGCAAAGATTATCGAAAGAGGTGGAAAGTACTGGAAATCTCGAGAGATTTGTTGTCACTCAGCCTCCAGGGAACACCACAAGTTGTTCTCAAAGAGAAATCTTTGATGATGGCTTGTGTGAAAACCGTCAACAACGACGATAGCAACAACAATAATAATAGGACTTATTAAAGAAATTAGTTTGTACAAACATGTTGAAAACTAAGTAGCTACTGTTTTACAAAGTTCGCTGTTTGAAATACTTGAAGCATTAAATTTCAAAAGAATAAACATTTCATTCATAACTGTACTTGCAATAACCCTTATCCCTGAGTGGCTTCCGGGCCTTGATAAGTGGTGATCACTGTGTAAAAAAAAAAAAAAACTTTGTTGGAAACAGAAACAAAATCTTTCTTATTTTTTTCATATAGAAATCTCTTAACATTTTGATAATTTCGATCGATGCCTCCGTTTAGTCTCGAAAGGCGAAGGATACCCCGTGTAGGGGCAGTTGCGCGTGTAATTGTGAGGCAAGGGTTGCGCAATCTCCAACCACACCTCTCCTGAATCGGCACTGTTTGAGTTCAGCAGCAAAGAGAAGTTCAGGACGAGATAAGCGGAGAGCACGTACAGCACTTGGACGTCCCAAATGGTCACCCATTTAAGTACTGACCAGGTTCAATGTTGCTTAACTTACGGGGGGGGGGAGCGGTGTGTCAACGTGATTATGCCGTAATTTCGATACAAGTTTATATATATTACTTGTCTTGATCGGCCTATTGTTTATTGTTAAGTTTATTTATCTTTTAAACAGTGACTAAAGGACGCGAAATGAATGATGATGTGCAAACAATGTTTTTAAAACTTAGAAATAAATCGCAACTTATGGTATTTATTTGCCTCCCCACTAAAGCAAAATGTGACACAAGGTTGTTTTTAAAGAGGCAATCTGGCAGTTGCAAAAATACAAATTGCCTTCGTATAAAAGGGCTCCCCCCTCTTACATTGACTAAGGATAAATTATTGAAAATCACGTCCGCCCACCTAAAGCAAAAGAGGGAAACGAACACTTGGAAACAAGTGCTAAAATTTTGTCTACGAAACAAACCAATATGAATAATTAAACAGAACTATCTTCAAAAGAATTACCCAAATAATATCTTAAACAACCTAAAAAAAAAAAGGCATACCAAAATATAAAATCAAACAAAAGTGCATTTGTAACGTTACTTAGTTTTATGCGCACGCGTTAACATGTAGCCACCCGGAATCCAACACGTTGTAGGGGAGTACATCGCAAGAAACAGAAAACAAATAATAACTAGACTCCTTTTTTTTTCTTTTTAAATATTTATTTCCTCAATCTCCCGTCACGTGTGACTTTTCGATACGGCCATGACGTCATCCACGTCTCTAAAGTGATCGTCTTCTCTAACGTGCTCTCTTTTTCCTCATTTCACAAACAACTCGGTATTTGCATATAGCTGCTTATATGCATGTCTGCGCTCTGTTACATATGCCACACTCTAACCCCCCCCAAAAAAATAGCAAAATGTCTAATTTAAAAAAAAAAACAAAACAAAAAACAAAACAAAACAAACAAAAAACGTTTGACCTGAAATGTCCTTATAATGGTTTAAAGCTTATTAAATTGATTTTATCCTTGCTATTGTAATAAAAAAAATATTATTCAGATTTAATCTTTGATATGTAAGGCAGTCTTACTTTGTGTGCAGTTAGGTCCGGCCCACCCAGGAGCGCAAACACATTGGTAGGAATTGACACCATCAATACAAGTTCCATCGTTTTGGCATGGAGAATGAGCACAGTCATTGATGTCTGAAAAGAAACAAATACATAGTTGATAAAAAAAGCCCCGAAGATTATGGAATTTCTTCTAACAATATAAATCCCATGAAATCTTTACAATGTAGTCGATGACGACTGCCTAAAATCTCCCAGCGAATTTTATACATCTGTATACAATACTAGCAAGGAGACCCAACGTTGCCCTGGATTTAATGATGATCAACGAATGTTTCACGCACCCATATTTTTATTGCCATCGAAATCAGTGAAATCGCCCATTTTTCAATCAAATTAATTGATTGCCTGCTCTGGTTGGGCACTCATTGTGAAGCACTATGCCTTTTTGAGCGACTTTATGCACAATACCTTGTAAGCTACAATGTAGAGAATCTACTGTTGATTTATAAAATTATTTTTTTATATATAATGGCTAAAATTTAAGTTTAAAATGCAAAAGTCAAATATCATGCTTCAATTGTGCCCTAAACGGAAACATTCATTTTGAACATGCCCCTGTCATATTAAAGAACCTACTGCTGATTTTATATGCTTGTGTGGTGATAATGGCTTGTATTTAAGTTCAAAATTAAAAAGTCAAGTATTATGGTGCAATTGTGCTTAAAACAAAAACATTCATTTCACATGCGCCTCTATCATATCAAAGAACCTACTGTTGATTTTATATCGAGCCTTTTGGCTTGTGTGGTAATAAAATTTCTCAAATGCACTTGTTAACTTTGGTTAAAATTACCTGCTCTTTTCATCGGATTATTTTGGTTATCAATACATATCAAAGACATTTCGATACAAAACCTATCTAAGAACACTGTCAGGCACATAAAGTACCTTCATGTTAAATTTCATAAAAAATCAACTCAGACGCTTTCGAGTCCATAAGGAATGAACTCACACACTTTTATATAATAGTAGAGATATAAAACTATATGCCTGTGTGTGTGATGTTTGTATATTCCTCATAGAAAGAAAGGTTAGAGAATCTACATAAAATCTAAAAATATATTCTTATGTAAAATCTACTGGGGAAAACAATGGAAGTGTTCCTGAATTTCTAATGCACCTCTTCAGGAGCTATGCTGCCATAACCCCCTTAAAACTTCAACTATATTCTATTTTTATGCAAGGGAACACACACACACACACACACACACACACACACACACACACACACACACACACACACACACACACACACAAACACACACACACACACACACACACACACACACACACACAAAATCTACCGGCCCTGTCGGTGGGGCATTAGAATAGGCCGACTGCCCCTCTGCAGAGGGTAAAAGTCCCTCAATGAGGGTCCTGGATATGACCTTAAACTATATCCAGTGGTGAGGCCTCAGCTTGTGGGCTTTGGGGAGTGTGGAGCCACCCTTTAATTACCATTGCTCCCAGGTCCACTCTGACCTGGAGTCGTAGTACCTGTTAGGGTCCCAACTATGGGTTAAATAGAAACCGACGTGAAAACAACAAATATATTCTATTAAAAAAAATGTTTCTTCAAAATCTTTGGATTCGGCATTAAATAACCCGAATAGGGTTGATATGCCGTAAAACAAAAACCAACAACCAACCACAAAATCTACCTGGCGTATATACCCGGTGAACCAATTACCAGAGAGGATCAAGCAATTTCGCCTAACCCTGCGTTAGTCACCTGGGTGTTCCAAACATGGTTAGTCCTATGAGGTGTTTATACACTCAAATACGAAAATGTTCATAGTGTTATTATATTGTATAATATAGATAGTTATCCTGCTGGTTCCGGACATATCTATAGTTCCTGTTGAACCGTTTGAATCACTTGTATCTTGTCGGTATTAATATAAAATAATACAATAAAATAAATTATAAAACTAAGGAAGAAATAAGATATTACATTAGCAGTTCTGATGCACTCATTGATCCATGCTGAAATAATGTTTTAATTTATAAAGCCATTCTTAACATGCGGAGAGCTGGTGTTTTGTAACTATTCTGTACTTTCACCTAACAATTTAATAAAAAAGAAAACATGCTGTAAAACTTGAATTTAAGCCTTCTACTCCAATAGTTTCTTCCCCAGAAGTGTTAGACTTTGGAATTCCCTTCCGGGTTCCTGCTTCCCCAACTGTACTGACATGCAGAAGTTCAAGTGTAACGTGAACCGACATCTTGCTGCCCAACTCTCCACATAGTACCCTTGTAGCTTATGTCCCTGATAGTAGCCCTCTACATCAAAGTGGCAATATGCCTTGTTTGCGGTGAACATGTAATAAAAAAATTTTTTTTTTGAAAATACTATTTAAAAATAGCACGGTTCAATAAGTGCACTAGCACCACATTAGCTAATAGTTACAAGACTGTAACAAGTAATACATTGTAAATAAAATAATAACACCATCAAAACTTATGATAAATAGAATACCAAAATATATTAACTCCATATTAAATACTAGCGGGGGTACCCGGCGTTGCCCGAGTGTTTGTTTCCGGGACGGGGGGGGGGAGTTTTAAAAAATGTTATGGTAGGTAAGTAGGAAGGATCAAACCCGGAGTCATGAGTAAAAGTAGGAAAATAAAGTGTGAAAAAAAATAAAAAAAAAACATCTGCAACGTTAACAGTTCGGCCACCAAGAAAAGTCCATTCCAGTTGTTTAGGAAAAAAAAAACAAACAAAAAAAAAAAACGACTACGGTAGGTCGGCGCGAACGTGAAAATATAATGTGAATTGTCCAGCATGCTAACCACTACGCCACAGAGCACTGCAGCTTAGTTTAGTGATTTTAAATAACTTCACATGAAAGAACTATGAAGCCAAACCGGTGTTCTCTTCTCAACTGTTCCTTGTGAACGATCCCCAAACGGTGTTAAGTGGTGGCAGGGGGAGGAGGAATTTATTAGAGAGAAAATATTTTACCACTTCCATTGATCTTAATCGATTTTGGCCGTGACTTCTCAGCAGAAAAAGTATAGAAATCTAAGATTATCGAGGAATTTGAGAAATAATAAGCCTATAACACACCTCAGATATTGTTCTGCCGTTTGTGCATATTATATTTGCATGAAATATCTTGATTTTTAATCCTATTAATGCCAAAATCAGACGGGAAAAAATGAGTTCATTTTATTTATATAGAGAAGAAGAGATTACAGAGTAGCCTAATGATGCATAATATGCTCTTATGCCCACAAAGTTTCATTCCCACTGGAAAAATACAAAAATATATATAAATCATTAAATCATACCTATGTTAGTAAGCAAAGTCGGGATAACAAAACAATCCATGGAACTAACACAGAGTTAAAGGAACGGTTAGAATCCTAAAAACACATCTTTTGGTTGGAGTCTCTGAAATAGTGGGTGAAAGTCTGGCATTCAGTAGAATGCTGAAACCCCAGCAAAAACAAAGCGATAAAAAAAAGACATACACACAAACATTGAGTTTTTATATATAGATTGGTTCCATATCGTGTTCCATCTATATTATAAAATTCCACCCTACACTTTAAATATTTCTAGATGTTGTAAAACCTTCTACTCGAATAGCTTTTTCCCTCAGAATGCTGGCCTTCGGAATTCCCTGACCGGCCCCTGCTTCCTTGACTGTACTGACATGCAGTAATTGAAGAGTAATGTGAACAGACATCCATAAATAGTATCCCTGCAAATCTGGTCTCAAATAGTAGCCCCTCACAAATAAGTAGCTTTGTATCTTGCTTTGGGGGGTGAAACGTCAATAAAAAAAAAAAAATAAATAAACAGGATACGTGTTATTCAAAGTTCACAAGCAGGTCAAGAGGCTGACCCTGTGAAATTGTGGGAGCCGGAAGACAGCGAAGTGGGTGGAAATGACAACAAAGAATTGTGTCTGACAATTTCTAAGATAACACAACTGGCGTTGAATATATAGAAAGCAATGAAAAACTATGAAAGTGATCTTCCCATACTTACTCTCATGGCAGTATCGTCCTTGATATCCGGGTTGGCATTTACAAGTGAAATCTCCGTTTGGAAAGCTCCAACATTTTCCATGTCGACCACAAACGTTGGATGACACGCGACGGACTTTATTTAATGGTTGACCCGATGTAGTTGTAATGGAGCAACTATCAATAACTGGAAAGAAAAAAAAAACACACACACACAAATATTAAAGAATGTGATTTGACATGATTAACATCCGCAAATTGGAAGAGAAGCTGCATATACCTTTAATATGTTTCCATTACGCCATTTTGAATTTATATATATTTGTGTGTGTGTGTGTGTGTGTGTGTGTGTGTGTGTGTGTGTGATGTATGTGTGTATATATGGTGTTGGGATGCCTTGAAAATAAATATATATATATATATATATATATATATATATATATATATATATAACTACTTAATTTACTCACATAAGATTAATATACGAAAGTATAGATTTATGCGTAAACTTTAAGTATTTACTTCAAAAGTGCTCAATACGTAGGTAGAGCTAGTTAGTAAGTTGTAAAATGTACATGATTAAGCTACACTAAATATTCTGCGTTTCATCCACTCTAGGACTCTTCAGGCTTATGTGCCATATACATTTTATAACTTACTATATATATATATATATATATATATATATATATATATATGTGTGTGTGTGTGTGTGTGTGTGTGTGTGTGTGTGTGTATGTATGATGCCTGTGTCTATATATGGCATCGGGATGCCTTGAAAAGAAATCAATAAATTTGCTTGATCGCAAATGTGAGTGCTAAAATACGAATTATTTATATAAAAACTATATGTTACATATTTCAGAGACATACTATAGTTTCATTGCAGTGGATCTGCCTTTCAAAGGCTTTTAAAAATCCAAAAAAATCATCAGCGACTGATGAACTTGAACTTTTCCAATGCTCCTTCCCCTTATGTTAAACATGCTTTTCTAAAATCTTGCAAATGTTTGAATTATTTAGGATTATCTTCCCTGTCCTACAAAAAAATGGCGTTGAGAAATTGACAAGCATCATTTATCTATAAAATTCGACTTTCTTATTTAAAAATAAAACTAATTGATCAAGTTAGATGATTTTTGGTGTTCGATATTTGTACACCATGCAAGTTTTTTTTTTTATTTTTGTTTCTTTCGTGGGTGGAGGGGAGTTCTTGACAATTACTAGTTCTTCTTATTAAATTTCAAATGTTTTCCCTTTGGGTCATAATTTAACTGCTTAATTTGAATCACATGTGGCAAAACCCTGTTTGTGATTGGTGGCAAGCAGTGGCAGGGATAAAAGTGCTGCTCTCTGCCAATATTTTTGATTTGGTTCTTAAGTCAGAACTCAGTGTTTAATTTTTTCAAAGTATTAACTTACCTTCACATATACCATTGGGACATACTGGCTTTTTTTGACTGCAGTCTTTTCCTTTAAACCCAGGTAAACATCGGCAGAAAAAGTCGCCTCGTAAATCAAAACAACGAGCTGCATTTTTGCACGGGTCTGGGTTGCACATATCAAGAGAGTTCTGAAAAATCAAAATTAATTAAAACAATACATAGAAGATACTGCCAAGTCAGCTGCAAAAGGATTGGGTTTTCCATTATTTTTGGGTGCTTTTCTAGAATACAATCTGATTTTACCTCGGCATCTTCTAGCATGATTACATAAGCAGCTACAAAAAGCTGACAAGAAAACTGCTGGAAACAATAAATTCAATATGTGATACTGAAATCAAACAGGACAAAAACGCTGAAAACAAAACCGTAAAACAAGAAAAAACTTTCTATTATTTGGGTGATATGGACTACTGTTCTCATTTTGAGTGTTATTTGCCCAACATTTCGGTCGATGTCACCTACAGCCTTCTTAAGTTGTTTCTTATTGAATTCAGAAATCTTTCTGTCAAATAACACTCAAGATGAGAACAGTAGTCCGAAGAATCCAAATAATATGAATAATCAATCCTCATCTCAAAAATTCAGAAAAGAAAAGTTACTGTAAGTTTAATCATTTAAAAGTTTCAATAAAAATAATCTTTTTTTTCTTTCAATAAAAATAATCCTTTTTTATTTCAATAAAAATAATGTTCTTTTTTTCAAAAAAAGTTTCAAATAAATAATTCTTTTTTCTTTTTTTTTTTTTTAACAATGAAAACAGAAGAAACAACTGTTATAAATGAAATTGTTTCTTTTTTCAACTTTTTTGTTTTTGCTAAATCTTTATTTTAGGGGTCGGATGCTTTTCTTTAAATCCTTTACAGTTGTCATGTCATAGGACCACAGGTATAATATCCCATTCAGTATTTGACCCATGACTATTCGTCATTGAGAAAAACAGTGTCGGTTCTTATGAGTGTAGAATTCCTCTGCATTTTGTATTCATATTTGTGTAAGAAAACTTGTCTGCAAATGTCCTCCTGTTCAGCATCATCCTGCACATATAGTCACAGTTTTTTTTTTTTGTTGTTGTTTTGCTAGAAGTCTTATTCTTGGCAGAAAGTGATGACTTCTTCAGGAGATTGAATACATTCACATAACAAGTTATAATTAATTTACAAATACAATTTTTTTAATTTCACAATTTCATTAGAACTTGTCATCTGCTGACAGTTGATTGACTAATTGTGTTTGCATACTCTGGCTGCTTACTGTAACCTGCTGGAAGATGCAGATGCAAACTTACCAAAGATTGGGTTGTATTCTGAATAAATACCACTTTTTTTCTGATTTTCATAAACGCCTTTAACTCCACCTTAGACACTACAAAGCACTCCTTCCCAAATTTCCCTTTGCGGACAGAAACCACACTCGATGATGTGATAATTACCCTTTCACATACCCTAAACACTTCCCAGGCATGTAGACTTGATTTTTCTCTGCTATACTAATAAAGAAATGCTCTGTTAAGCTATTAGACAAACGTACTTATCTCCCTTGCATTATTTAGAGTCTACAAAAGAGGTGACTAAGCAGTCATCCATTTCTCTTTTTCAGTGGTCATCCGTAAATCCAGAAAAACATGGATTATAATCAAGTCTGTGAAGGCAAGCCACTTTTGTTTATCATCCAAACTGTAATAGCCAACTTTGTACTGCAAATTTTACTTGAAATATGCAGCTAATTTAGAATTTGATCCGAGTTCAATTGTAAATTGGGGTATGAAACGGCTTCATTTGTTTAATCCTTGTCTCTTTTCTTTCTATCGTTCTCATGGATCGACTCTGCTTTTGATGAAAAATCGACTGAAACTTCTCGGTCTTCCTTTTTTCATCAAATCATTCTTAGAGTTAAAATATTAAATCCATTGCTCTTTTTGCGTCTTGTAAAATCGGTTCTCGCTATCATATTAAACACTTTTTGGACACCCGAGACTATTCTCTATCTCTACAAATCTACTGTCAGACCATGTATGGCGTATTGTTGTCATAAACGTATGTGTAATACGATGGGCTTCACACTTCCTTCTTCTCTGCACTCTTTCTCTCAGAGATGTGATGTTGCTAGTCTCGTTTTTTTTTCTATAAATACTATTATGGTATATTTTCTTGAGAATTGTTTGATTTATTCGCTGCTTCCTTTGTTCTAGCTCGTCTAACTCATCAGTCTAGTGGTCTTCATTAATTCACTGATTTTATACCTCATTGTAATACAGCTTTTCTATTCCAATAGCTTCTTTCCATAAACTGCAGGTCTGTGGAACTCTCTTCCTGCCGACTGCTTTCCTCCTATTCATAGCATTGGTCTTTTCAAGATTAAGGTCAATCCCCTTTCTTTGCGATGATCATCTTTTGTTCATGTTAGCTCCTTACATCAAGTGGCTTTATGCCTTGTTTGAAGCGATTTCCATAAAAAAATACTCTCCTTTCTTTGTGCAAGAAAAATAACTCAGCATTATTTTTATTTTAGACTGTACATAACACAATAAAAATATAATTTTCTTTTCTTTTTCTTTTTAAATAAATAAATCTACCTGGCATAGAGGTCCAAAGTATCCAGCCCGGCACTCACAACTGAATCCATTTATAGCATCGTGGCAGACTCCACCATTCTGACAAGGGAAACTACGACACTCATCAATTTCTCTTTCGCAGTGATCACCCGTAAATCCAGCAGCACATGTACACTGATAGCCATTTACCAAATCCTGGAAATTAAAAAAAAAAACAATAATTTCGTTAAAACATTTGATTAAAATAACAATCTATACAGCTCAAGACTTGTAAGACAACAGAGACGAATGTCAACTCAGATATGGAGAAAATACGAGGTGCCTTCAATAAGTTTCCAGACTTTTTTTGTATGGGCACTTTTATTGATAGTACACACATTAAACTCTAGTTCTCTTTGAAGTAATCTCCTCTGGCTGCAATGCACTTGTTGTACTGTTCAAACAACTTCTGAAAAGCGCCATGCAAGTCCATTAGTGTGATTGTGTCAATGACCTTTCTCACAGCTTCTTTCATCTCCTCAACTGTCTCATAATGACAGGCTCTAAGGTTTTCTTTGAGCTTAAGGAACACCGAAAATGTCACAGGGAGCACGTTCTGGATCATAGGGAGGGTGAGGAACTGTCTTGATGCCCATCTTGGTCAAATAGTCTGTGACAAGGATCACCCTTGAGACAAACTTTGCTCAAATTTTCTGCATCTTCAGTTCCGCACGAATAATTGTGTGTACAATTTCCACACTAACATCAAACTGTGCACTTATTGTCTCTATAGACACACAACAGTTGCGATCCATGAAACCCTTTATTTGGCCAATAAACTCTAGTATTCTGACTTCCTTACTCCTCCCACACCTCTCATCATCCATTACTGACTCCCTGCCTTCTTTGAATCTCTTATGCCACTCAGAAACTGATGTTCAATTTATGCAAGATGGTCCAAAAACAGTCTGAAGCATTCCATACGTTTCTGCAGCATTTCTTCCAAGTTTAAAACAGAATTTTATTGCATCTCATTTTCTTAAAGTGTCCTCACGTCCAGATTGCATTTTTGAAATTTACCAGCTGTGACAATCAGGCTTTAGTAGGGTGTATTCCAATTCCTGCTGTAGCTGTTCATTTGAATCTGAAGTCATAAAAATTGGCCAGTCATCTCATAATATGTATAGCAATAATGTATGATAATTTTAAATGCCGGTACAAAAAATGTCTGGAACTTATTGTATACCTGGATGGCGAAGATATTGTTGTTGAGAAATTTTGTCATCTTGGTGATGCAATTAGAAGATAAAGTGGAGCAGGTGCTAGTATGATAGCAAGGGTAAGAAGTAAGTGAAATAAGTTCAATACATTCAGCATGTGATAATCTAAAATTACAATTTTTGATCTATGGCTTATTATCTTTTCGATAACATTACATAGATCAGATGTGTTGAGAATGGAAACAGTTACCAAAAAAGATTTTCTTGATTAAAAACTTTGAATAAACAGCTTTGAACGCATGTGAAGGTGAAAATATTTTCTTAAATAGAAAATGTCAGCCAAATTTTTTTAAAACTTGAAAAAGATGTTTCTTATTAATTACAGATAGTAAAATATCTATCGTTTAAGTATAAGGAAACAGGTTTTCTTTTTTTTTTTTTTTTTTTTTTTCAAATAAAATGTCCGTGGCCTTAGTTGTATCAAGAAACATTTCAAGTAAAAAAAAAAAAAAAAATTAAATGCTTTTTTTTCTTAATAAAATATTTGCATCTTAACATGGTTTCAAAACAGTTTGTTTATTCATAATTTTAATAAAGATGCTTCTAAGAGTTATTAGTAGACAGCTGGATTTGCAAGTTCACTGTTGCTTCACAAAGTTTGCTGCCTGAAACACTTGAAAACAAAATTTCTTATAATAAACATTTCATTTTATAAGTTTCTTGTAGACAGATGACAAAAATTTCGCATTCATTCATATAAATCAATAAATATTAACATTTTCGCATAACTTTATCTATCTTTTGAATGAGGCTGTAAAGCAGTGCTTTTCAACTTTTCCGCTGGGGCGGAACCCATAGTAACATTCCACTGGTTCATGGAATCTCTATACAATAATTTAGTTGTCTTATGCAATAAACAGCAATTAAAAAATAAAACGAAACAAAAATACTCGTATAATGTTCAGTGTGATTCTTTTGGCATTGACTGTATAATACGAATATATAAAAGCAAACCTAATATGGAAAGAAAAGTTAATTTTTCAAATGTAACGAGTTTAATTAGGTAAAATTTACTATATTCAAACAATATTTTTTTAAAATGTGCATATAATGATAAAAATGTTTTCAAAATTGAATTTAGCATTCTGCTAATTTGTTTCTTGTTCTGATTTAGAAATTGCGGACCCCCTGGACTGTACTGGCGGAACCCTAAGGTTCCACAGAACCCTGGTCGAAAAACACTGCTGTAAAGAAACGAAAAGAAAGAAGAAAAATCAATGAATGTTACCAAAATCAAAGTGATGATTAGTGGTTGTGGTGTTGGAAAGTTCCCCAAAACAGAAAAATTCCCCCTTTTTTTTTTTTTTTTTTACACAGTGATCACCACTTATCAAGGCCCGGAAGCCACTCAGGGATAAGGGTTATTGCAAGTACATTAAGTTAGTGAGGAGATTTGATGAAGTGTTTACTTAAGGGGGCGGTTCATTAGGAATTTGTTAACATTGGACTTGAAGACATCCAAGTTGTAGTCCGGAGGGAAGCAGGCAGATGGAACAGAGTTCCACAGGCGTGCAGTTATAAGAAAGAAGCTTTGTTCATGGAATCCGCGTTTTGATTTAGGCACAGATATAGAGTGGGGGAAATTTTTCACAGTGGATTCAGCTAGACGGGTATTTTTCGTGAAAGATTGGTGAGGGGGGACCAGAGATTGGAGTTCATACGAGCATCTGCCATGGAAGTAACGATAAAACAAGGACAGGCTCGCAATGTCTCTTCTGTGGGAGAGAGGTTGCAGGGTAGAGAAAAGGGCATCCCCACTAAGCCATGGAGTTTATTTTGTACTCTGTCAAGGCAGGATAGGCTGTTTTTAGCAGTTCCTGCCCAGATATGGCAACAGTATTCCATCCTTGGACGTACTTGGCTTTTATATAGATAGAGAATTGCATCAGTAGTGAGATATCTTCTGCTTTGTTTATAAAAAGAGAGTTAGGTGCAACTTAGTCTTTTGTGGTATTTGCAAGCATTGGATACACAAGGATTGCAATGGAATTATTATCGGCTAAGGGAAGAGCCTACACCACTCATGTGTACCTAGTGTGATGATGTATAGAAATGAAGGTTGTGGACATGCATTGCATGAAGAGAAAAATTGATAAGCAGAATGATATGCTGAATGTACAGTACAAGTCTCATAGAGCATATAACTAGATTTTTTTTCTAGAGGTGGGGGTAAAACAATGTTCCTTTAACTTTACCACTAACCTGAAATTTACTCCAGTGGTTTTAGGGTTGGAAAGCTCGATAAAAAAAAAGGGAGAAAGGGTTCCTGCTAAATTTATAAAAAGGAAGTTAGGTGCAATTCAATTTTTTTATTGTACTTGTAAACATTGGGTACACAATGACTGGAATGGAATTCTTGGTCGTTTGAGAGAGGATAACTAGTTTGTGTGTGCAAGAAGTGCAAGACAATGGAGAGGGATGAAAACTCAGACGTGGAGAAAGTATTTCTGAACAGTGAAGCTATTGAGGTTGTTCAGAAGCTTGGTGATAGTATTGGAGCACAGGAAGAAGCTAGTGCAAGAATTAGAGGAATGGAATAGACTTAGGGGAACTTCCACCATTACTAACTAGCAGAGAAGTACCTGAATTAAGCATGTGTATACAATGTGATGATGTATGAAAGCGAAATCTGGCCAGTGAAGACTGAGAATATTTATTGCTGAGAAATAATATGAAAATATAATGGGTGTGTAATGCAAGTCTTAAAAGAGAGACTTAGTTCTGATGACGTCAGAAGAAGATTAAATCGGGCCATTGAGGGTGGATGATGAATAGAATGGACAAAATTTGATGACTTATAACAATGATGCATGATAAATATCTGCTGATATTGGACTTAAAGACAACCATGTTATAATCTGCAGGGAAGCATTCCTGTGGAAATGTGTTCAATACATGTGAACACAAGAAATACACCTAGAATTACAGTTTTTTTTAAGAGATGATAACCAGTTTGCGTATGGAAGAAGTTGAAGACAATGAATATGCAAGAGAACTCAGATGTGGAGAAAGTATGCATCTGGATGGTGAAGCCATTGAAATTGTTCAGAAGTTTAATAGATGATAGCATTGGAGCCGAGAGAAGAGCATGGAATTAATGTGATTACAAGAGTAAGGAGGGGATGAAGTAAGTTCAGAGAATTTCTGCCATTACTAACCAGCAGAGTGTTACCACTGTTGATCAAAGGGAAAGTCAGGCATGTGTAAACAGTGTGATGTATGAAAGTGAAACCTAGCCTGTAAGAGTTGAGGACATGCGTAGCATGAAGAGAAAAGATACAAGAATGATATGATAGATGTGTAATATAAGTCTTGAAGACGGGATTTATTCTAATGACCTCTTAAGATAAAATCTGGATAGTATAGGGAGATGTATAATAAACAAGGGACTTCAATGGTGCGATAATGTTGAAAGAATGTATGAAAACTCTTTAGTTAGGTGTAAAACATTTATTCTAATGACCTCTTAAGATAAAATCTGGACAGTATAGGGAGATGTGTACAAAACAAGGGACTTCAATGGTGCGATAATGTTGAAAGAATGTAGGGGTAAACAGAAAACAGTTGATTTAAGAATGTCAGTTTATAGAGATAGGCCAAGGAAAAGAGGAAAGGTAATAAGAATGGACTTGAGAGAAAAAGGGATAAATAAAGACCTGGCCAGAGATAGGTTAGTTTGGGAGTCAATTTCTAAAAGCCAGCATGTAAAGAATATGATGATAATGAGATGGGAAATTCTTTAATATATCTCAGAAATAAGGGAAATACATGTTTATGGATCATGAAGTCATTCCATACATCTGCCTAAAATATAACTTGTTGATTAACTCTACCACTAATCAGGTAACCTCCCCTCCCAAGAAAAAAACACAAAACAAACAAACTTACTTTCATAAAATGATCACCGGTTTCCAGGCACATGTCTAACCAAATAGCGTTTTAAGGGTTATATAACTGGGATTTTTGTCTGGTTAATTGAGATAAATAATGCAAAATGCTTTGGGAAGAAGATAAGACAAAATAACCCTCTTTTAACTCTACAACTAACCCTAAATTTGGATACCAACAGCCTCAACCTCATTCGATGCTTCAAGAAAATACACCACCATCACCACTACCGCGTCCGCCGCCACCAGCGCCACCACCAGCGCCGCTGCCTTCTTGAGGAGTAGTAAAGAATATATTTGTTCATCATGATGGCATTTGACCAGGCATTACTGTTACATTATTGATGCCCCTATGTCGGATAGTGATATTGTATCAGCTAATATTAATCTTTTTATTCACATCCGGTAATATTTAATGTAATTTTTGCTCCTGTCAAGTAAAGGTATTCGCAGTAATTAAGCTGCATTGTTGCAACCATGTAAGCGATCCAATTTTTTTTTTTTACTCACATTCAACCCAAACAAGGCATATCGCCACTTGGACATAAGGCCTACTATTTGAGGCCATGACTAAGAAAGATTAACAAGATGTTGGTTTACGTTACATTTGAGCTTCTGCATATTGGTATAGTCAGGAAAGCAGGTAGCAGGAAGGGGATTCTAAAATTTGTTCAAGGGAAGAAGCTATTAGAGTAGAAAGCTTTCTGGCATTTAGAGATCTTAACAGTGAAGGGGTGCGATTTTGTTGCTAAGCAGGTTTGTAGAGGATATGTACGTTGAGGGGGCACAAATGCAATGAGTTCATCAGAGCACATTTCTATTAAAATACTTGTAAAACAGGCATAGGGATGCAACATTGCAGCGATGGGACAGGGGTTGGAGCCTATGTAACAATGCGGGACATATTAGATTGGAAGCTCTTTTTTAGACCCTATTTAAGAGACTAGTGGTAGATGTACCTGCCCAGATGTGGCAACAATACTCCATGCGTACTCCAAAGGTAGCTTTGTAGAGCGACAGGATACTCTCAGGTGTGAGTAGTTTTCTGGTATGCCGTATACAGTTAATAAAATAAACATTCCAATGAAAGAAAAAAAAAAAAAAACTTACCAAACAGGTGGCTCCATTCTCACACTGCCCAACGCAATCTTTGATATCTGTAAAACAGTAAAACTTTCACTTTAGAATTCTAAGGATGAGTAATAGTTTTATGATAATTTTTTAATCATTTTATCATAATTTTTTAATAATTTTTAAATAATTTTATAATAATTTTTTAATAATTTTATAATAATTTTTAATAATTTTATAATAATCATATAATAATTTTATAATAATTTTATAATAATTTTATGATAATTTCATAATAATATTATGATAATTTTTTTAATAATTTTATGATATTTTTTTAATAATTTTATGATAATTTTTTAATAATTTCATTATAATTTTTTAATAATTTTTTGAATAATTTTAACTAATTCTATAATAACTTTTAAAATAATTTTATGATAATCTTTTTATTAGTTTATAATAATTAAAAAAATTTTTTTAATAATTTTTTAATAATCTTATAATAATCTTTAAATAATTGTATGATAATTTTTTTTAATAATTTTTAAATAATTTTATAATAATTTTTTGATAATTTTTAAATAATTTTATAACAAATTTTTTATAATTTTATAATAATTTTTTAAAATAATTTTATAATAATCATATAATTTTATAATAATGTTATGATAATTTCATAATAATATGATAATTCTTTTAATAATTTTATGATAATTTTTTAATTATTTCATAATAATATTTTAATAATTGTTTGAATAATTTTAAATAATTCTATAATAACCTTTAAAATAATATGATAATTTTTAATCATTTTATAATAATTTTTTAATAATTTTTAAAATAATTTGTGAATAATTTTATGATAATTTTTTAATAATTTTATGATAATGTTTTAATAATTTTATAATGATTTTTTAAATAATTTTTCAAATAATTTTTAAAAATAATTTTATAATAATTTTATGATAATGCTTTAATAATTTTATGATAATTTTTTTAATAATTTTATATTAATTAAAAAAAATGTTTTTAATAATTTTTTTAATAATTATATAACAATGTAATAATAATTTAAAAATAATTTTATAATTTTATAATAATTATATAATCATTATATGATAATTTTATTAAATTTTTTATAATTTTATACCAATTTTTTAATAATTGATGATTATTTCTTAATAATATTTTAATAAGCTTTTTAATAATGTTTTAAATAATTTTATAATAATTCTTTAATAACTTCATAATAATTTTTTAATAACTTCATGATATTTTTTTAATAATTTTATGATAATTTTTTAATAATTCTATAATTATGTTTTAATAATTTTTGAAATGATATTTAAATAATTTTATGATGATTTTTTTAATAATTTTATAATAATTTTATGATAATGTTTTAATATTTTAATATTAAGTTAAAAGATTTGTTTTAGTCATTTTCTAATAATTTTTTAATAATTTTTAATAATTTAATAATAATTTGTAACATTTTTTTTTATAATTTTTAATCATTTTAAAATAATTATATAATTTTCAAATAGTTTTATGATAATTTTATAATAATTATATAATAATTTTATAATAATTTTATGATCATTTTTTAATAATTTTATGATAATTTTTTTATAATTTTATAATAATTTTTTTAATAATTTTTTAATAATTTTACAATAATTTATTTACAATTTTTTAAATTATTTTTTAATTATTATATAATGATTATATAATAATTTTATGATAAATTTTTAATTATTTTATGATAATTTTTTAATAATTCTATAACTTAATAGTATATTAATACTTTTAAAAATTTTTTTATAACAATGTTTCAATCATTTTATAATAATTTTTAATTATTTTTTAATAATTTTGTAATAATTACATAAAATTTTTATAAAACTTTACGATAATTTTTTAATTATTTTATGATAATGTTTTAATAATATTACGAAAAATAACTATGAATTCATTAAAATTTATCATATTATAAAAAATCATCATAAAATTATTAACAAATTATCATAAAACTTTTTAAACAATTTTTGAAATAATTTTATAATAATTATTAATAATTTTATAATAATAATTACATAATAATTTTATTAAAATGTTATGATAATTTTTAATAATTTCATGATAATTTTTTTATTGATCTTATTATAATTTTTTAATAATTTTATAATAATTTTTTAATTTATTTTTTTATATTTTTATGATAATTATATAATAATTTTATAATTTTTTAATAATTTTATGATAATTTTTTAATAATATTATAATAATTTTTTAAATAATTTTGTAATAAATTTTTAGTAATTTTTAAAATGATTTTATAATAATTTTTTAATAACTTTATGATAATTTTTAAATATTTTTATGATAATTTTTTAATATTTTATAATTAATTTTTAATAATTTATAAAATTATTTTTTAAAATATTTTTTCATAAATAATATTTTTTAATTATTTTATAATAATTTTTTAAATAATTTCATAATAATTTTAGAATAATTTTATGATAATTTTTTAATAATTTTATAGTAATTAAAAAAATTGTTTTTTAGTAATTTTTTAATATTTTTATAATAATTTTTTGATAAGGTAATAATAATTTGTAATAATTTTTTTGATAATTTTTAATAATTTTTTAATAATTATATAATAATTTTATAATAATTTAATGATAATTTTGTATTAATTATATAATAATTATATAATAATTTTATTATAATTTTTATGATTTTATGATAATTTTTTTAATAATTTTATAATAATTTTTTAATAATTTGTAATAACTTTTTGATAATTTTTTAAAATAATTTTATAATAATTTTTTTTATAATTTTATTATAATTTATAGTAATGTTTTTGATTATTTTAATAATTTTATAAGAATTATATAATTATTTTATGATAAGTCTTTAATAATTTTTTAATAGATGTTTAATATTTTTGAAACAATTTTATAATAATTTTTCAATAATTTTATAATAATTTTTAATAATTTTTCAATAATTTTATAATAATTATATAATAATCACAATTTTATGATAATTAATTAATTTAAATTAATTAAAAAATATTAATAATAATATGAAAAAATATTAATTGAAATTTATTAAAAAATGAATAATAAAAAGTTTATGATAATTTTTTAATAATTTTATGATATTTTTTTAATAATCTTACGAAAAATTATTATGACATTATTAAAAATTATCATAATATTATTAAATATTATAATAAAATTATTAAAAAATTATCATAACATTTTTTAAATAATTTTTTAAAAATTTTATGGTGGTTTTTTAATAATTTTATAATAATTTTTTATTATTTTTTAAATAATGTTTAATAATTTTATACTAATAATATAATAATTTTATGATAATTTTAAGATAATTTTATAATAATTATATGATAATTTTATGATAATTTTTTAATAATTTTATGATAATTTTTAAATAATTTTATAATAATTTTCTTAATAAGTTTATAATAATTTTTAATAATTTTTAAAAATACTTTTTCATAATTTTATAATTATAGAATAATTTTATGACAGATTTTTGATAATTATATAGTAATTTCATAATAATTTTTTAATTATTTTATGATAATTTTTTAATAATTTTGTAATAATTTTTAATACTTTTAAAATTTTTTTAAAAAATAATTGTTTAATAATTTTATAATAATTTTTATAACTTTTTGATAATTTTTAATAATTTTATAATAATTACATAATAATTTTCTAAAAATTTTATGATAATTTTTAGAATTTTATGATAATTTTTTAATGATCTTATGATAATATTTTAATAACTTTATAATAATTCTTTAATAATTTTTTAAATAATTTTATAACAATTTTTTAATAATTTTTTTAATAATTGTTAATAATTGTATAATAATTATATAATAATTTTATAATAATTTTATGATAATTTTTTAATAATTTTATGATATTTTTTAATAATTTTATGATAATTTTTTAATAATTTTATGATAATTTTTTAATAATTTTATGATAATTTTTTTTAATAATTTTATGATAATTTTACTAATAATTTTATGATAATTAAAAAAATTTTTTTTAATAATTTTTAAAAAATTTCATGATAATTTTCTAATAATTTTCTAATAATTTTATGATAATTGTTTGAATAATTTTATAAGAATTTTATAATAATTTTATGATAATTTTATAAGAATTATATAATAATTTTATGATAATTTTTTAATAATTATATAATTTTATAATAAGTTTATCATCGTTTTTTAATAATTTTATAATAATTTTATAATTTTTTTTAAATAATTTTTTAATAATTTCGTCCATTGACACATATGCAAATGGCCAAGCCATAGCGCTTGCGTGATGTCACAGAAATTAATAGATATATAGACATCGGTATCAGAGGACGTAAGAGAGAGACAGAGAGAAAAAAAGGAAGGAAAAAAGATGAGGAGAGATAGTGCAGGTCAGTGTGAAATTCACTGAACAAATGCAGGACTCGTCAATACTCCAAACCTTTGTAAGATTGTTGGACAACCATGAATTATTAAATGGATTACAAACATAATAGATGGTTATATCTGCAAACTAATAAGCTGTTAATTGACCCGGAGAGGAAAAAGCAGGAATGCGACCATATTTTGTTGGCTTTGAAAATACATGTTAGAGGCTTTGTGTTGAAATGACCGTTAACAAATACCTTTTTCTTTCAACAGAAAAAAAAAACTTGTGTTAAATTTCTTTTTGTTTGTTTCTTTATACACAATGTCATGTCCGTGTTACAATGTAACAACCACGTCACAGTTATATTTTGCAATTTTTTAGATGATGATTGCTAATTTATACTATTTATATTATCTAGACTACTGCTCTCACTTTGGATGCTATATTTACACAACGTTTCTGCTGATGTAACCTCCGACCTTCTTCAGATGTATCATGTCGAATTCAGAAATTGTTGTGGAATTTCCATCGGAACCTTTTATTTAATCCACAAGGGTAGCATGTTCTTGTTACATCAGCCATGACCGGGCAGAAGTGTTACGTAATTTTCAATTGTATTTGTAATATCGCCCACACCTGGAATTGAACTTTCGAACCCAAGAAGAAATTAGAACTGTTTATTACTTAACACGTTATCTGTTATACAACAAGTTCTCGTGGGCAATTTCAGCATTAATTAATATCACCTACATTAAGGAGTTAATACCTTTAATATTTTTCCATTACGCCATTTTGAATTTAAAATGGCGTAACGGAAAAATAAAAAATGGTATTTGCAGCTTCTCTTCCAATTTTCGGATTTTAATCATGTCAAATCACACTTCATTTCCTTTTGACGGATTGATTGTTGCTATTTCTTCTGATGAGTTAAGGGCAAAATAGATTCACTGATTGATATAATAATTAAGTGATTGATTTTGCGCTACGAAACAGATACTGTCAAGAATTGTATAAGTTAACTGAATTGAAGGAATAAATCATAAGTTGGTCAGCATCATGAATTTTGGAATATAGTTTTTTGTCATTTATTCTCTATGTATATAACGGAAATCTGATATTTTATTTTTAATTAATCGTTCCCATTTTGTATTAAATTCTATATTTAGGAGGTCACAACATATGGGCTACTTTTTCAGGCATCTTACACTCCAGCTATCTGTTTGATCTAGGAATTTTATTTCCTCCCAGAAGGGTAGATGATTTCCTTTTCCATGTCACAAGAATAAGCTACCCTGCATGGATTAAATAAAAGACTCCATTCAAAATTTGGTTCAGATTCCTAAGTTTAAGAGAAAGATTCCCAAGTTCACCAAGATAGCCTCGTAGGAGATGTCCTTTTCTCCTCCTTGCAACCTCTATCTCACAGAAGAGATGTTGCGAGTTTGTCTCTGATGTATCGTTATTTTCATGGAAAGTGTTCAACTGAGCTTCAATCTATGGTCCCCCCTCGCCAAACTTTCACAAGAAACACTCGTCTAGCTGTAAACACTATCAATAATTTCCCCCACTCTTTATCTGTGCCTAAACCTAAACGTAGATTCCATGAACAAAGCTTCTTTCTTAGAACTGCACGCCTGTGGAATTGTCTTCCGTTTTCCTGCTTTCCGGCTGACTACAATATGGTTGTGTTCAAGTCTAACGTAAATAAGTTCTTGATGAGCCGTTCTATATAAGTTATCAAATTTAACAAATTTTCATTACTAATGATTACTATATTGACCAATTTCTACTGTACACTCTTTGACCCTTATCCTTGAGTGGCCTCTGGGCCTTGATAATGTGGTGATGCCTATGTAAAAAAAAAAAAAAAAAAAAAAAAAAACAAGGCCGGAGATTACATTTGCCAAAACATTTTGACAATAACACGCAAGATTAAACTAATAGTTTGAATAATACAAATAATACATGGAATAATATTACCATTTCTTCAAGCATCTCGACAACTTTCTGCATGAGAAATGCTTCAAAAACTTAAGCAATATCAAAAATGCCTTCAGCAATTTCATCGCCACCAGAACGCAAGATTTTTATGTTAATGGTAAAATATACTTGTTTTGCGTTGGCAAACGTGTGTTGATTCTGATGGTGCTTATTTCGATCAATAATTTTTTGTTTGAGCCGAGATATGTTCATCTGAAGTTAAAAGTTAAAAAACCGCAAGAACTTTCTTGTCAACCTGATATAATCAAAATTATTGTGTCACAATTTATAAATAAACTAGCAAGACTCTAGTCCTGGCATTGCCCAGGTAGAATATAAAAGAATGATTTAACAGTATGGGGTATCCATACATCTCATTTAATTTTTTTTTTTTTCTTTTTTTTTCTTTTTTTTCTAGCATAAATAAACTAGCAAGACTCTAGTCCTGGCATTGCCCAGGTGGAATATAAAAGAATGATTTAACAGTATGGGGTATCCATACATCTCATTTATTTTTTTCTTTTTTTCTTTTTTTTTTCTTTTTTTTCTAGCATAAATAAACTAGCAAGACTCTAGTCCTGGCATTGCCCAGGTAGAATATAAAAGAATGATTTAACAGTATGGGGTATTCATACCTCTCATTTAATTCAGTGATAATATTGCTAAATCGGAAAAGTTTTTTTTTTTTTTTTGCTAGCATGAATCACACCTCATGGTAACAGTGTAAATGAATGACTTTGATCTTGTTGTATTCAGTATAGAATTATTTCAGAAATTGTTTCAAAGATAAAAGTATTGAAATCAAATATTGAATGTATGCGAATGAGAAGGAAAGTATGTAAAATGTAATTAAGTGACGGTTTATTAAAATCTGTTTTCCATTCTGAAAATAAACAGTTTATGTAAACGTACAAATGGTAGAAATTGCAATATGTGGTATGTTTAAATATGGAAGGATATGTATTAAGGCCTGTTTAATACTGTATGTGACATCCATAATTATCACTGCCTGAAGAAACGAATAGGCTATATAAATTTATGGATGACAATAACTGTAATAATATTTCGTGCTATTATGGTTAAATATATATGGAAGGATGTGTAATAATGTCTGTTTATTACCGTATTGGTTATTCATAAGTGATCACATTATAATGCAATATTATTGCTATGGAATGTACTGGTGCTCTGAAATTTTGTCACCATCGTAAAATTGTACCCGGTGTATTTATTCCAATTTATGTTATCTATAAATGTTGTTAAGGAGTTTGAACGATGATCTCTTAAGCTAGAGTCTTATTATTCATAGCAATCGGTAGCTGAAAAGGTTCTTTGTAATTGTTGAATGAAAGGACAAGTTAAATTATGAATCAATTAAATTGTAAATTAATTAGCGGAATTGTACCCTGTCGATCAACTTTCTTCGACTTTCTCTACTCTTTCTTTCTTCTTCTCAGTTATCTGTATTAACTCCAAAAGAAAATGTTCATAATTTTACAAAATGGCAAAAAGACACTTTCTCAAAAAAAAAATTAAAAAATAAATAAATAAAGATTCCAAAGTGCTGTTTGAAAAAAAAAAAAAAGGAAAATATTTAACTTTCTCATGATTTTTTTTTTATAAATGTTGTTTTATTATTTTCTAATTTTTCTTTATCAAAAAAGTAAATACTTTATCATAAAAATAAAATGTGGCGAGTCTCTTGCTTTAAATTTTGTTTCATTATTTTTTTTTTCATTTAAAACAACGTTTCGTTTCTATTCTGCTTTTTCTGTCTGTTTATGTAAAACTGCGCAGACAAAAATTGGTTTTATAGGGTTCAAAAGCTGAACCAATACCGAAATCTGTAACTAGTTGTGCATGGAATGTGATAAGTATACACTTAATTTGATTGGATGCGGCTACAATAGAAAAGCTACAAAGAGAAAAAAAAAATCAATTCTTCTGTACCCTGTGAGTCGACTGGAGCAGAATGAGAAAAACTAGAGTGCTTGTGCATTATAAATGAATTAAAAATAAATAAATAAATATATTTTAAGTGTAAACACTGTTAAGTGCCATGTCAAACTTAGTAAAAATTAAAAAAATATAAAAATAAAAATAATCTAGTAGAAAAATAATTACAAGTAAAAAATAAATGTTATAAATTTATAGTTTTATCGGATTTGTTAATTTTGAAGAGTTCTCAAGATATAGGGGAGGTAACTGCAGTCTATAAATTTAACCTAATAATTATAATTCTTTAACAGCCAATATATACATACAATGCGTCTTTTATTCATTTTTATATCGTGTTGATATCCACTATAATGCACAAGTGCTTAAGTTGGTTCACACTGGGATTCAGATTTTTTTTTTTGTATATTACTGAAAACCTTTGTTATAGTTATAAGGATGGATTTTCCACTGGTAATCACCAGGGAAATTCGTTGCAATTAAACTATAGAAATCATGGAGTTATCGTTATTTCTTTCAGACGAGATTAACTTGAAATAGAGGGTCTTTGACTTTACATTAGGGCAAGAATTTATTTTTTTACAAAGGAGCCACCGCTTAGCAAGGCTCAGAGGCCACTCGAGGGTAAGGGTTAATGAGTGTGTGGTATTCAATGGGGCAATATCTTAGTAATCATTAGTAGTGGAAATTTGGTAAATTGGATTACTTAAGGGGATGGCTCATCAAAAACTTGTTTACATTGGACTTGAAGATGACCAAAGGAACATAGTTCCACAGACGTGCAATTTTAAGAAAGAAACTTTGTTCATGGAATTTACGCTTAGGTTTAGACACAGATAAAGAGTAGAGGAAATTATTGATAGTGGTTTCAGCTAGACGAGTGTTTTTCATAAAAGTTTGTCAGGAGAGGATCATAGATTGGAGCTCAGACGAGCACTTGCCATGAAATAACGACAGAGCAGAGAGTCTCTTCTGTAGGAAGAGGGTGCAGGGAAGAGAAAAGGGCATTCCCCACTAGGCTACAAAGTCTATTTTGAACTCTGTCAAGGCAAGATAAGTACTTCAGGTAGCTTTTACCCAGATGTGGCAACAGTATTCCATCTTTGGAAAATATCGTACGTAAAATAATCTGCAAACACGTACATTTATCCATTAAAACATTTTTTAATAAAGAATGATGGCCACATTTTATAAACCTTGTTTTCGTATAATATTTTTTTAGAAATTCGAAAATCAATAATGTTTTTTTTTTGTTTTTTTTTTAATGAATAAATTTGTTTATTTTAAAGATGAAGCTTTTGACATAAACGCGCTGTTGAAAAGATTTTCTTTTCTTCATTTTACTGGTATTACAGTAAAGTGATTATTTATTCATAAAAGACGGCACTTGTCCAGAACACCCGCTCATGAAAAAATAAATAAAAAAGCAAGTAAAAAAGTAAAAATCTGTATGACGTACATACCCTTGACAGAAGATAATATCGTACGCCAAAAACTCATAAATTGATCAAATAATTTTATTTTTATAAAGAAAATCAAATTTTAAGTAATTTTGAGTTATCCCAAAGCCCTGCCCAGTGCCCCCTCCTTTCATGTTAAGAATAGTTTTCTGAAATACTGATTCGAAGTTATCTCCCTTGTTCCTTCAAACTGGTTTCAAGATGGAGTCACAAAATTATTGCTTATAATTTAATTTTCTTTCTAAAATTGATCTACTTTTTTTTTACATAGGCAGCACCACTTATCAAGGCCAAGAGACCACTCGAGGATAAGGGTTAAAGAGTGTACAGTAGAAATTGGACAACACAGCAATCGCCAGCATTGGAAATCCGGTAAATTTGTTAAGTTATATGGAACCGCTCATCAAAAACTTGTTTACGTTGGACTTGAACAATAAAACTACTAGATCAAGTTACAGTTTTTTTTTATGCGGAATATTCTGCACACAAAATGTGGCATCAGGCCGAAATGTAGGTGGTGGGGTAAGGTTGGTTGATTTCAACTTTTATTGACTCTAACTAACTTAGGCACTGGGTGGATCAGTCTATTCAGAAAGAAAAAAACAAACTCTACAGCTACATTCACTCTCTATTATCCAAAACAAAATCATACAATGAGTATCCTAGTAGAAAAAAAACAACAAAAAAACAAAAAACAAAAACAAACAAAACTATATCTATCAAATGAAATGTAGGGGGGGGTGATAAAATTTTGCACACGCACACACACACACACACACACACACACACACACACACACACACACACACAACAACAACAACAACAACAACACCAAAGACAGAGATAGTATAAGCACGGCTCTCTCTAATATTAAGACGGTCGTTGTATAAGACACTCTACCAACATGGTGTGGTATATAAACTGATTTATCCAGTTGTAACAGACTCTAACACTGTATTATCTTTCACCTTCTTTTAAATTTAGAAGGGTGACCTGCCTCTTTGGTAAATCAAGCCATCTGTCACCAAATGGGGAACGGGAAGGGGATATCAAACTACAATCGGGACAAACAGGGGTGGGTGTGGGAGGGGGTGACTGTGCGAAGATAAAGCATAGAAATCAGTTATTCACTAGCTAAGTTACGAACTAATAAGTATGATCACGTTTTATAAACATTGTTTACTTATATGTTTTTAGCAATTTGAAAAGACAATAACAATGATACTTTTTTTCCTTTTCTATTTTAAAGGCTACGAGCTTTCAGCATTAATAATGTTTATAAAATCATTATACACGTATACAGACACATGCCAGCATGTAAAACGGATGTTAAACCACATATTATGACGGTGATGCGTTAAAAATAATAAATATTGAATTAGACAGGCATTAAAAAAAATAGAAAAAAAAAACAGAATTCAGAAAGCACCTCCATGATGCAATTGTGTCAGAGATGGATATTTTTACAGATGACACCACTCTCTGTTCTCAACATGCAGATAAAATGAAAACGCACACATCTGTAGCAGCCGGGCAACAAACAGCAGCAGCAGCAGCAACAACAACAGAAACACCACGGCTCCAATGATTAGTCATTATAATTTTAAATCTGTGCTTAATTGTTAAGCTCAGCGCTGATTGGTGCAAACATTTAACTTCTTTTCTGACTTGTCCAATCAGAGACCATCTTCCAGGCGAGTTGAATACACTACCGGAGTTGATAAAAGGCAGAGCCAATTAGACTCTTCCTCTTTTCTTAGCCAGGACAAAGCACTCTCAACAACTCTATGTTGCTTAGTTCAAGTGTCAAACTCGACAGAACCCTCTAGTTCGACTTCAACAAGAAGATTCAAGAATTCAATATGGTGACTGAAGCACGCACACACACACACACACACACACACACACACACACACACACACACACACACACACAGACACACACTCACAAACTCACCCCCCCACACTCACACATACATACATACTAACAATGTTGGGTTAAACGGAACTGAAAGGCAAAAGATAACGAAATAGTAAAGTCTTATATTTATGACATGAAAAGAAATTGGAATCTTGGGAAGATCTCTATCATTCCAGTAATTATAGGAGCAGCTGAACTCATAAAAAAGAATTTCAAAAACTACCTCGTGAATATACCCGGTGAACCAAGTGCAAGAGAAATACAAGCAATTGCACTCAAAGGAACAGTTCGAATTTTAAAAAAGATTTCTTGGTTGGAATATCTGAAATAGTGTACGAATGTTTGGAATCTGGTAAGATGCCCCATCCCCATAAAAAAACGATTAGAAAATTAAAACAAGAGAGGCACACACACACACACACACACACACACACACACACACACACACACACACACACACACACATGTGCGCATGCACACATGCACATACACACACGCACACACATGCGTGCGCGAGCACACACACACACACACACACACACACACACACACACACGGACACACACACAACGTCCGAGATTATGTGGATGACGTAGAGGCCGCGTCGCAATGAGGAAATAAATGAAATAAACACAAATAAAAACGAGTTGTATTTCTTTTCTATTCTTTGTCTGCTTGGTCTCCTTTTCCTCTGCTGATATAACGCGTTGGGTTAGGGTTAGAAAGGCACATTTATTTAACACAGTATGAAATTTCTAAATTTTTGTTTTTCGTCCATGAAACTTATGGACATACTAGCAAAGATACCTGCACAAAATGCGGGTATCTTTGCTATACACTCGGGTACCCATTCTGCTAGCACCCTTGCAGTAAGTGGATGTTGCAAGAGCTGTGCCAAATATGACCATAACCTTTGACCTTGACCTTGAAAAAGGTGTGCACCATTCCTAGGCTGGAGACCATCATCATGTCCAGTGATGTAGGCTGTAGGAGAGTATATATATATATATATATATATATATATATATATATATATATAGAGAGAGAGAGAGAGAGAGAGAGAGAGAGAGAGAAAGAGGCTACGATCTTGACCTTTACCTTAAAAAATGGTGTGCGTCAATCTCTGGATGAGGGACCATCATCATGCCAGGTTTGGTTATGATCGGTCCAGTGGTGTGGGTTGTAGGAGAGTTGTACACACAGGCATACACGAATGCTGTCTCTATAGATTTCTGTACTAACACCTTCCGCTTTCATCTCTCCTTTAATGTACACGCAAACGAAGACAACTTAATAAAGTTATTCTGAATGTTAGAAATGAGACTTTGTCCATCTGTTCTACATTTCAAAGGCAACGGCTGAATACTTAAAAAAAAATGCTCTCCTTTTTTTGAATGCAGATGTAAACAGATAGTAACATTGGATGCTACTAAGACTCTGGTATTGTAATAAATATAATAAACAATTATAATAAACCAGCAGGCTGCCCAGCGATGCCCGGTTGTAAAATACGCATAATATTATATTTAAATTCATATAGAAACCGAGACATGTGCATGAAAGTATTATGTGTTTTTTTTTGTTAAACAGTTCACTTCTTGTAAGTAAAAAAAAAAAAAAAAATACTCGAACTGAGATTGAAACCCAAACCTAAAAACAGTGAGTCAAGTATGATAACCATTAGGCTAGCTTAATACAATCTTTAAAAAGTGTTTTTAACCCTACTTATTCTTAATATAAGGAATTGGTCATGTGAACCACTCACGCATGCGCATTTGTGAAACAGTTAGCAAATAGATAAAACTCTGATGACCCCCCCCCAAGTATCAAATTTTCGATTTTGACCCCTTAGCAACCCGTTTTATCCGGATGAAAACCAATTAAAAAGTTTTCCATAAGTCTGAATATTCTATATACCAAATTTCAAGTCTGTAGATTAAAAATTCATAGAGTATATAGGTTGACAAGTGTCCTCACATACACACACATACACACACACACTTTCATTTTTTATAGACATACTAGCAGGTCACCTGGCGTTGCCCGGTCGTAAAATACACATAAGTATTATATTTTAATTCATACAGAATTCTTATTTATTATAAACGGAAATACCATAGATATAGATTTACATCAACAAACCTGCAGTTCTTGGAAAGAAACTACTGGAATAGAAAGCTGTATTACAATGACATGTTAAAACAGCAAATTTATGAAGACCACTAAATCAACAAGTCAAACGAGCTGGAACAAAAGAGGCAGGGAATAGCTCGGACAATTCTGAAGAACACATGCCTTAATAGCACTTATAGAAAAAACTGAGGTTAGTAACATCAGGTCTATAAGAGAGAGGTTGCAGAAAAGAAAGGATACGACCAATCAAATTCTGGATATATTTTTGCATCTTCAAAGGGACAAAGATTCTCCAGACCAAATATAATAACAGTACAAATACATGGTCTGATAGTATGTCAGGATAAAGAAATAGCCTCAGGTGCTTAGAGCGATAGAGAGAACTGAATTTATGAGAAGCAGAAAGAACAATGGATTTAATATATGAACTTCAAGAAAGAGTTGATGGGAAAAAGAAAAGGACCAAGAATTTTCAGAGTCGATTTGTATTCAAGACCAGAGCCATCCATAAAAATCTCAGGAAGAAAGATACGTCTATAATTGAAAATCAATACTGGAGTCATAATGGGATTCACAATTAAACCCAGGTCAACTTGTAGATTTCAACTGATTCAAAGGAGATAGATGAGAAGCAACACCAGAATAGAGAATGGTACTATAGATGTTAAATTTCTGAATGATATTCAAAAATTTACTCTAAAAGCGAATCACTAATCAAGATTTCATTGTAGATTTCAGCTGATTCAAAGGAGATAGATGAGAAGCAACACCAGAATAGAGAATGGTACTATAGATGTTAAATTTCTGAATGATATTCAAAAATTTACTCTAAAAGCGAATCACTAATCAAGATTTCATTGTAGATTTCAGCTGATTCAAAGGAGATAGATGAGAAGCAACACCAGAATAGAGAATGGTACTATAGATGTTAAATTTCTGAATGATATTCAAAAATTTACTCTAAAAGCGAATCACTAATCAAGATTTCATTGTAGATTTCAGCTGATTCAAAGGAGATTGATGAGAATCTCTGGATTGCGATTTAACTCACCTATTTCGTTTCGCGAGCTGGCAGGCCTCGAAACGTCAACTCCCAAAACAAATTTAGGAATTGACACTGAATTTCAGACGGATCTCTTTATTCAATCCACGAGAGCAGCAGCTCATTCTATCATTCATGTTTTGGTTGTCATTCAGAAAAAATAAAATTCCAGTTTTTTGTTTCTGAATGTTTTACATGAAGATCAATAATTCGTACTATTTGGATTATTCGGACAACTGTTCTTATCTTGAGTGTTATTTTTGGGTTGATGTAACCTCCGGCCTTCTTCAACTGTATGTTGTTGAACTTGGGAATCTGCTTGCCATTTCGAACTGAACCCTTTTGTTTAACCTAAAGATGTAGTGTGAATAACAAAAAAGCGGAATTCCACAAAAAAGAAAAAAAAAAAAAAAAAGAAAAAAAGAAGAAAAGAAAAGAAAAGAAAAGAAAAGAAAAAGACATCTAAAGAGCGGAGGACGCACATTCCTATTATTATGTGTTTCTAAGAGTGGGACAAATATGTCGCTATAATTTTGAGACTCACTTACCAACATCGCAATATTGTCCTGTCCATCCTGGCTGGCAAACACATTGGTAGTTTTTTTCTTGTCTGCCTTTGGCGATACTAGGGTCATTGTGACTGCTCTGCAGTTTAAGGCATGAAACAGTGTGAACCCCACAAGGGCTCCCACGGCAACTATCCATATCCCCTTGTTGTGGTAGTTCACAGTGAGTGCCTTGCCAACCTGACGGACAATAACAGCTAAACCCATTGGCCAAGTCCTGGCAATGACCTCCATTTCGGCAGGGGTTAAAACTGCACTCGTTTACTCCTGTGGGAAATTTTAGAATTAGGGGTCAAATAAAAACAAAACAAAACAAAAACAACCAGATAAGTAAAATTAGTATTTATTAGTATTTTGGAATTCTTGAGATGAGGATTGTTAATTTTTATTATTCATACTACTGTTCTCATCTGGGATATTCGCACAACGTTTTGACCGATGTAACCTCTAACCTTTTTTAATCGAATCTTGTCACACTTGGGAATCTTTCAGTTGAACTCAATATCTGAATGGAATAAAAAAAATAAAAAAAATATCTTTATCTATATATCTATAAAAGTGAATGTGTCTGTCTGTCTGTGTATATTTCCCTACGCAATAACTCTGTCAATTTTCAGTCTACAGACTCGAAATTTGATATACAGCGTACTGAGATTTGGAAAAATCTTTGAGATCCGTTTTCGGCCAGAAATTTCGCTGTTAAGGGGTCAAAGTTCAATGAGTTGACCTTTGAGAACTCTACCAAACGTCTCCGACAATTTTGGGTCTACACACTTGAAATTTTAAATATAGGTTCCTTGGACATGGATCTAACTTAATAACTTGATTAAAGCCCTAAACAATAAATGTTAAGGGGTCATAATAGGGTCAAAGTTAAAAAAAATTGACCGTTTTTTTTTTGCTCAGCATACACCTCACACTTGTATTTATATACTATATATATATATATACTAGCAAAAGTACTCGTCGTTGACTGGGTTCAAAAACAGCCTCCAGAAAATGGATTCTGATTTATGAAAGTATGATAGGTTATGAAAATGAAGGGTTGTAAAGAGATAGCTTCGAATTTGGGGGCATCAAAACCAAAGCAAAATATGATGAAAGTAAAAATAAAATAGATAAACCCCATAATTTATTATACCATACCTGAAACACTTATCACAATATTCTGTGGATCTATATTAAAAAACCTTGTTAAACTTTGTGACATATTTCCATCCTATGGAGGTCAGGCGCGAACGAACACCCCATAATTTTATTGTACCATATTTCTTCAAACTGAAACATAATTATCAAAGTATACTTACGCAGATAGATATGAAAAGTCTTTATTAAAGTTTGTGCCTATTTCCATTCTATAGAGGCCAGGCGCGAACGCACACCCCACAATTTTATTATACCATCCCTATTTAAGTTAAAACATACTTATCAAAGTATTCATAACACTTGTAAACGTTTTTTTTTTTTAATTTTTAAAATTTTTTATTTCCATACTTTGTGGACCAGGCTCGTACGCAGACCCCACAATTTTAATGAATCATCATTATGCATTCATGACCTAAAAGTTTCAGCTCTCTGTTGCAGATATTGACGGTGTGAGACTCTAAGAAAGCAACCCCTGCCATGGACGTGCGTCAGAAGCAGAGATGCGTCATTAACTTATTCCGTGCAGTAAAATATTAAACCAATCAACATTCATCGGCGCCTGTTGAACGTCTATATAGTCGATGCAGTGGATGTCAGCACAGTTAGGAGATGGGTTTGTCGATTTCTGAGTGGCGACAGAGATGTGAATGATAAAGTGCACTCTAGTTGCTGGTAAAAGTGCATTGAGAATGGTGGTGACTATGTACCTCGTTTTAATGGTACAATTCATATTTCCACAGCTCTTCAATTTTTTGTTTTTCTTTTAGTTAAAAATAAGATGTATTACTTTTAGGACGACCATTGTATAATTCTCCCAGCTGAGTAAAAATATGTAACCAGAAAAATGTAATAATCCATAGTAATAAATATAGTGATGACTAGTAAAATTGCACATTTAAAAAACAAGCTCCCAAAATTCATACTAGAATTGTCTGTGGCGTAACGGATACAAGTGCAAGGTTATAATCACTTTTAAGTAACAGAATTCTGGCGGTTGAAAGTTTAATCCTCAACGAAATACTTAAGACTTTGGTACTTATTAAGAATCGGCACCGCGCTATTTTTAAATAGTTTTTCAGGTTAAATTCAAGTTTCACAATGTCGTTTTTATTTTATTACATTGTTAGGTAGAAGCACAGAATAGTTACAAAACATCCTCCCCTCCCCCATGTTAAGAATGGCTTTCAAAATAATAACGTTATTATTTCAGTGCGGTACCAAAAATACATAAGTACCAAGAATCGATCGATCGATGCCTCTGTTCAGTCTCAAGAAATAATGGATACCCCTGTGTGTGTAATTGTGAGGCAAAGGTTGCACAATCTCCAACCACATATCTCTTGAATCGGCACTGCTTGGATCCAGTAGCAAGGAAAATCCAGGACGACTGGAAACAATGCTAAGATAAGCAGAGAACACATACAGCATTTGGAATTTCCAAATGGTCACCCATTTTAGTACTGACCAGGTTCAACGTTGCTTAACTTCAGTGATCTAACGGGCACCAGTGTATTAATGTGAATTATGCCGAATATTATCATTAGCATATTCCAGAAAGGTTACATAAACTGCCGGAAGGTGCAGGAATGCTTAACCAATGAAATCGCAGCAATCGACAATTGGAAAGCTGTATCTTTCATTCATTAAATTGCTAGATGAAAGTATAAAATAATTATAAATCCTTTCCCTCCTTTCCATCCATATATTAAGAATGGCTTTCTAAATAATAGCATTATATTTCAGCACGGTTCGTAAATGCACAAGTACTTTTTTTTCACTGAAATTACCATAACTGTTTGTGATTATAATTATGTTTTTTTCCCCCTTAATTTTTAAGCATTTGCTAGCGTTTTAAACATCGTTTTTGCTATAAAAAAATGCAATTTTTGTTTGTCACCTTTTTGAAAATTAACCCCAAAAATACAACCGAAAGTTTTTGTAAGCTGTTCAGAATATGCCTGCAATGGGTGATGGAACAGGAGAAAACTATACCATTCTTTCATTTGAAATTTTGTAAAGATTCCCGAGTTTCAAAAGGTGTACCTGAAAAAAGTTTGGAGGTTACATCGGTCAAAACGTTATGAAGATAACATCCAAGATATGGACAGTAGTCTGAAAAATTCAAATGATATTAGTGTTAGTCGTATTAGTGCAGTAGGTGATTTTTCTTTTGTTTTGCTTTGAGATTGTTGTTGCCTTACGATTTCGTTTTGTTTAAAAAAAAAAAAGATGAAAGGAACGTGTTTAGCCGAAATGATAGATTTTTCTTTCTTTTTCTTTTTTAATTAACAGGTCATCACTTATCAAGGTAATTTCAGCGTTAAAGAAGACCTTATACTCGAATACCTTTATACCAGACATACTGGACAAATGAATCTCTGAAACCATAGAAAATGATCTCCGGTCTGTAGAGTCCAGAGAGTCTTCTACTCTGAAAGTTTTTTCCTTTAAACTGCTAGGCTTTACTTACCCCCCCCCCCCGCCACTGTAACCTGCTTCCCCGACTGTACTAGGATGCAGAATTTTAACGCTTCCTTTTAACACCAGAATTTTTTGTATGCAATAATTTTTTTAATCATGAAACCCACACGTGACAGAAGTTAGCGTGCAACTAATGCACGAGCATAAACAAATTTCTCATTCACTTGTTGAACCATGCATAGACCTCTACTTTGAAGACCAGTTGGGCTGACAAGCCACTAAAAGTAAGAAATATTGTTTTTTTTTTGTTTGCAGATGACTTGAAAGTACAATTTGGCAGCAAAGAGTTAAATGTAACGTGAACAGTCATCTCGTTGCTCAACTTCCAACTTAGCATGTTCCTGTAGGTATGGTCCATAATGCACAGTAGCCCCTTAAATCTCAGTGACAATTTGTCTTGTTTGGAGTGAATATAACTAAACCATTAGCATTTGGAATTCCTTTCTTGTTCCCTGTATCTCTATCACAATACGCAGAAATTAAAATGTAATGTAAACAAACATCTCATTACACAACTCCCCACTTATAATGCCCCTATAAATCTGTCCCCTAATTCAGTCTCAGCTGCAATGCACCTTGTTTAAGGCGATCATTTTGAATTCTAACGAATATGGTTCATTGGGAAAAATAATTGCATTTCAGTTTCTGAATTTTAATAGCTATGCGTCGATTGAAAAAGAAAAATATCATTCATTCCATACCATAAATGCATCATATATTTTGAATTGAAACGGTTATTTTCACATTACAAACATACCAAATATTTTCAAATATTGTACTGGTATTTTATTTTGTCAAATTAATATTTCTGGAAAAGTTTTGGAATAAAGGCGAGACGTTGATGAATATATAAATAATTTTGGTTTTTCCATTTTCATATGTATATAGTCTGTTTATTATAGAAACATTATTGGTTACATATGTGCATACATGCTTCAGTGGAATCTCAATTCAGAGAGACTCACCTCATCAGACCAAAAAAAAAAAAAAAAAAAAGGAACAATATTAAAACCTTTTTTTTTTAGGTAGTTTTTCTGAATTGAGGTGCCACTGAAAAAAGGTATACACTTATGTAACCAATGCTGCTTGTATAATAAACATACTATACTTGCTCTGTCCTCCATCGAGCACTTTAATAAACACAGGAGTTTAAGTGGATCTACATCCAAAAAAACAAACTATACAACTATTATATATATGATGGACTCTCCCATCGGTTTCGACATATGAGGTTCTGCCACAACAACCAAGTTGCTTGGAAATCAACACAGATGATTTGTTTATAGTGGTGAAGGCTTTGTGTAGAACCAATCACACATTTTGGTATTACTGCTAACCTCCGTCGGCGCAGATGACTGCCACAGGACAGAGTATACAGTAGACTGCAGGTTTTTACATCAGAGTTACTTTCTCCTAGATGCATGTCTTAATGAAGACTGGAGGTAAGTAAATAAATAAATATATATATATATATATATATATATATATATATATATATATATATATATATATATATATATATACACACACCCACACACACACAGACAAATAAATAGGAACAACAAAAGCAACAAAAACAATAACAACAACAAAACACATTCCAAACCACCAAAAAATTAAAAACAAAAGGAAAAAAAAGACACATCAAATTAAAACAAACTATAATGTTAAAAAGGAAAGTGCTTAGTGTGATTATTTTTTTCAGATATGGTCTTCAAAGCAGGTTACTATTATTTAAATCAATAACACAGCATAATATTTTGAAATACTGTCTCTATAGTACTGATGAAATACCTAAAAACAGTTATCTGATTGCTCCATTTGTATAACTACATTTTTTGAAAGAGTTCATAATGAATTAATGTTTGGTTTTGGTTTGGTATAGGCAGAAGAAAGTTGGGCAGTGCCCAAGTGAAGAAAATCAAATGACAGAAAGTTCCTTGGGTCATCAAAGGTCTGTCAGCAGTTAACTTTCGGCGAAGATGGTCGAAGCTTAAGCGTCCAGTGGACAGGAACAGAAAGGAGAGAGAGAGAGAGAGAGAGAGAGAGAGAGAGAGAGAGAGAGAGAGAGAGAGAGGATTACTTTCCAAGTTTCTTCCAGGGTTCTCTCTGCTGACAGAACGTAATTCCCCAAAGGGGTTGAAATAGTTTTTCAAGGAACAGATGAAATCAAACACCTTACAAGTTGATTGGTCAGTGTATAACCGAATAGCCTACCAGATACATTATTTCGCGAGAGAAAATAATTCTTTATTTGCGAATACTACAATTCTAGCGTTTTAAGGCAGCGTTTTAAGACAGAGAAAAATATAGATACACAGTAAGGCAGAGGCAGAGGGAGGGAGAGAGAGAGAGAGAGAGAGAGAGAGAGAAAGAAAGAAAGAAAGATGTACACAGAGAGAAAGATGCACAGAGAGAGATATATACAGAGAGAAATATATATATATATATATATATATATATAGAGAGAGAGAGAGAGAGAGAGAGACAGACAGACAGACACACACACACATAAACAAACAGATAGATACAGTAAAAGAGAAATAAATACAGATAGATAGATAGATAGAGAGAGAGAGAGAGAGAGATAGAGAGAGAGAGAGAGAGAGAGAGAGAGAGAGAGAGAGACCCTACACACAAAGTGAGAGCGATACAAAGAAATACAGAGAGAAAGAAAGAGACAAACAGACAGGAAAAGAGAGATAAATACAGGAAAAGAGAGATAAATGCAGAGAGATGTAGAAAGAGATATAAAGATATAGTGAAAGAGAGACGGGCAGAGCTTGATATAGGAAAAGAGGGATAAATGCAAAGAAAAAGAGAGGAAGAGAAAGGTACAAGGCGAAAGATCTATACGCATACAGAGAAAGAGAGAGAGAGAGAGAGAGAGAGAGAGAGAGACAGACAGACAGACAGACAGACAGACAGACAGAGACAGAGAGAGAGAGAAAGATTTAGGAGTGAGAGTTACTCCTAAACTAATAAATTGAATAAAACCTTGTTTATATACGGACGAATCATAAATAGATGTCTTACAAAAAAAAAAAGAAAAAAAAAAAAAAGGCTGTTTCTTACCTGCTTCACAGAAGCGCCCAGTCCACCCACTGGCACAGGTACAAGCTGTCTCCCCTTTCACAAGTTGGCATGTTCCACCATTTTGACAATGATTCGTCTCGCATCGAGAATCGACTGTGTTTTTTTTTTTTTTAATTATAAAAATAGCAAAATTAATAAATTTCAATTTTTAGAAAATTGAAAACCGACAACAAAATATTTTTAAAAAATTATTTATTTTAAAGGGTACGCTTTCAACATAAATGCCCTTTTCACTCTGAGACCTTTATCAATTTATCCATACTAGTGGGACCTGCGGAAATTCCTCAGGGGACTCATCCATATGTAATATATTATTGTTGGCATTCTGTAGATGTTCAATGTAAATGGAGGCGTTCTAATATTATTGTAGCTCTTTTGTTAAAACTGCAAAAGTATTTATCTAAGCTAGCATGAACGCCGGCAAAGCCCGGTCATAAAGTACGCTTAAATATCATAGTTTAATTCTTGCAGATTTCGTATATTATAGATTATAGAATTACTCTTCTATTAATCTAAAGTTTTTATATATTATAAGGTTGCGATTTCATAAACGAAAAAATATGACTTGTGTGTATTAGCTTGAATCGAAATTGAAACCAAAACTTATGAAAAAAATATATGTATATACATATAACCTGAGTTCCATCAGCTATAATCGAAACCAAAACCAAAACTTATAAAGAATTAAAAATTATTTATATAAAAAATAGATGACTTAAGTGCCATCAGCTATAATCGAAACAGAAACTAAAACTTCTTGATAAAATTATTTATTAAAAGAAATGAAAGTCCATAACAATTAAACGACAGTCACTTGGATGTAAGCGTGACACAGAAAATAAATAAACAAAATAAATAAATAAATAACGCTATCCTATTAATATATAGATTAGAGGTTATCTCATAGTATTCACTCAAATGAGTTATTTGTAGTAGAAAATATGCTACTTATAACGTCATAGAATCCGCCCGAACGATCTATTTATAATGTCATAGAATTCACCCAAATGATTTATTTATAATGTCATAGAATTCACCCTAATGGTCTATTTATAACGTCATAGAATCCACCCAAACGATCTATTTATAATGTCATAGAATTCACCCAAATGATTTATTTATAATGTCACAGAATTCACTCAAATGATTTATTTATAATGTCATAGAATTCACCCTAATGGTCTATTTATAACGTCATAGAATCCACCCAAACGATCTATTTATAATGTCATAGAATTAACCCAAATGATTTATTTATAATGTCACAGAATTCACTCAAATGATTTATTTATAATGTCATAGAATTCACCCTAATGGTCTATTTATAATGTCATAGAATTCACCCAAATGGTCTATTTATAATGTCATAGAATTCACCCAAATGATCTATTTATAATGTAATAGAATTCACCCAAATGATTTATTTATAATGTAATAGAATTCACCCAAATGGTCTATTTATAATGCCACAGAATTCACCCAAATGATTTATTTATAATGTCATAGAATTCACCCTAATGGTCTATTTATAACGTCATAGAATCCACCCAAACGATCTATTTATAATGTCATAAAATTCACCCAAATGATTTATTTATAATGTCACAGAATTCACTCAAATGACTTTTTTATAATGTCGTAGAATTCACCCTAATGGTCTATTTATAACGTCATAGAATCCACCCAAACGATCTATTTATGATGTCATAGAATTCACCCAAATGATTTATTTATAATGTCATAGAATTCACACAAATGATTTTTTTATAATGTCATAGAATTCACCCTAATGGTCTATTTATAATGTCATAGAATTCACCCAAATGGTCTATTTATAATGTAATAGAATTCACCCAAATGATCTATTTATAATGTAATAGAATTCACCCAAATGATCTATTTATAATGTAATAGAATTCACCCAAATGATTTATTTATAATGTAATAGAATTCACCCAAATGATCTATTTATAATGTAATAGAATTCACCCAAATGATCTATTTATAATGTAATAGAATTCACCCAAATGGTCTATTTATAATGTAATAGAATTCACCCAAATGATCTATTTATAATGTAATAGAATTCACCCAAATGATTTATTTATAATGTAATAGAATTCACCCAAATGGTCTATTTATAATGTCACAGAATTCACCCAAATGATTTATTTATAATGTAATAGAATTCACTCAAATGATCTATTTATAATGTAATAGAATTCACCCAAATGATCTATTTATAACGCCATAGAATTCTCACAAATGAAGTTTTGATAGCATCATAGAATTCAAGCCAAAGGACATTCCATAAAAGTACTTGTAAACAACCACAGGGATGCAACATCGTGGTGATAGGACAGTAGTTGGAGCCTGGTTGACAGCGTGGGGTTTGTTAGATTGGTGATTCTTTTTTTTTTAACTATATCCAATAGAGAGAGACTAGGTTGCTCTGACAAAATTATAGCACTGGTTCCCTCTCAATGTAAATACCCCTGACTAATGCAAAAAACAACAAAATCCAACTCTTTCACTGTAGAGCCCTGCCCCCATACATACACCCGATGCTGGAGAGTCTTTTACTCTGAAAGTTTCTTTCCTCAAACTGCTAGACTTTACAATTCCTTCTCTGTAATCTGCTTTGCCAACTATACTAATATGCAGAAATTTAAATGTAGTATAAACAAATATCTTGCTGCTCAACTCCCTGTATCCCTATAAGCATGGTTCCTAATTTATAGTAGCCCCCTAAGTCTCAGTGGCAGCTTGGTTTGTTTTGGGGTGAATCTGATTTAAAAAAAAATATAATAAAAAATAAAAAAAAAAGTAAGTTTTTATCATCTTACCTCTCTCACAATTACGCCCTGAGAAACCTTCTTTACAAGAACATATATACTCATCTGGACGCTCGTTTCGACAGGTTCCACCATTTAAACAGGGATGATGGGTTCCGCAATAGTTCAAATCTAAAATGAACAGACAAATTTATTAGGAAATTAACAGATTGATCATTAGTGTCAGCTTTGTTGGCACCGACAAAAGAATGGCTTACTTCAAGATAGTATGCTGGCTCCATTACTGTACAATATCTACACAAACGACCAACCCCGAAACCAGAACACTGGACGATTCATTAGTGCTGACGACTTTTGTGCAACATCCCAAGAGAGCACTTTTAAGTTATAAAAACAAGCCTCAACCCTAAAGGAGCTACTCCTCTACTTTGAGAACAAAACTTCTAAAGACTGGAGTTTGCTCGTTTGAACATCTTGGAATACAGCTTGAAAATTGCACCAATCCTGTCTGCTTTGGTGTAACCTTGGATCGCATGCTCTCATTCAAGAAACATGTTACGAAGATAAAAATATGAAAGTCAGCTATTGAAACAACATCCTAAAGAAATTGATCACCTCCAAGTGGAGAGCTATAGCCAAGGGGGTTCATTGGCCTTTGAGGAGTAAGCCTTTCCTATTTGGGAGAGATCAACTTATACTAAAAAACTAAACTCAGCATTGTATAATACCTGCCACTCAGTCACTAAGCTTATCAACCTGAACACCTTGCACCTCCTCACTGACATTTTCGATTATTAATTATTTATTTAATTACGTAATGTGTCGAACCAGAATGGTCGGAATTTTTGAGGTAAACCTCATCTTCAGAGTGATGAGAAAAAAATGTACAACCATGTGATTGGGGGTGTATTTTTTTTTTTTTTTTGCTACATGGCCTTGTCTGCCCTCTACTGTCCAAATGGTGCATCTTGAAAGATCTTGCAGAGTACAACAATAATGCAACAGACTGCGTAAAAAAGTGTGAAACTGTTATATGACCACATGCATCAAAGATAGAAGAAGAAGAAGAAGAAGAAGAAGAAGAAGAAGAAGCGGGATTATCATCATCATTGTCGTCGTCGTCGTCGTTGTCATCGTCGTCGTCATCATCATCATCATCATCAACGACATCATGAGAATTTTTTGATCAGACCTGATTAATTAAGTTGAAAGATCGGTTTCAACCAAGAAAATCAAAATTAAGAGAAAGATGCGGAGTGTATATGTGAGGGGCGGGGGACAGGAAGTTATTCTTTAACAACACAAAACTTATCTAGCACTGATTATCCAGATCACAGCATTTTTTCGCCAGTCATCTGACACTCATGAGTGGCCTTTGGGCCTTATCTTTGATAAATGGTGATTCTCTATTAAAAGAAAAAGAAAATAAACAAAACATGCCAAAATGTAAGACGGATCTTAAACCGAATGTGATGTTGAAAAAAAAAAAAAAAAATAGATGAAAGTTCTTAGGTAAGTAGACGCAGAACAGTTGAGATAGCAGGGTTACTTCACAGAGGGATAAGCAAGGAAACATGGGAGAAAGTGGTAAGGATGGACTTGAGAGAAAGAGGGATAAATAAAGACCAGGCTAGAGATAGATTAGTTTCGAAGTTATTTTCTACAAGCTGTCCAGTACATGCCAGCATGTAAAACAAACAGATGATGATGATGATGATGATGATGGTGATAATGGTGGTGGTGGCGGTGGTGGTGGTGGTGATGATGACGATGATGAGGATGGTGGTGGTGGTGGTGTCGATGATGATGGTGGTGATGATGACGATGATGATGATTTATTTTATTTCTTTTTACTAACCTTTGTTACATAGAATGCCACCCCAATTTCGATCACATTCACACGTCCACGCCTTTTTACACGATCCATAGAGGCAGCCTGGATAGGGGATACATTGGTCGCAGAGGGGACCCTGCCAGCCGAACTCACAGCTAAATGAAAAAAAAAAAAAAAATAAATAAATAAATAAAATGCTACAAATTATAATTATGACAAACAATATAAAATTGAACTTTTGATTTAATTTAATTAAAAAAAAAAAATTATATTTCTGATTTTTTTTTAGATGACGGTTTATTATTTGGACTATTCGGACTACTGTTCTCATCTTAAGTATTATTCTCACGTTTCGGCATGCCACCCACTAAAAACAAGATTAGAAGAAAACCAGAAACATTGGCTGATCGCATATGAAGGGAAAAGGGAATCTACGTTTATGGGACGAAGTAAAAATTATAGACAGAGAGGAACGATGGAGAGTAAGACGACTGAAAAAAGCACCACGTGTTGTGTGACAATCAATTAAAAAGTAGACCTAGTATAGAATTAACATGATATGGGGACCGTTAATAATAAATAATACATAATATATACAGTACTAAGCAAATCTGGACCAGACACTAAAGTACACCACCGGAAAACTCACCACAGTTTTTATGCCATACATGAAGGGCTTGTCAGACAAACTTCAAAGAATATGCAATCTATATGACATCAGGACAATATTCAGAAGCGATTCAACTTTCCGGAAACATCTTGCGCGAGTCAAGCCCCATACAGAAAAAAATCATGACTAAGATCGAGTCAAGCCCCATACAGAAAAAAATCATGACTAAGATCGAGTCAAGCCCCATACAGAAAAAAATCATGACTAAGATCGAGTCAAGCCCCATACAGAAAAAAATCATGACTAAGATCGAGTCAAGCCCCATACAGAAAAAAATCATGACTAAGATCGAGTCAAGCCCCATACAGAAAAAAATCATGACTAAGATCTGTGTATATGAAATCGCATGCACATGTGAAAAACTATACAAAGGGTGAGACGTGTCGTCCACTAAAAGTATGGTTAAAAGAACACTGAAAAGCCGTAATACCTGGAGAGATTGAAAAATCTGGTATGGCTGACCATATACGGAAGGAAAAGACAAACCATTTACTCTTATTGGATGAAGTAAAAATTATAGATAAAGAAGAAGGGTGGAGAATAAGACGACTCAAAGAAGCATCACGTATGTTGACAGATGATTTGTTACCAAACAGACCTAGTATAGGATTTAGTAGGATATGGGAACCGTTAATTATGAATAACAGATAAGAAAAAATATAGTAATATATAGTAATAAGCAGAAAAACAAGAATAGGTTTAGGACTCATCAAATTCATATTAGAATTGTTTACAAGGTTCAGTGGCGTAATGGTTAAAGTACTAGGTATTTAACTTCTAAGTGACACTTTACTGGAGGTTGATGGTTCAATCCACATTGTAAGCAATACTAAGTTGGTTGTTTTTGATTTACGGCATATCAACCCTTTTCAGGTTATTTAATACCGAATCCAGTGATTTTGAAGAGAATTTTTTTTCAAGCCGGTTTTATATTTAAGCCATAGTTGGGACCCTAACAGGTACTATCACTTCGGGTCAGAGTGGACCTGGGAGCAATGGCAATTAAAGGGTGGCTTTACACTCCCCAAAGCTCGCAAGCTGGAGCCTCACCATCGGATATAGTTTACGGTCATATCCAGGGCCGCAATACTAAGAATGCAATTGTGAATTACTTAAGATGGAACGCAAGCATGATATCTCTGTTTGAAATTCTGTGCAGATGTTCAAGTTTAACGAAAAGATTCCTGAGTTCGACAAGATATAGCTGGAAAAAGGTGGATTACACCATCCGAAATGGTGTGAGAATAACATCCAAGCTTTGAAGAGTATTCCGAATAATCCAAGCATAATGAACTATCAATTTAATAAATAATTTTTTTTTATAATCAAGTAATTTATTTAAGAAATATTTAATCCAACATTTTATTTGATTAAAAAATATAATTTGATTAAAAATCACTTAAAAAAACAAATTTTTTAAAAATGATTATTTCTTAACTAATTTTTAATAAAATTATATTTTTTTAATCAAACAAAATGTTAGATTAAATATCTTTTAAATGAATTATTTGATTATTTTATATCAATTTGATTTAAAAACAAATACGGTGTTTCGAATGAACAGAAATAAAATATACAATATTATTATTACAGGGTGAACCCCCCTCCCCCCTATTACAGGGTGAACCCCCCCTCCCCCCAAAAAAACAAAAGCTAAATGGAGGCCATCTAGAACATATGCTGTAGAACGGAGAAAAAAAAAGCCAAAGACCCTAGTGTTTTGATGTGATGTTTTGAATATAATAAACTAGTTATGACCAAAGTTTCATTTCATTTGGACAAAACACTAAGAAACGGAGCCTAATTAGAGTTGGGACCCGTTTTTTATGGGTCACCTGTATATATATATATATATATATATATATATAAAAATAAATAATTTCAATAAATATTGATATTTAGTCGCTTATTATTATGTGTATGTATATGTATGTGTGTGCGCGTGTTTGTATGTGTGTGCGTGTTTGTGTGTGTGTGTGTATGTGTGTGTGCAGATTGAGAGAGAACAACCGGTTTGTCTGTAAGAAGAGAAACACAACAGAGCCGAATGCATACTCACAATATGGAGAAAATCTACCTGATATTTTCTCCATATTGTGAGTTCTTAGCTGTCTTCACTCTCTTGTATTTCTTGCACACAAACTTGTTGTCCTCTCTCAAACTACTAGTAATTTCACAGTAATTAATCCCCCCTCCACACACGCACGCACACACACACACACACACACACACACACACACACACACACACACACAGACTCACACGCAAAGACATACAGAGACATACATATTGCACTTAAGCGAACGGTGAGGATACTAAAAAGAGCTCTCGGTTGGTTCCAATAAAAAGCAGGGCAATGTTGGCAGCTGGTTTGGCTGCCCCATACCCAGCATTACAATCTTCAAAGGAAGAAAATTAAAAAACTAAAAAATAAATAAAAAAATAAAATAATAAAAATTTGGGATTACTATATAAACATTAATATTCATTTCCATTTTAAGTTTTTGGCTCGTAAGCATAATTTTTACTTCTTGACTATATATATATATATATATATATATATATATATATATATATATATATATATATATATATATATACAAAAGAGGGAAACAAATTTTACTTACTTGCATACGCCAGGCCTGTCACAAGATCCATGTGTCGCGTGACAACCAGCTAAACATAATGCTGCAATATAAAAAATACATATGAATAATTTTGTAATCTACTGAATTATATATATATATATATATATATATATATATATATATATATATATATATATATTAAAAAAAAACTAATTATATATATATATATATATATATATATATATGTATATATATATATATATATATATAAGGCGGTAGACAGGTACAGAGATAGCGAATGAGCGAAATTTATATCTGCTTTGTTTGCATTCGAACTAAGCGATACTAGGACTGATAGATAGATAGATTGACAGATAGACAAATGAAATCTGTGTTTGTATATATATATATATATATATATATATATATATATATATATATATATATTCCCAAAAAACTAATCATATATATATATATTTGTAGTCATCGACATACAGGACTGTTTCGTTGTATCACAATTCACCAGTGCTGCTAGACTAGCATCCCTTCACCTATATATATATATATATATATATATATATATATATATATATATATATATATATATATATATATACGCACACACACACACACACATGTGTGCATGCGTGTGTGTGTGTATGCAATATTTTCACCTATATAATATAGAAAAACACTCAAGATGAGAACAGTTGTCTGAAAAATCCAAATAATACGAAGTATCAATCCTCCTCTCAAAAATTCAAGCTCTAATTATTTAGTGTGACAATAAAATGTATACAATTGTCAATTTCCTACAGTTCTGAAAAAAACTATAGTAAATTGGAAATTCCTTAAACGTATGTATGCAAGTGCATGAAGGGTTGGAGTGTGTCTTGGTTGTCTGGTGGCATAGAGGTTAACGTAGAACTCCTAGCACCTTGAAACAATTCTGTCCAGGATGAGAGTGCTATCTTTTTCTTTTAGGTAGGTGATGTTGTTTCTGCCGAGACTGCCTTTTTTTTTTTTTTTTTGATGGACTTAATGCCTTTGTTTCCTTCAAGGACTTTTTTTTTTTTTTTCTTTTTTTTTACAAAGGCATCACCACATTATCAAGGCCCAGAGGCCACTCAAGGATAAGGGTTAAAGAGTGTACAGTAGAAATTGGTCAATATAGTAATCATTAGTAATGAAAATTTGGTAAATTTAATAACTTATATGGAACGGCTCATCAAGAACTTATTTACTTTAGACTTGAACACAACCATATTGTAGTCAGCCGGAAAGCAGGAAAACGGAATTTCTTTTGCCATTCTGTGTCTTAGAGTCTTACATATCTGAATGTATTCGATGTGCCGTACATTTGTACCACCTCTTTTCATCTGTTGTCGTCTCTCTCTCAGCTGTTTTTTAATTGTAGACCTGGAGGTATATATACTATTCCTTGCCATAATTGCCATCATAAATACGTTGGTGAAACTCAGCGTAAATTGGAAAAAAGGCTCAATGAACACAAAAGAGATATAAAAATTAGCAATTCTCTAAGTGCATTATTCTCTCATTCATTGCAACATAACCGCACCTTTGATTTTAAACAAGCAAAAGTAGTTAAATTTATTTAAAATAAACCGCGCCGGAGACTTCTTGAATCTGCGCTTATCGCAATTTCAAGCACTATTAAACAACGTGGAGGTTTCTATAACATAGCGCCATTAATAAGTAAACTGTTATTAAAAGAACATTATTTAACTGTGGACACAGGTTAACTTTCTCACACCATTCAAACACCCCCTGTAATAATTAACGCATAATCTCAATCAATAAATTACATAAAAAACACTCATTTCATTTCTGTTACAAACTTATATTTGAATTTCAACAGATATATCTTTTTCCCAATAAGAATATAAACTTGCGTTCATA
>NC_136524.1:61983191-61990691 GCF_053919585.1 Euprymna scolopes
GCAGACCAGCTTAATGCGGGTACGGGTCTCCTGCTTTATGGTTTTTTAAATCAGAGATTCGCTTCTCCTAGAAAGGTTGCATTCACCACGGCTTACGGGAGCCCTCTCCACCCCAACATGCACATACATACACACAAACACACGGTTCTAGTTAGCCGTTGACCCCGAAAAAGGGTTCATTCGCCCTTTGGAAGGTCTTGTTTTTAATCCTTCAGGGAGACTAGCCACCCTCCTCACCAAACAAGTCTGGTGGGGGAACCAGTTTAATTGCCGGTGACCCAACCATGAGGCAGGTAGTACTGGGTTACATGGTACCAGTAGCATATGACATGACTTGACGTACATACATACATACATACATACATACATACATACATACATACATTTAAACAGACAGGTGAGATTTATATTATAGATTATTTGTAGTCAAATTTTCTGAATAGATATTATTTATTTTTACTCGAGAGAACGTATAAATAAACAATAGAAATTCTGATCCCAGTGTTCATATCTAGAGAAGAAATCAAATCCTTTAAGGCCTGTTTCGTTATCGCCTATACAAACAAGGTATACAGACATCTTTGATTTTCAAGGAGGATGATTCATCAGAAGAAATGGTTAGAAAACTATTCTACCAAATAAAAAAAGAAGTCTCAAAGAAAACAAAATAAAACTGACAAGTCTATCGGTAGACCATTCACAAAACAACATTGTATTTACATTCAGAAAATGGCACCAGCTTCCATTGAAACAATTGTATATTTTTTCGATGAAAACTTTTCAAAGCAGATCACACACACACACACACACACACACACACACACACACACACACACACACACACACACACACACACACACACACGTATATATACAAACACACACATAATTCACTGCCCGCATAGCAGCAGCTGTATAGCGCAATGGTTAGAAGCTCTGATGTCGTTTTAAGTTTCGATCCTGGCTTGAGGTAGTTACTTGTCTAGCCGCACTGATGAGCTGTGAAACAGCAAAGCAGTACTGTATGTGGATATATATATATATATATGAATAAAAAAGAATGCGAAAAGTATAAAAGCTTATAACTTTTCTTTATTCGTTTTCAATTGGTGACGTGCAGGAATACAAAATAATAATATGAAAAAAAATTAAAAAACTTTTTTCATAAGTACATAATTTTCGACCGATCCTTCAGTCTTCATTGGTGTAGTATATAAAAAATATAAAAATACCAGCGGTGGTTGACGTTATATTTTGAGAAAAATAGAAAAACCGAATGAAATTATTAAAATAATCAACGTTTCGTCCCTATTTCAGAGGACATCTTCAGGATATTGAAGTAAAAATGTAAGAAAAGAAAAAGTCATAGATCATACGAAAAAGAGAACAGTTTTTGAATCCTACCCATGTCGGGATACGCACACATATGTTTGCCCTTCCCGACATGGGTAGGATTCAATAACTGTTCTCTTTTTAGTACGATCTATGACTTTTTCTTTTCTTGCATTTTTACTTCAATATCCTGAAGATGTCCTCTGAAATAGGGACGAAACGTTGATTATTTTAATAATTTCATTCGGTTTTTCTATTTTTCTCAAAACATATATATATATATATATATATATATATATATATATATATATATGTATACACACACACACACACACATATATATATCAAACATATATACATATATATACACACATATATATACACATATCTATGTATACATATATATACACATATATGCACATACATATAAACACACATATAAATATATATACATTTATATACACACATACATATATATACACATATATATATATATACGTATCTATACACACACACACATATATATATATAGATATATACATGCCACATACATATATATGTACATATATATATACACATGCATATATATAAAGATATGTGTTTATATATATATATATATATATGCATATATATATATATATGCATATATATATATATATATATATATAGATATATACATGCCACATACATATATATGTACATATATAGACACACATGCATATATATATATAAAGATATGTGTTTATATATATATATATATATATATATGCATATATATATGCATATATATATATATGCATATATATATATATATATGCATATATATATATATATATATATGCCTATATATAAAAATAAAGATAGTAAAAACCACAGAATATAAAAGACACCCCTATTTTATTTAAGCCCACTTAATTCGCACTTCCATTTAGAAATCGATTCACTTGCTTTGAACTATAATAAGTAAAGAAGATGTTAAACCAGAGGATGATGATGAAGCCTGCAAATAAAAATTGGATGAAACTTTATTCCTTACGTGTGGTGCAATCGTTGCCCATCCAGCCTTCCAAACACGCCTTGTCACCTTGTTCAGTGCATAAATAATGTCCGAAGCTGTCGTTTCGTGGTCGACAGAATTTGGTGCATGTCGTGTTGTAGTAATGTGCATCGCAGACAACACGGACCCGGTGTGTGATGCTGGCTACGGCACCGTCATGTGAAAAGGTGTGCCATTTTTGTCCAGGTAAGATCACGCCTCGGTGTGAGACACGTTCAATTAATTGACTTTTTCCTATGAAGGAAACAAGAGAGAAATAAATAATTTTAGTACTTAAAAACAGAATGCATTGGATGAAAATAAATTACATTAGAATTATACCTAAACATGCATTGTGATGCATGTTTAGGTGGTGCATATGAATGGCAGATGTTGTAAGTGATAGATTTTTTTTTACAAGGTAGTCACCATTTGTCAAGGCTTGAAATTTGTGATTGGTGCCAGCATTTTACTTCATTTCTGGCTTGCCCAATCAGGAACCATCTTTTTGGTGGGTATACTATCAATGTTGAATATTGAGTCTTGAAGAAAGTCAACAAGAGGAAAATTACTGCTTTTGAATTCTAGTATAACATCGATCAACAAATAAATTGAGAACATCGCCAAGATGCTGAAAAGAAGGTGAGCTCTCTTTACCATGCTAGAAAAATTACTCATACCAGAAAGAATCTTGCATCTTTACAAAGCTACAATTCATCCATGCATAGAGTATTGTTGCCACATCTGGGCTGGTGTATGTACCACTAGTCTCTCACTCCTAGACAAGGTCCAAAAAAGTCTCAAATCTAATAGGCCCCACATTGTCAATCAAGTTCCAATCTCCGTCCCATCGCAGTAATGTCACACCCTGAAGCCTGCTTTACAAGTACTTTAACAAAATATGTTCTGTTGAATTTGTAGCATTTGTGCCTCATTTTATTTAAATATATTTGACTAATCCAATAAACAGCAAAATCCCACCCCTTTATGGCTGAGATCCCTAGATGCTGAAAAATCTTCTACTCTAATAATTTCTTCTCTCTAACTGTTAGACTTTGGAATTCCCTCTGTTTCCTGTTTCCCTGACTGTACTAACTTGCTACGTTTAAATGTAATGTCAACAAACACCTTGCTGTTCAACTTCCCAGAGCCTCCCCTTAGACATGATCCCAAACAGTACATTCCATTGTTTGGGGTAAAAATGTAAAAAAAAAAAAATACACTTTTCATTTCTTTACAAAGAGGACATATCCTACCCTTCATACGTTAACTCTATGTACGGGACATTTATTTAACACTGCATGGACTTACTAACTGTTTTGCCAAATAAAGTTGTTTTAAAAAAATGGACAAAAATGGCTGGTCATATTCAATGCTGCCAAGACTGAGCTTGTTTCCTACAATAATTACAAGAAACCTCTTCTACCACCAATGGCAATGGCCAAGAACACATTACCTGGAAGTACTTCCTTTAAACTCTTAGGCCCAGCATTCACAGGGAACATGAACTGGAATAGATATATTGAGAGCATTGCCAAGGCTGCTGCTGGGAAGAAGTTGGGCTCCCTCTACCATGCTAGAAAACTACTTACGCCTGAAAGTATTATGTACCTCTATAAAGCCATCATCGCTCATGTATGGATTACTGTTGTCACATTTGGGTTGGAGCATCTGCTACTAATCTCTCACTCCTGGACAGGGTTCAAAAGAGACTCGCTAACCTATTAGGTCCTGAACTGTCATCTAGGCTTCAGCCTCTGTCCCATTGACGAAATGTTGCATCCCTCTGCCTGTCCTACAAGGTGAATGCTCTGACGAACTGCAAGCACTTGTACCCCCCTTGACGTAAATACCCCCAACAAACTCGACAAGCAGCCAAATCCCACCCCTACACAGTAGAGGTCCCTAGGTGAGTAGAATTCAATAATTTCTTCCCAACTGCTAGATTTTGGAACTCCCTTCCGGGATTCTGCTTCCTCAACTGTACCAACATGCAGAAGTTCAAATGTTATGTCCCCGATAGCAGCCCCCTACTTCAAAGTGGTACTGTGCCTTGTTTGGGGTCAAAATTGAATTTGAATGTTAGAATGGGATTTTGTCTTTCAGTTGAACAGTTTTGGTGACCCTGACGTGATTCGAACTTTACATGCAACCAAAATCACAGTTAGATTTTGAATGAGTATCTATCTATCTATCTATCTATCTATCTATCTATCTATCTATCTATCGTTTCCTCATAATTTACCCCAAACAAGGCAAATTGCCACTGAGACACAAGAGATTACTGTGAGTTATGGACCATGTCTATCGTGATCCTCTAAGTAGTGAGTTGAATGTTCATATTACACTTAAATTTCTATGTTTGTACAGTTTTTTGTTTTATCCAATATTTTGGGTTTTAGAATTTCTTATATAAATTTAACTTAAATGATCACCTATTTCAGCCATGCATGGGTAAATGGTGACTTTATAGAGATATTAGGATACTTCTGAAACAGTAAAATGATCCAACCATTGATCCAGTGACCTTGATCTTGGCAACAAATCTGATGTAAGACTTCCATTTTAGGTCTGGAGTGAAGGTCAGTCCCCAAAAATTGTCCAATTAGGGGACTTCCTCAAAACGAGAGTCATTTATTTCAATTAGAACAAAGTGGAGATCAGAGCATTAGTGTTGTAAAGAAAGAAGCTTTGTTGCGTTTTCAAATTTAATATTGAAGTGAAATAGTGGTATTTTTGATATATGGGCCGAATACAAAGTAGAAAGTATCCACTTTGCTTCCATGTTAGTTCTTTCATTATATTTTAGTTTCTATTTATTTTTACTTTGTCTCCATTTTTTTTCTCTACTTGTAAGATTGAATCCTGGTCACAGCACCATTTGTAAAAATCATATGCATCCTCAATCCTTGTGTGCTAGTTCTTCATTTTTTTCTTATCCTCATTCTGGCCATGTTGTCTTAGTGATCGTCAAGGATGCAAGCACGGGTTTACAAGTATAGATAAACAAGACAATGTAAAATTACAAAGAAAACAAAGTTCTGATACTGAGCTCTGAGTGTATTTGATAAAGGACCCCCAAACGTTGTCCATTGTTAGCTATCTGTTTAAACATCTTTAGTAATTGGTTAATGAGTTCATCTGTTAAAATTCTCTACGATCTTCTCTGAGTTACAAACTAGCACAAACTTGTCAATTGTCATAAAACTAAATCTGACTCCTAAATTTATTGACTCAAAACTCGAAATCCTAAGCATCTAAGAGGAAAATGATTTAACTTTGTCACTTTCAGCTGAACAACCATCTTAGCACTTTTGTGAACTTTGGTGAATCATTTCCTACATTGTCCTGGGTCAGAGTTTTTTTTTTACTTTCTACTTTTTTTAAAAGCACTCCCCGGGATCTTGCCTTTAGGGAAAGGAAACGTCTGTTGCATAACATAGATAAAAAACTGAATGTTTATTATCTGTGTTTTATTATCTTTTTACAATTGAAACAAGGACCAGTTCTTAGTTTAGACATATTACCTGAAGAGTGCTGTGCGACAAGTCCTATCCCAGAATATCTACTGCCTGGAAAAATGCAAGGGGCATAACTCACTCACAATCTCTTTGAGGCATGGGCAAAGAGTTACTTCCCTTTTAAAACATATTTTTTAAATAAAAATGTGTTTTATCTAGCACTTATGTCATTAAATAGTAATGAAAGTTTACATTAAAAAAAATCTTTGACGAAGCAGTTGATAAAAGTTACCGTTTTGCTGTTTGAAGTGAAAAAGTAAAACATAAAATAAGTTTACTTATAATTTATTAACTTTTATTCAATATTTGAGTACTTATCCAGAATATGACCCAATTTTCGGCAACTTTATGTTGGCATCTTCTGGCAGGTTACGGTAAGCAGGCAGAAGATACTGGTATGATTAGCCAATCAACTGTCAGCAGACGATAGGTTTCAATAAAACCATGAAATTCACGTAAACAAGAACAAATATTTTAAATCGAAAATGAATTCTGTCAAGAAGGAAGACATATTAAAAAATGTGCAGTATGTTGACTGGAAAGAAGACTCTTATGTATCATTAAATACATTTATAAGGACTGGTATATATTTTTTTTTTTTTTGCAATTAACAATGGACGTGGGTCAAATACCAAAGGCGATAGCCCCATGACTAAAAAGAATTTTAACAACACACCTCCAAAAAAGAAAACGATTTAGCAAAAGGCAAAAAAAAACTTTTTAAAACACTTCAACATTTCTTTTGAAAACAAAACGGTTTCATTTATAGCAGTTGCTTTCGCTATTTTTTCGTTGGAACAAAAAGATTATTTATTTTAAACTATTCTTGAAAAAAAAAAAGAATTGAATATATTGTTTGTTTGTATTACTGTTTTGGATACTTGTGCACTACTGCGAAAGGAGGTACATAGCAAGGGAAGACAAATGCAATTTCAGGACCAAATCGAAAATCACAGAACAATAAATGTATGTGTTTTTTTTTGTTGTTGTTTAAAAAGTTTTTGTTACGCATTTATTTAAGTAAAATAAATATAAGAAAATTATAATAACACAAAATACAGTCATTTTTTTAGCATCAAAATAAAGATTAAAAATTATTTTTGTAACAAAGCCAAAATTCTGAAATTTTTGTTACAAACAAAATATAATCAATAAACTTTATTGTTTGAAATGAAGGAAAGTTGTGGAAATGTATGACTTAACATTTATAGATATTTTTCAACATATTGAAATGTTTGTCAATTCGGAATTTTTTTTTTTTTTTTTTAAATTCCCAATTTTTGTAACGAAGTCAAAACTTTATTGTTTGTAATGAATAAATGAAAGTTGTCTGCTCCTGCTTCACACTCTTCAAATTTTCAAACTGAAACTCCCCTCCCCCCAAAATGGTTCCTTTGCAATAGTGCACAAGTGCCCAGTTTTATTTACAGCGTTTGTGTCTTGTTTATTTACAATGCTGCATTATTATCTCTGTTGATCTTCGCGTCAGCATTTTAAGGCTGTTAATGTAACCATACAAGAAAATGCCAATGTGAACTTGCTGGAAATTGGGTCATATTCTAGATAAGAACCAATTATTGATTAGTGTTCACTTACTTGTTAGGTTATTGAT
>NC_136524.1:61993191-61998191 GCF_053919585.1 Euprymna scolopes
TAGAAGCTGAAGCTCCTCTAAACATTACATATGTTCTATTTTGATCGAATTTGCATCATATATATAAAAAATTTTCTGAAAAAGACAATGGAAGTGGTCTTGAACCACTAAACTATACTATAGCACTTTAAACATGCCTTATTTTTTATTACATTTATATCATGTTAATAAAATTTTCTGGGGGAGGTAATATAAGAGGTTTCGAACCGTCATTACCCTCTATGCACCAAATACCTATGTGCCACCATGTCTAAGTGACCGATGAGGACAAAATTCCCTGAAAACTTCAAATACGTATATCTGATTTTACTGACATTTAAACCCTTTGTATAAGACACTAATTTATAGAGTTTTCAAAAATTTTGCTTTTTTTCCGACTATATAGCGGGCAAAACTGGAGGAGCTGTGGGCAGTGAAATTAAAGTTATGTTATGAACATGGTGAAAAAAGTACAGAGTAATTCCCATGCTCAGTTTGTCATAAAGGAGTTCGGAGCAACTCAATTCTCTGTGGTTAGGATTAGAGTTAGGGTTAGGATTTGTGGTAAGAGAGTTGGGAGCAAGGCGATTTTCTGTAGCTAGGGTTAACGTTTAGGTTTGTGGTAAGTAAGCTGGGAGCAACTCAATTTTTGTGATTAAGGTTAGGGTTAGGGTTTGTCATAAGAGGACTGAGAGCAATTGGAATCAAAAGAAATGGTGAAAACTGAAATCTAGGAAAATCCTTGAATACAGAAACCAACCTTCATAAGCTACAGATGCTAATGAGCCGTATGGAAGTTGCAACAGAAATTATACAAGAACATGGAAGGAACTCTATGTGAACCCGAGGTAACTGAAACTGTTAGAAATATAAATTCCCCTTTCCTTCATGATAAAAAAGTACAATGTAATGACACTGGTCTCGGCTGACATCACACAAAATAGTCATGAAAGATCAAGGACGATGGAAAAACGAAGGAGGAAGAGCACTTGTGATACTATTGCCCCCCCCCCCCCCAGTAACAAAAAAAAGAGGAAAGAAGTTTATCGGCAGAGCAAAAGTTAGGAAATTGTTCACCAGGGCACATAAAAAAGGCAGCCGAAATAGAATTGTTAAGCAAGGTGCGGCAGTTATTTTAGAACAAAGGACTGAAAAATGGATTGGGCACTATATTTTAGAGTTAGTGTGTGAGCCGTTTTTAATTGTGGCTGTGAATTTTGTGACAGTCTTTACGACAGTTACGAGTTGAGGAGAGTTGCATGTTTGATTCAGTAGAATGCAGATCATGGTGTAGATCGGATCAAGAAAGCTTTAACAGATCAAGATGAGCTGATATCAACTGACAAACGTGGCCTCGACAGAACATGGATGTGGACATTAGCATATAGGGGTTGATGGTATCACACACGCTAAGAATGCAACTAATTTTTGCAGAATGTGTTGGGGTTTGTTGTTTGTTTTATTTTTTTATTTGTGAGCCAGTGCAGCCTCTTAAGAGTTGCCAATGTGTGAGAGATGACGACACGGCCAGAACGAGAAGATGAAAGAAAAGAAGTCCACGATACACAACTTTGGGGTCAGCGATATTGTGAATGGGGTGACACATGATCTTACGCACTAACCAAATCTCCACTGGAAAGGTGTAGAAAGTACTGAGGCGCTAGGAGAAGAGCGGGTCTTATTGTCACATAAACTCTTGCGAAAATCAATAGTTACTGCTAGCAAGAAATCGATTCTAAGTGGCTGTTGCAATAATCCAAAATCATTATCTAGCCTATCCAGCAATATAGAGATTTTCTTTAAATGTCTATTGAACATTATTCTCCTTGATTCATGGGAGATCGTTTATGTCCTGTCTAGTGATGCTCATACGTATTTGGCAGTTGTTTTCTTATGAACTAATCAGAGAATGAATCGCAGAAAATTCTGTGTAGCTGTATTGCCATATTTATTTTCATAACTTACTAACTAGTTCTACTTAAGTAGGCCCTGTCGGTGGGGCATTAGAATACGCCGACCGCCCCCCTGCAGAGGGTAAAAGTCTCTCAATGGGGGTCCTGGATATGACCTTAAACTATATCCAGTGGTGAGGTCCCAACTTGTGGGCTTTGGGGAGTGTGGAGCCACCCTTTAATTACCATTGCTCCCAGGTCCACTCTGACCCGGAGTGGTAGTACCTGTTAGGGTCCCAACTATGGGTTAAATAGAAACTGACATGAAATATATATATTCCATTAAAAAAATATATTCTATTAAAAAAATATATTCTATTAAAAAAATTTTTTCTTCAAAATCTTTGGATTCGGCATTAAATAACCTGAAAAGGGTTGATATGCCGTAAAACAAAAACAACCAATCAACCAATATACTTGAGTATCGAGCATTGTCAAAGTAAATACTGAAAATATTTACATAAATTTTATGTAGATACATAAAATAATATATATATATATATATATATATATATATATATATATATATATATATATATATATATATATATAGTTCATATATATATATATTTTTTTTTTCTCACTGGTCTTCCAACTGAAACCAAATTCCCTTCTTTCCTCATTCGTTTCTTAGTTTTTAATTTATCATTCTGACGTTTCCTCTTAGAGGGTCAGACGATAAGGCCTTAAGGAAATTTTAATAATTTCACCTGCCCGTTTTTTGTTTTCTTTGGTATTTAAATTAAATTATGTTTCCTCTGAAATTTCTCCTTCCATTTTGCTGTACCAAAAATTTACTTATATATATACACACACACACACACACACACACACACACACACACACACACACACACACACACACACACACACACACATATATAATTTTTATTTGTTTTATTTTATTTTTATATTATAAATGAAGAAAGGAGAGGTGAGTTCGCTGGTTGTATTAGTAAAATAAGTAATTGTGTATATTTTTATATGCATTACAGTAGTGTTTTGTGTCTGCTGATTAGCCATTTTCAATTATCTTTCAACCAAATAATGTTTAAGCTTGTCCAAATGGTTATGAAACGACTGTAACACTGGAGGAATACATCTTATGATAAACCTGTTATAATATATTGTTGTTTTGGTTATTGTGAAATTATAATATATGCACGTGATTATTAATCTGATAGTTGCTGAGCTTAATCAACTTGAATTTCGTTTAATCTGTATATGGACATTACCGCAATTTAATATGTAAATTTTGGTTAAAAATTATATATATATATATATATATATATATATATATATATATATATATATATATATATATGAACAAATGATTAATAAAACATGTTAAAAGACATCTTGAAAAAGAGTTAAAAACATATTTAATTTTAAAAAAAGGAAGCACAAGATAAGTGGATAGTCCTTAATCCGCGGAGTTTCGAAGAAATACTCCCCTTCTCATCAGAGGGCAGGAATTAGCAAAATGCAGGATCGGATTTTGCATATAAAAGTATTTAATGAAACTACAAGTAAGTCACAGATCTTACTTGGTTAAAAAAAAGGGTGAGGTAAGGGGAACAGGAGGCAAAAGAAAAATGATAAAAACATTTCACATGAATGGATAGTCCGGTGAAGGGTAAAAATCCAAAAATGGTAAATCCAAAACGGTCGGATTTAAAATTTCAATCCAATGGGTAAATTCCAAATGGTCCAAAATAATCCAAAAGGCAGAGTTCCTTGGAAAAAAGCGCAAATGGAATGAATTCCAAATCATTATATATATATATATATATATATATATATATATATATATATATATATATATGCAACATTCTGACTTTCGGTTGTTAAGTATTCTTTGACTGTTTACTATATATGCCTAACGATTTGACATTTATAGGCACTTGATTTCCTTTAATTCTTGTGTTAATTGCCGGTGGACTTGAGGTCAGATGTTAGCCTATGGAGTCAAAGATGACTTTATGACTTGATTTGAATCTCCTTACCAGCAGTAATTATCACTTCCTACACTGATGATTGTGTAAGCACAGGAAACTAGTATATGTGAGTATAAAAATATTTGCTAATATATTGTTAAAAAATATAATAGTTATATATTTTAGAATGGACGATATGGTTGCTTTGTTTTCTGGCATATCAACCCATTTCGGATTAGTTAACACCAAATCCAATAATTTTTGAAAAAGTATTTATTCTTCAAGTTATTTATATCTTCAAATATTTATTCATTGTGTTTGGTTTGGTTGTTTTGTTTTATGACATGTCAATGATTTCTTTTTTGTTATTTAATGCAGAATCCAGGAATTTTCAATAAAAGCTTTTCATGCTTCAAATTGTTTATATCCTCAAATATTTATTCATGGTGTTTAATTTGGCTTCGGTGATCTAACGTGAATCGGTGTGTCAATGTGATTATGCAAAAGTTAAGCAACATTAAGCCTGGTCAGTACTAAAATGGGTGACCATTTGGGAATACCAGGTGCTGTATGTGCTCTCTGCTTACCCTTGTTTTGTTTCCAGACGTCCTGGACTTTTCCTTGCCATTGTATTCAAGCAGTACCAATTCAGGAAAGGTGTGGTTAGCGATTGCACAATCCTTACCTCATAATTACACGCAGAGTGTCCAGGTATCCATCGTCTCTTGAGACTGAATGGAGGTATTGATCGATCTGATTTGATTCAATTAGTTTAGCTGTTTTGTAGAGAAAAATTGTTTTTGTTTTTGGCCTGGCAGAACATAATTGAGTTTTGCAAAGAGAAAGGGGAAAAAACTATGTTCGGTGCATTTAAATTGGAACGCCGATATATTCAGATGGTTTGATCTGACATCAGGTAAGATTAATGAAAAGTAAAAAACAACAAGGTTCAAGGAAAAAAGCTCTAATGGAATACTGTCAACTAAAAGTATTCGATATTGATGCCTCTGTTCAGTTTCAAGAGGCAGTGGACACCTCTGTAAGAGTAGCTGCACGTGTAATTGAGAGGCAAGGGTTGTGTAATCTCCAACCACACCTCTCTTGAATCAGCACTGTTTAGGTCCAGTGGCAAG
>NC_136524.1:62003191-62063191 GCF_053919585.1 Euprymna scolopes
TAGAAAGCTCAATATACTAGATAGAACACTTAAAAAATAAAAAATTATTGATGATATATATATATATATATATATATATATATATATATATATATATATATATATATATACAAGAAAGAGAGAGAGAGAGAGAGTGAGAGAGCAGAGATTTCAGACTATACTTTGTATAAGCAGCATCACTTGAAGAGGTCACAAGTTACTAGTTACTGGTTGATTGAAACATGCTTATGAATGTGTAGCAACATGTAAACACTTGTAAAACAAAAAAGTATATATATATATATATATATATATATATATATATATATATATATATATTTCGACGACGGATTTGCTTTATTTTAACCGCCTCGGATTATTCATTTTAAACACATCAGATTGGAATATCACCAAACATCATCATTGTCAATTGCGATTTATTGAACGTTCGAGAATATATATATATATATATATATATATATATATATATATATATATATATATATATATAATCTTTTCTTCATTTCTTCATCTTACCAAAAGACTATATTCACTTTGGAATTATCATGTTCGATTTGCTTTTCATCTTTATTCATTTTTTATAAACAGTTTACATATATTTTTTTGTATTTTATGACTACCGTCATACAATGCAGTTTCATATAATGCTAAATCCGACAAATTCTTTGCTTTGCTATACGTGTAAATTTGCTATCATTTTGGTGCTAATGCACTTACCGATCAGCGCTATTTTTTAAATCGTATTTCCAAGTTTAATTAAAGTTTTATGATATGTTTTTTTATTCAATTGTAAGGTTAAAGTATAGAATAGGCATAAAACACCCTCCCCTCCCCATATTCAGAATTGCTTTTTAAATAATAACGTTATTATTCCAGCACAGATCAATAAGTGCACTAGTACCAACATTTTTCTTTCCCATGAAGAGAAGAATGTTAAATTCTTTGAAACTCAGTGGAATAAGGATTTAGTAAGTATCTTTGAGGTATTCTGTCGAAAAATAAATTTTACTTTACGGTTTTCATTTAAACTTCTTTATATATATATATATATATATATATATATATATATATATATATATATATATATATATATATATGAATATATATATATATATATATAAATATATATATATATTTGTAGTCATCGACATACAGTCCTGTTTTGTTGTCTCACAACTCATCAGTGCCGCTAGACTAGCATCTCTCCCAGGCCAAGGATTGAACCTAGAACCGTCATGTTGACAGTCGGCAGTTCTCCCATCAGGCTAAATACATATATATATATATATATATATATATATATATATATATATATATATATATATATATATATATATATATATATATATATATATATATATATATATATATATATATTTAGCCTGATGGTTTCCTATGGGGATGAAACGTTGACGTCTCTGTGTAGCTTAATTGATATAAATATATTTTCGCTACTTACTATATATATATACGTGTGTGTGTGTGTGTGTGTGTGTGTGTGTGTTGCGGCTGTGGATCCAATTAAATACCTTTTTGTACCAAGTCTTTCTGTTTTTTTATTTTTCTTAAGGATAGCATACCACTCTCCCGTGGCCATTAAGTTACCCTCTGAGACCCACTGTTGATTTACTGGTTCTATTACGTATCACTTAGGCGTTTGGCATCATCCCAACGACTTCTTTCTTATCACCATCACAGACTACCGAGCAATCTTAATAAGCCCAGTTATTTTTGACATATATACCTTTGCAGATTGTAAACACTACACTCTATTCTCGGCATGAGGGGATATCAAACGCACATATATAAGGCAATGGCTGAATCCTTAGGAAATGACCTCCAATCTGTAGTATGTGGACCTTTTCTTCTTCATGCTAAAGTATTAAAAAAAAAAAGTTTTTTTGAGCTTGCAATAGCCCCCCCCCCCGTTCTCTCTAAACTTTATAACAAATGCCTTTATGAATCTTGCTTCCTTGATAGCTGGGACATTTCCTCTGTGGCACATCTGATGAAAGAACTGACCCATAAAATTATTGCCCCATTAGTCTCTTTCCACTTTTCACTAAAATCTTTGAATCAATAAACAATTGAGTGATAATCTGCCACCTTGAAAATCCTAAACCTTTTGCTGACCATCATTATAGATTTAAGCAATCCTGATCTACTCTGGATACCCTAATGGTCATCTGTGAAAACATATACTGTTGTGTTATTCAAAAAACTAGCTGGATCGCTAATTGGGGTTTGTTTGATATCCATACAACTTAGGCGTACTTCCACAATAAATGTAAACACAAAACAAAGTCTCTTGCGCTTTTAAAGTAACAGAACTAAATGTTTATTTTCTAGTGACAATGCTGACAGCATGGAGAGATTGTGAGGTGGTGCGTGTGTGTGCAGAATGACAGAGAGATAATGTGCCCGCTTGTTCTGCCCATGGTCGCTATTCTCTTTTTCTCTCACCATTGTCTGCTGCCTCTATTTTATTGGCACAGATGATGTCAAAACATCTACCATGCATTGTCTAAAATGTCGGACAGTCCCACTGACCTAATTCCCGGTGATTTTACGTCCCTCATTTTGACTTCTTTGCCATTATTCCCTGGGCACCTGGATCCAGGATCGCTGCCTTGACCGAGGATCTGACCAATTTTCCTTTGACTCATCTTTGCAAGCCCGGACAGCCGGTCATCCACTTCTGCTACCTCTGTAACAATATCATGCACTGGACAATGGAAGTGAAGGTACAGTAGTAGTGCTTGATATATCTAAAGCTTTTGACATGAAAATTAATGTATGGTTCCCATTATTCCAATATTTTTCCAGATTCCAAAACAATAACCGATTATGATTCTTTTAAAATCTCTAAATATTTAGCTATAGAGTTGTATATCTTTTTTTATATTTTATTTTTGGGTTATTGTAAAACTCCAAGTAATAAGTGCTTATATTTTTGCAAACATAAAAAATAAACACATGGGGGAGTAATCTAAAGATTTTATTTCATTGATATTTTAAAATCAAAAAATTATCTATTGATATTTTAAAATAAAAAAGCATTCATTGATATTTTAAAATCAAAATGTTTCATTGATATTTTAAAATCAAAAAATTATCTATTGATATTTTAAAATAAAAAAATTATCTATTGATATTTTAAAATAAAAAAATTATCTATTGATATTTTAAAATAAAAAAATTATCTATTGATATTTTAAAATAAAAAAGCATTCATTGATATTTTAAAATCAAAAAGTTTCATTGATATTTTAAAATAAAAAAATTATCTATTGATATTTTAAAATAAAAAAATTATCTATTGATATTTTAAAATAAAAAAATTATCTATTGATATTTTAAAATAAAAAAGCATTCATTGATATTTTAAAATCAAAATGTTTCATTGATATTTTAAAATAAAAAAAATTATCTATTTATATTTTAAAATAAAAAAGTATTCATTGATATTTTAAAATAAAAAAATTATCTATTTATATTTTAAAATAAAAAAGTATTCATTGATATTTTAAAATCAAAAAATTATCTATTTATATTTTAAAATAAAAAAGTATTCATCGATATTTTAAAATCAAAACGTATTCATCATTAATACCAACAATAGGACATTAAGTTTTGAAATAAAAAATAAAAAAACAAAAAAAAAAATAATTAAAAAAATCGTTTGTGGCATCGAAAAATAAGCACAATTTTTTTTCCAATTCTAATTCTAAAGTTCCGATTACTGATTTTGATTAAACATCTGAACACCAATTATTGGATGAATATTTAATATAATAAAATGCTTTTTAGCTTAAAGAAAGGCTCCAGTTGTTTCTCGATAGCTGTACATCTAAACACCACATTAATGCAGTTGTGCCTCATCGGTTGATCATTGGACTGTTATTGTTCCTGATTTTCATAAACGAGCTTCTTGATGCAATTGTGTCTGAGATGGGTATATTTGCTGATGACACCACATTCTATCCTAGACATAATAGAAAATCAAATGCGCACATATATCTAAGGCAATGGTTGAATCCGTACAAAATGATCTCCAGTTTGCAGTGCAATGGAGCCAGAAACGGATGGTTACATATACTACTACTAAGACGAAGCTACTTACTTGAGAAATCTTTCAAATCACTGATTGCTGTGGCTGGCAACATATTTCTTAATAGTCCAACATTCAAACGCCTTGGTTTAAATTCACAGGTAACATGAATTGAAACAAATATATACGAGATATTGTCAAGTCTGATACAAAAAAAAAGTAGGCTCATTCTATCAGGATAGAAAACTTCTCACACCTGACACTCTCCCGCGTCTCTGCAAAGCCACCATTCGCTCATGCATGGAGTATTGTTGCCACACCTGGGTTGGTGCACCAAACATTAACCCCTCACTCTCTTAGAGAAGGTTTAAAAATAAGTTTTTGACTTTTCATTTCATTTTACTTCAGTCAAAGTTCTGAGAAATCAAAGTGGCCTCCTTCCTGGGACTAACACGTCATCTCTATATGAGATGTTCGGATGTTCTATTGAAGTTCTCCTTAACCTCTCAAACACTGAGTTAGTAAAGAAGTTCAGAACATTATTTGCTTTTTTCCAATTGACCATTTAACTATGTTAGAGTATATCTTTTCTTGTGGCCTATTGGTCTTACTGGATTTTAGGACAAGAATTCATCTAGTCTGGTGGAGTATCCAGCTTTGTGTTGCTACTTGAGGTAACATCATTTGGAGAAGGTGCACCATTCCTCATAAAAGCCACTGTCAGTTAGCGATAATGAAGAGATCTTATTTGGACTGCAAATACTATGTGATTTTGAATATTTAATCAAGGTTTACTTCTAGTATCCCCATGCCAGGTTGTCCTGACAAATCCTTGTACAGAGGAGCCTTAGACACTTAAGGGCAGTGTTTAGAAGGCATTCAAGTTCTCTCCAGTAGGCATTCAAAATAAGTCTTACACTGTTTAACAAAATACCTTTGCTAGGTTAGGAGGATTATATAATTATGGACGAAGTCTTCAGACGTACCTCTCCACCATACTGTATATCGATACTCTATGGCTGACTGGGACAGCTTCCGTACATTCATATCTGATCTACGTCTGCATTCCATGTTTAAAAAGGATGTATCCTCTATAGTATCAGATCTGACCGAATGGTTAATTATAGGCATAGACCGATTCATACCATCCAAAAAATTCCAAGAAAAACCTTACAGCCAGCCATGGTTCTCCCCAGAATGTGCTGCTGTTATCGCGCACAGAAATCACTTTTTCCATAGCTACCAACATAACAGACGCACTGAGACTAAAGCTGCTTTCAGGACTGCCAGCAACCACTGTAAAAGAGTAATAAAAATGCAAGAGAACTATATGCTCAGTCCATTAAATCCAAAGTAGCTGAGCAGCGGCTTGGTTCTCACCAGTTTTGGCAAATAGCAAACAGGATCCTGAACAGAAGCATGCGTTCTATCCCAACCATCATCAATGGACCAGAGGTCATCTCGTCAGCATCAGACAAGGTCAAACTATTTGCCAAGAACTTTGTAGCTAATTGTACCTTATGCGACGAAGGCCATCAACTCCCTGTATTTCCTCCTATAACGGACAACACGCTATGCAACATACAAATATCTGTGTGTGAGGTCACCAAGCTAATCAAGAACCTTGATTCCAGTAAAGCAACTGACCCTGACGGCATTCCAGTTATAGTGCTGAAAAAGCTTCAACCAGAACTTGCCCCCATACTTACAAAACTGCTTAAGCGTTGCCTTAAGGAGAAGTGCTTTCCAACACCCTGGAAAACCTCATCAGTATGCTCTGTATTTAAGAATTCAAGTGAAAAATCATCTCCCTCTCAGTACAGACCAATAAGTCTCCTGTGTGTCATGTGTAAGTTGCTGGAATCCATATTAAATAAAGAAGTAGTCAACCTCCTCAGCAGAAATAACCTTCTTAGTGACATGCAAAATGGTTTCCGCTCCACAAGATCTATAGCAGATGTGCTAATGGTTATATCTCATAGGATTAGTGAATCTCTTGACAAAGGCTTCCTTTCCAGGGCAATTGCTCTTGACATATCAAAGGCCTTCGATAAGGTATGGCATAAGGGCCTACTTCACAAGATTTCCAGCTACGGTATCACTGGAAATGTTTTCTCAATTATTAAATCATTTCTCTCTGATAGATTCATAAAAGTAATGGTTGGTGGGCAGAAATCAGAGGCCCACAGTATTAATGCTGGAGTCCCTCAGGGGTCCATCCTGGGCCCAACTCTCTTCCTGATCTACATCAATGATCTCCCAAAACACATACTTAAATCATTCGTTGACATCTATGCTGATGACACGACCATCTATGGCAACACATCAAAGGCCATAAATGACAAAGTTCTCTCTAATTCTCTCTCTTCTGCTCTCGAGCATGTGGTACAGTGGGGGAATAGGTGGCTGGTCACTTTTAATGCATCCAAAACCAAGCTTCTATCTTTACATCATCAACGCTCTGATCCCCATCTGGCATCAATTGAAATGGATGGCTCTCGTCTTGGAAAGGCTCCATGTTTTGACAAGCTTCTGGGTTTGACCTTTACTCCTGATTTGAAATGGAACAAGGACGCTGGGAAAATGGTAGGATCTTTCTACCGCTCCAGAAGATATCTCACTACTGATGCAATTCTCTATCAATATAAAAGTCAAGTACGTCCAAGGATGGAGTACTGCTGTCACATCTGGGCAGGAGCTGCAAAAAAACAGCCTATCCTGTCTTGACAGAGTACAAAATAGACTTCGTAGCTTAGTGGGGGATGCTCTTTTCTCTTCCCTGCAGCCTCTCTCCCACAGAAGAGACGTTACGAGCCTATTTTTGTTTTACCGTTATTTCCATGGCGAGTGCTCGTCTGAGCTCCACTCTCTCGTCCCCCCTCACCAATCTTTCATGAGAAACACCCATCTGGCTGAAACTACTGTCAATAATTTCCCCCACTCTTTATCTGTGCCTAAATCCAAACGTAGATTCCATGAGCAGAGCTACTTTCTCAGAAATGCACGACTGTGGAACTCTCTTCTGTTTGCCTGTTTCCCACCTGACTACAACTTGGATGTCTACAAGTCCAACATAAACAAATTCCTGATAAACTACCCCCTTAAGTAAGACACTCTATCAAATCTCCAATAATAATGATTACTACAATATTATCTCATTGATTACTGTACACGCAATAACCCTTATCCCTGAGTGGCCTCCGGGCCTTGATAAGTGGTTACCCCCATGTAAAAAAAAAAACTACATAAAATACATAGTTAAATCAAAATTAATGGTTTTGTAATATTAAAATAATTCTTTGGCTTATTAAAAATATTTTTTAATACTCTTGATCATATGTCCATAATATATATCAAATATTAAATTGACTTTAAAACAAAACATACTTAAAGCAAAATAGTTTTATAATATTAAAATAATTACCAACATTATTGATAATGTTCACCCATTCGTTTATTTCTTTTTTTTATTACTTATATCTGATTTCATGTTTTGAAGCATGACGTAAATCATGCCAAAGCTCTGATTATTTTGTTATGGTAATTTTTAAGTACTATTTATAACTCCAAAGAAGTCAGTGGGTAGAACGTTGGACTGAGTGTTCCATTTTCAGTAATAGCATTCGCTTTATTTGTTGGAAATTATTATTAATGCAATAATCTCCATTTCTAAAAGGATTGAAGATCTCTGATATTTTGAGATTAAACAAATTCTACAATGTATTTATTGCGTTAGTAAAGAAAGATTCTGACTGGTGGACAGACAGACATAATCTCTAATTATATGATTTATTTAGTTTTTCACTTTTGACCATCACATTACGTTCCCATAAATAATCAAATACTACCCAATTTACATCATTAACAATTACTAAACTACCACCTTACACTCATTAACTCTTATTCTCGAGTGGCCTTTGGGCATTGATAAGTGGTGGCTCCCTTTTAAAAAAAAAAAAATCACAAACAAGGCAAACACTACTACTGAGACATAAGGTGGTACCGTTAATTAGTAGCCAGCTTTATATGGGTGCATACCAGTGACTTTCAAGTCCTGGTGAAGCGTTTCAAGCCAACGTTGTTTTGTCCTGCCTCTTGGTTAATGGCTCTCAACTGCACCATCTCAGTCGCGATTCACAGAACTTGTCAGTGATTGCTGCCATTCCATATCACAGCTGAATGCTTTTATTGGTGATATAGTCTAGTAGCATTAAGCTCAATATCAAATTCACCTCCATGATACTGAGACGGTTCTCCAGTTCCTTTTTGGCTGACCAGGAGGAGGAGGAGGAGGAGGAGGATGATGATGATGATGATGATGATGATGATGATGATGAAGGTTGTTGTTGTTGTTGTTGCTATTATTATTATTATTATTATTATTATTATTATTATTATTATTAGTAGTAGTAGTAGTAGTAGCAATATAAAAAAACAAAATAAAAAGCATCAGAAAGTTAAGAATGTTAAAAATCAATAATGATATATCAACACCTCGACCTGTATGACAGTCAAGGTGATTTCCATTATAATTGAAAAGCTTGGGAACATAGCAAAAAAAAAAAAAAAAAGCCACTATAAATGGCTTAATCGGACTGACAAGACAATTTTTTTTTACAATTTTGCAAAAGGATTGTCCGTTAGGAACGGCGATATTGTTAATACAGCTTGAATGTCTAAAGTCAAAGGAATTGACCTGATATTCAAGAAAAAAAATCCAACTAAAAACACCCAAAGGTTGAGATTACTATAATAATAGTAATAATAATAATAATAATAATAATAATAATAATAATAATAATAAGAAGAAGAAGAAGAAGAAAATTTAATTTTCAATTATAAAAACAGGTTGGTTATCTTATGTTTTTCTAAGTTTCACCAACGAGTGTCTAATTCAAAGAAATGACAAGAATTATTATTTTTGAAACTAAATAAACTTAAACACAACTGATGATTCGGCCATCATCAGAGTGAAATGTAACAGCATTTAATGCTACTAAGACAAACCTCTTTCTCTTTAACAATTGCAAAGAACCTTTCCAGCTACTGATTGCCATAGATAATAACACTCTCGCTGAGAGTTCTTCTTCATTCAAACTCCTAGGCCCAACATTCACAGGCAACATGAATTGGAACAAATGCATAGAAGACATTGCCAAGGCTGCTGCAAATAAAGTCGGCTCCTTATACCATGCTAAAAAAATACTCACACCAGATAGTATCCTATATTTCTACAAAGCCACCATTCGTTCATGCATGGAATATTGTTGCCACATATAAGTTGGTGCATCAACCATTAGTCTCACTCTCTCTTGGACAAGGTCCAAAAAAAGAGCTAGCCTAATTCATCCCATACTATCTACCAAGCTTCAGCCTCTGTCCCATCACTGCAATGTTGCATCTCTGTGCTTGTTTTAAAGTACTTCAATGGAATGTGCCATGATAAAAAAGTAGCCCTTCTTCCTCCTTGACATAAATACCCCCAATTAACATAATAAGTGGCAAAATTCCACCCTTTCACTGCTGATGTCCCCTGATGCCATAGTCTTCTGACAAAATCTCTTTCTCTAGAGTTTGGCATTCCCTCCCTGTATCTTGCTTTTCTTTTAAGTGTAATGCAAACAGACATCTCGCTGCTCAATTCCCTACTTAATAGGCCCTTGAAGGCATGGTCTCTAATTCGCAGTACTCAGTTATGTCTCGGTAGCAAATTGGCTTGTTTGGAGTAAATATGAGTACAAAATAATGTGTTAATAATTAAAAAAAAAAGAAAAAAAAAGTGAAAGTTGCAATTTTTTTTTTTAATAAATACTACTTGTCTATTTTCAATTTCAAACCCCGGAAGCTGTCACCAAGTTGACTGTTTCTCTTTTACCAAACTTTATAAAAATAGAATGTCCTTGGTAAGCTTTAATTAAACACAATCAGACTTCCCACCCAGAAAATAAATGTATTGAATTCTTTCATCCAACTCCCAAGCACCCTCCTCCCAAATACCAGCCCCTTCTCCACCCATACCCTTGAGACCAGCAAAGCTAAAAACACTAAATGACCAGAACCTGAAATTCTAACAGGAATTTGTGAAAGTTGTGAAATTCTTTATCAAACCATTTGAACAGGGTGCTAAATGTCAAAGGTCACATTTTTTTTATACACACTTATAAATCACCCCTAACAATGCAGACTGTCGCAGAAGGGATGTTTTTTCACATTACATGTAAAATTTCTGCATGTTGGTACAATCAGGGAAACGGGAAGAATGAGCAGTACCTAAATTTTGGCTTCAGAAAATTAAGGGCACTGGGGGGAGGGAGGGGTATCATTTTAGACGGTGTAAACTCACGCCCCCCCCCCAAATCGTCATTTCGTTTGAAATTGCATTACACTTTTATCGTTAGATTTTAAAAAGAATAATAACAAAAAATAAATATAGTTAATTTCACAATTTTATCAATGAATGAGGTAAACTTATAGACATACATGTACAAAACGGCGTTTCTTCGTTGTCAGAGTGAAATTTAAAGATCGAAATATTGAATTTCAAGTAAAACCAATGCTGTCATGTCGCAGTAATGAACATATCCAAAAATTATGGAAAGCGATATGGTAGAAAATTATTTATTAATGAAACAGTTTTCGAAAACAATAAGCGAAAATTGAATCTTGCTAAAAAACAACAACAAAAAACAAATAAACAGAAGACTTCGAATCGTAACAAAGGAAATAATTATTTTCTAAAAACTTTGAAAATCTCAATTTTCTTTAATGGTCTTTGAAAACTGTTTCCATTAATTTTCTACCTTGTTGTTTTTCATAATTTTTAGATATGTTCATTACTACGACATGGCAATTAATAGTAGATGCCATTGGTTTTACTTGAAATCCAGTATTTCAATTTTCGAATTTCGCTTTAATAATGCAGAAGCACCTATAAAATGAACCAAACTGTTTTTTCATTTGCATGATGTAAAACCAAAGTTATTTTTAAGAAAATTCAGTGTAAAAAGGATAATTTTACTATACAAGGTCCAGTAAAGTTATATTTAATTTAATATGTTTTATATATTTAATTAAATATGTTTTATATATTGTTCATTGAAAAATATTCTTTTGTTTTGCTTTGTTTTGTAATAAATTTATTTGGTCTCCTAACAAAAGGAGGGGGTCCTGTAAATTCACCCTTGTCCGTTCGTCTGTCTGCACTTTTCTCAATAACTATGCCTTGGAATATTTTGAAATTTTGCACAAACATTAAACATGATATGAGTAAAAAAGTAACAGAATGGATTTTCCGGGAAAACTCTGCTTGTCTCTAGGGGTGCCTTTCGGGTTAAAATGGCTAAAATTGACACTTTTGTGCTTATTAAAAAAAATTGATGTCTTGGATTTTTATAAAACTTTCTGAAAACTTGTAACTAACTGATTTCTATATAATTGTGTTTGTCTATACTTTGCGATAACTATTGGGTGTGCCCCAGAGGCTCTTTTAGGGCTAATAAAAATGCTTCAATTTTGGGACTATTTTACCATATTTGTTCAAAATTTTCTGTGTATGTCTATTTAGCAGTTTTGCATGGTGCTGAACTCAAATTTAAATTTGCGGACTTTTGGGGCTAAATGAGGGGGCAATGATAGACTTAGCAATTTCTTTTTTTTTTCATGGTGCAGAACTGAAATTTGCATATGTTAAGGCCTAAAACTGCACCGTTTGTTCATTTTCACCAGGATTTGACGTCCTCTGGGGACTTTTGGGGTTAAATGAGGGGAGGGGGCAAATGCTAAACGTTTTTTTATGCCTCATTCACTGTGCATGCTTCACTTGTTTTTTTTATTAGACTCACTTCTTGTCACTTCTTGTCACTTCTTGTCACTTCTTGTCACTTCTTGTTTGTCTTTTATAATTTGAATTCAATCGTTTTCTGTTCTTTTTAAAATCTATTGATAAAAGCGGATGTTAATTTCAGTCGAGGTGACAATTTTTGAGTCTATGCCATCTACAATAATATCGTGTGACCCAAATGTCCAAAGCCAGAAATTCAGTACTGTTGAACTATACAAAGGCAAGCGGTTCGATTTCTTTAGTTTTCTACCACTGCAAGAACTTAGGCACCAGGGTTGGAAAATAGGGTTGAGAAGTCAGGTCCCCTCCTTGTTAAGGAGGGACACTTCGACCAGCAAAAAATGCCTGGGCAGCCCCGTCGGCATTCTCCAGTGAGGTAGCATTAAACAAACCCCCTTTTCAAAGAGAGAAGGCAAGCGGTTCGAAGAAAGCTATTGTCATATTAGCATTGTTACTTTGCATAAAATCTTAACAATTTTCCATTCTTCTATTTCAACATGCAAACCTGTGATTCTAGATGGATAAAACCTTATTAACTGGCTTCCATTCGTCTTCCATGTTCCGAATCATTAAAATTTATTCATCTCACATCTAATTCAAAATGGACCAATTTCTGAAGCCACAGCGTTTCGATGGTAACCTTTCAGCGTCTGATCTCGCAGACCATTGGACACATTGGCTGTGTACGTTCAACAACTTCCTGAGGTCAATCGACTGTCCACCAACTAGCAAACTAGACTTTCTTACCAATTATATCTCCCATCCAGTGCACAAATTAATAACAAATTGTGACTTATATGGATTTGTCATTGCTAAACTCCAGTCTCTTTTCATTGTTCATTCTATACATATTTTGGCAACCTTTAAGCAGAATTCTGGTGAAACAATTGATGTTTGTTTTTGCAGAAGCTAGATTTGCTTACTGCGGATTGTCACTTTAAGGCAGTAACGGCTGAAGAACATCGTGACCAAGCAGTTTGTAATGCCCTCATAACAAGCATTCAATCTCATACAATTCAACGACTCTTAGAAATGACACTCAATTTGAAAGACGCCTCCGACTCAACTCGTTCCCTAGAAACAGCCTAGAAACATGCTCAATCTTATATAAACCTCACACCATGTGGCACCACCACCAAACCATCAGTGACTTGTGAGGTTTCTCGTACTTCCGAAAATGTTTCCGTTGCAGTGGGGGAAAAATGTTTCTTCTGCGGTAAGTGATGATGTCCATGAATTAAATGCCCTGCCTGCGATGCAGTCTGTAGAAGCTGCCTACTACAACCTTTTTTTTTTTTTTTTGCTCAACACACACCTCCAAACACCCGGGCAACGCCAGGCACCCAGGCTAGTCTTCTATAATATAATTCTGACATGTCTGTTTAAATGTATGTATGGCTGTCTGTCTGTCTGTCTGTCTGTCTGTATGTATATCTGCGAAAAACTTTTGACAGATTTTCACAAGATTGTATGAATTGTTTTGAAGCTTGACCCTTTGGACGACTAATATAGAAAAAATTGGTTAAAAATATCAATTCCTTCACCCTGAATTGGGCACTTTTCTACAAGGAGGAGTGGCTTTTTCACCAATATGAAAGTCATCCCCTCTTTCGATTTACTAGCCTTAATTTAAACCTACGTCACTTTCGGTTTAGCGATGGGCGCAACAGCAAAGATGTCACTCTTTTTTCCACATTCTTTTTCTCCTTCGTGGTATGGGTTCGAGCCTGTCTGCCTACTACCACTTTTTTTTTTTTGCTCAACACACCTCCAAACACCAGGGCAATGCCGGGCACCCAGGCTAGTCTAAGTATGAACCCTTTGTCGACAAAATTTAATTGCTAGAATGCAACCCTCGATACTCCCATGTTAGACTTCCAACTGGAAGGGAGGAAACAGTGCTGCTGCAGCAACTTGCTCCAACACCACAAAATGTAGCACCTAATACTAATGGTTGTTATCTCAATGTAAACTCTATCTCTACAACCAGATGCCTCATTTGAATCAGGTGAATCTGAAGAACCTTGTGAAACCTCACAGGCTAATACAATGCTCAATAAGAACCTATCGGAACTCATCCCTAGGCAACAACGTGTTCATCCCTATCATCTAAGAAACAGAGATGTTTAAACTTGAACCTTTCTATATCATTTCATAACCTTTCCCTGAACTCTTTCCACTCAGAGTGAACGTCATTTTAAGCATTGTTACTTTGCGTAAAATCTTAGCAATTTTTCATTCTTCTATTTCAGTTTTCATACCTGTGATTCTAGATGGATGAAGCGGTTTATTAACTGGTTTTCATTTCTCTTCTGTGTTCCGAATCGAATTACACAATTAGAGTAGAAAGTCTTCCGGCATTTCAGGACCTCTAGAGTGGAAGAACTTCACTTTGTTGCTTTTTGGGTTGATCTGGCATCTACATCGTTGGAGCACATCCTGTGGAAGTTTTTCTTTTTTTACAAAGGAGTCACCACTTATCAAGGCCCAGAGGCCACTCGGGGAAAAGGGTTAATGAGTGTACAGTAGTCAATGGGAACATGTCGTAGCAATCATTAGAAGTGTACATTTGGTAAATTGGATTACTTAAGTGGAACAACTCATCAAGAAATTGTTTACATTGGACTTGAAGACCACGAAATTGAAGTCAGTTGGAAAGTAAGAAGGCAGAAGAGTGTTCCACAGGTAAACAGTTCTAAGAAAGAAGCTTTGTTCATAGAAAGAAGCTTTGTTCATGGAATTTAGGTTTTGGCACAGATAAAAAGTGGGGAAAATTATTGATAGTGGTTTCAGCCAGACGAGCAGGGACCATAGATTGGAGCTAAGACGAGCACTTGCAATGAAAATAATAATAAAGCAGAGACAGACTTGCAACGTTTCTTCTGTGAGAAAGAGGTTGGAGGGAAGAGAAAAGAGTATCTCTCACTAACCTACAAAGTCTATTTTGAACTCTGTCAAGGCAGGATAAGCTCTTTTCTAGCAGCTCCTGCCCAGATGTGGTAAGAGTACTCCATCTTTGGACATACTTGGCTCTTATACAGGCAGAGAATTGCATCAGCAGTGAGATATCTACTGGAATGGTAGAACGATCCCACCATTTTTCCAGCCGCATTGGCATTGGATTTGATGTATGTGTTCCATTTCAGATCAGGGGTAAAGGTCAGACCCAGAGGCTTGTCAAAACATGGAGCCTCTTCAAGATGAGAGCCATTCATTTCAATTGATGCCAAATGGGGATCAGAGCATTGATAATGTAAAGATAGAAGCTTGGTTTTGGATGCATTAAAATTAACCAACCACCTCTTTCCTCATTGCACCATGTGATCAAAATGAGAGGAGATAGAATCAGAGAGAACTTTGTCATTTATGGCCTTTGATGTGTTGATATAGATGGTAGTGTCATCAGCATAAATGTCTACGAATGATGTAAAGATGTGATTTGGAAGATCATTAATGTAGATCAGGAAAAGAGTTGGGCTTAGGATGGATCCCTCAGGGACTCCAGCATTAATATTATGAGCTTCTGATTGCTACCCATCAACCACTACTCTTATGAACCTATCAGAAAAATGATTTAATAATTGAAAAGCTATTTCCAGCTATGTAGCTGGAGATTTTGTGAAGTAGACCTTTATGCCATACCCTATCAAAGGCCTTTGATATTTCAAGAGCAATTGCCCTAGAAAAGAAGCCTCCATTGAGAAATTTGCTAATCCTATCAGATATAACCGTTAGCACATCTGCTGTAGATCTAGCAGAACGGAACCATATAGCATGTCACTGAGGAGGTTATTTTTGCTGAGGTGGTTGACAGAACACAGATTCCAGTAACTTACTCGTGATGCACAGGAGACTGATTAGTCTGTGCTGAGAGGGAGATGAGCGATCACCCGAATTCTTAAATACAGGACATATTGATGAGGTTTTCCAGGGTGTTGGGAAACAATTCTCCTTAATACAACGCTGAAACAGCTTTGTAAGTATGAGAGCAAATTCTAGTTGGAGTTTTTGGAGCACTATAATAGGAACGCTGTCAGGGCTAGTTTCTTTACTGAAATCGAGGTTTTTGATTAGCTTGACAACATCATGCACAGATGTTTGTATGTTGCATAGTGTGTTTTCAAACACAGGAGAAAATACGGGAAATTTGTGCCCCTGTTCGCATAACGTAGAATTAACTGCAAAGTTCTTGGCAAAGAGTTTTGCTTTGTCCGATGCCGATGAACTGATGGTTGCATACTTGTAAGACAAGTAAAAAGATGCATTATTCCAGCGGGGGAACAGGAATTGAAGAATGAAGAAAACAGAAGAAGAAGAAGCATGCCTTATCTAGCCACTAGCCTGGGTGCCCGGCGTTACACGGATGTTTGGAGGTATGTGTTGAGCAAAAAAAAAAAAAATTGTAGTAGGCAGGCAGGCTCAAACTTGTGACACGAAGGAGGAAAAGAAAATGGAGGTGTGTGTAAAGGTGTTTGAGCAAAAAAAAAAAAAAAATAGGAATAGTAAGCAGGTCGAACCTGTCAGAGGAAAAAGAGATTAAAAAAAACAAAAAAACTGTCTTACCAATGTGCCTACCGTGGTTGTGACGTCATGGGCAGTTGAAATAACGCCTCTTAAGTGACGTGAACGCGAGGGTTGAATGACTTGCAAAAAATGTTAGCGGAAAAAAAAACACCCTCCCTGTGGAAAGCTGCCCAGTTGAGGGTGAAGAAATGAATGTTTTTGGCCAATTTTTCGATATTTGTCGTCCAAAGGGTTGAGCTTCAAAATGATACTCTCGTGAAATGATCTCTTATGATCTCGTGGAAATCCGTCGCCTCTGTCGAAAGTTTTAGGCAGATATACATACATACATACATACATACAGACAGACAGACAGACAGACAGATAGACAAACAGACAGACATACAGACAGGCAGGTGAGATTCATATTATAGATGACAGAGTTCAAAATCAGCTTTGAAACAAAACCGGCTTCCCCCAGAAGAGATGTTGTGCTTAAATATAAATGCAGATTTCATGAACAAAGTTTCTTTCCCAGAACTGCCCGCCTGTGGGACACTGTTCTGCTGGCCTGCTTCCTGGTTGAATACCACATGGTAGCCTTCAAATCCAATGTAAACAAATTCTTGTTAAGCCGTCCCCATAAATAATCAAATTCTACCCAATTTACACAATTACTAAAATACCACCTTATATTCAGTAACCCTTATCTTCGAGTGGCCTTTGGGCCTTGATAAGAAGTGATGCCAAGTAAAAATAAAAGAAGAAAAAGAAGAAGAAGAAGAAGCGAAAGAAGATGAAGAAATTGAAATAAAAAAAGAAGATGAGGAAAAAAGAAACAGAAAGGAAAGAAGAAGAAAAGAAGAAAAAGAAGAAAATGAAAAAAGAAAAAGGAAACGGGAATGAAGAAGAAGAAGAAGAAGAAGAAAAAGAAGAAGAAAAAGAAGAATATAATAGCAATTCCATATTCTAACTCACACCCAGGAACACAAGGCCATAAATATATTCCAGACTACAATAGTCTATTGATTTTGTGATAGCAATTACAAACTTGGAATTCGTCAACAAAAACATGTATAAGCATCATCATCAGCAGCAACGTTAGCATCGTCGTCGTCGTCGTCGTCATGATCATCAGCAGCAGCAGCATTAGTATCATCATTGTCATCATCATCACACCTCTGAATTAATGTCTTACAAGTATGGTTTAATCTTATTAAAATAGGAAAAACATATTCGCAGTTTGAAAAAGGCGGCCTGTCCCATGTGTCCCTCAGAAGTAAAGGCATGAAGATATTTAGTACATAAAAAAGGTAATGCAATGACTTCTCCAGAGAATTTTAAATTTTATGCATTTAAATTTCATTAAAAATGGGATATATTTTACAGTTTTAAGGGAGTTATGCTCTCATAGTCCCCTTAGAGGTACAATTACAGATTTGGGAACGCTTCTATTGTTATTACCATATTATTGAAATTTCTCTTTTGAAGGAGAGTTGGCCTCCATAGTTCCTTTATGTTCAGAGAGCATTTAGAGTCGAGACCACTTCTATTATATTCTCAAGAAAACTTTATACATATGATGTAAACTTCATAAAAATACTTGAAGCTTTAAGAGGGTCATGCCTTCATAGTTCACTTGAGGGTGCATTCAAATATACAGGAACACTTTGTCTTCCATGGAAAATTTTACATAAGAATATGCTTGTAGATCTGCTACCCTTTCTTTCTATAAGGAACACACAAATATCACACACAGACATTTGGTTTCATATATACAGAAATCATCATCTAATCAAGGTAGTGTCACAGATCTTCCTAACACTAACTTTGCGCAATCTCACCCTATTCTCCATCACACTTGATAGGTGCATTGTGAGTCTTCTGCTAGATGCTTGGTGTAGGTTCTGCGGAATCTTCCCACAGAGGTTCTACGGAATCTCCCCACTGAGCTACATCCCAGTGTTAGCATCAATAAAAGAATATCGTTGATGATTTCACACTTAGCCCTCTAGAAGTAATAAACGAATCCGGTTCTTCTCTTTCCGACCCAAACTGAGATTTGAGGACAGTGTTCATAAAGTTGCTTTCTCGTGAGACACTGTCTCCAGGCGATATTAAAAGCAGGCACCATCAATTTTCTTCTTTTAATCTTTTTGTGAAAATCCAAGTGCTACTTCGATACAAAGGAACTGATAAGTTTCTAACTTTTTTATTTTTTAGATGAGTATTGATAATATGTATGACTAGCATTTCAACCTGGCGTTGCCCGGATGTTTGGAGGTGTATGTTGAGCAAAAAAACAAAAACAAAACAAAACAAAAAAAAGCGGTCAATTTTTTAAAACTTTGACCCTTATTATGACCCCTTAACATTTATTGTTTTGGGCTCAAATGAAGTTATTAAGTTAGATCCATGTTCAAGGAACCTATATCTAAAATTTCAAGTGGTTAGACCCAAAATTGTCGGAGGAGTTTGGTAGAGTTCTCAAAGATCAGATCGTTGAACTTTGGCCCCTTAACAGCCAAATTTCTGGCCGAACACCGATCACATAGATTTTCCCCAAATCTCAGTACCCTGTATCTCAAATTTCGAGTCTGTAGACTAAAAATTGACAGAGTTATTGCATAGGGAAATGTACACACACACACACACACACACACACACACACACACACACACACACACACACACACACACACACACACAGACACTTTCACTTTTATATATATATTATATATATATATATATATATATATATATATATATATATAGATAGATAGATAGATAGATAGATAGATAGATAGATAGATTTGTGAATCTTTCTCTTGAACTTGGGAATCTGCATGGAATTTCTATTGGAACCGTTTTTTTAATCCACGAGGGTTTAGCGGGTGCTTGTTCCGTCTGTCATGACCAGGTAGTAGTGTTAAGTATTTTGCATTGTATTTTGGATATCACCCGCGCTGAAAATCCGTGGCATAACAAATAAAGTATAGGTGAAAATTTGTCTGTAAATATGGCTGCCATCCTCACTAATGCGTAATGTTTATTGTTTTGAAAAATGATACAATATTTAGGAGTCTGTTGGCACTCATTTGCCGCCGGTAAAAATGGCACAAATGAGTAAACAGGAAAGATGGCACAAAGTAAAAACAATTTTGTAATGGAAAATTAGGATTGTTCAAGAGGGGGCAGGCTAAACTTCCCCCTCCCCTAATATTTTAACATTAATATTTTAAACTAAGTATTCACCCTGCCGTTTTGGAAAGCTATTAAAATCGATTTTTCTAAGCGTTTTTAAGGGGAAGGGCTATGCCCCATCGCCTTTAGTTTTAAATTAAGCCCCCACGCCCACCCCCACCCCATATTTTAAAATAAGTATCTATTCTCTTGGTTAAAGTACAGAATAGTTAACAGCCGAGAAAAAAAAAAGATAACAACAACAAAAACAAATGGCTTATATCAAACGCAGTAATTTTAATTATTTACTAATATGCTTAATTTTAACATGTGGAAACTATATTTAAGTTTTTGACGCTTCTGCATTTATGAACCTGTGATTTTCACAAAGTTATTCGGGTGTGCCCGGCAGATGACGGGAATAACCGGAAACAGCTAGGCAAGCCTTATTATATAAAAAAAAGCAAATTGTTACACCCACCTCCACATGTTAAGAATGGCGACGATCACTGAAATTCATAAAGTAATATATTGGAAAATAATGTTTTACTATCCAGGAAACTACTTGTCGACCGTTACTGAGTAACTTCGTGAAAATCGCAGATGCAGAAGTATCAAGTTTTTTATTTTTTTTATTTTAAAATATTATTTCATTCAAAGTAATCTTTACACACAGGGGTGAGGGAAGAAAACAAATAGCTGCCTGTCGCTTAATTGAAGTGGGAAGTAGTTTTCCTTGTCCGGCTAACCTTTCTGTCATTTAAGGCATCCATGATTCTGCAACAAGGAAGATAAACATTCTACCAATGGCCATACCAATGTAATCGATTCATCCTTAGGATAACCTCAATGCAGAGCAAGTCTAGAGCTTTCAGCAAATCCCCCGACGTGATATGCTGAAGTTGGTCATATTTCACATTGCAGATTCATCAGAACATGTATATATCATGACGTTCCTGACATAACTGTTAAACAACTTGTCCCGAATGTAGAGGCATGCAGAAATGCACGAATTTTAAATATAATGTGAACAAATATTGGCAATCATATAGATCGACGTCAGACAACATACTGTGATAATAATTGTGTCTAGGCAATAAAAAATGATTTTATATTGTGTTTTTTTTTAATATTATTAAGAACCATTTTCAATTAAAATCAATTTATTATTACGCATATAATTTAAAGAAAACGCGTTTGAAAAGAGCAAATATGCTAATAGAATCAGGTTGAAGGTTTACAAAATCGAATATAACAGACCGGAATTACTGCCCCATGTAAAAACGGAACAGGATTAAAGTGAAACGAAATTTTGTAAAAAAAATAAAATATTTTTATATAATTGACTACAAAACTTTACTCAGCTTCAATACTTAATAGGTTTTCGTAAACCGGATGTCGTTGATGGAAAAAGTATTAAAATGTATTCTTCACTATTCTCTCTCTCTCTTTGACTCCGGTTCTACACCATTCTGAACAACTCATCCATGCTAATATCCGCAATGTCCTTGACGTTGTCTAACATTTTTGTCTTTGGTTTTCCACGTCCTCTTTTGCCAGGGGTTGTACCAAAGAGCAGATCTTTTGTTTGGCCGTCTTTTCTGTTCACATGACCCCAAAATCGCAATTAACTATTACTATGTAATAAATTAATTTTAACTCAAAAACATTCACTTAATATTAGTTAAAACAACAATATAAAGCCATTTTTTGTTGCATATAGATTTTTTTTTTTAAATCTCATTATGTTGTCTGACGTCAATCTATATGATTGCCTAAACATTTTGCTGCACAACATCCCACTTAGGATAATCCCTATAAATCTGGCCACTAATAATAATAATAATAATAATAATAATAATAATAATAATAATAATAATAATAATCTCAGTGGCAGTATGTTTTGTTTGGAAAATAAAATACCACTATTTTATTTTAGTAAATAAAACTTTACTAAGACATTTTTTGAACACACCCTGTGTCAGAAAATAAAAACAAAACAACACACACACACACACACACACACACACACACACACACACACACACACACACACACACACACACACACACACACATATATGGACTCTTTAAACGGTGACTTTTCGATACAATCAAAGCTTGATATGGAGGTGGAGCGTAAATACATGAGGAAAAGATAATAGAAAAAATATATACTGATACATTTAGATTTTTAATATCTTGATTGTGCAACTAAGCATAATTAACTCTCATTAAACCCTAACTAATTAATAAATTAATTAGCTCCCATATCATATAATATCTACTTTTGAAAGTGTACTCCATACTGGTACTACCCAATCCTATTGAAATTCTCACTCTAGCATATAACTACCATAATTATCTAATAATCTCATGGATAACCATCTGTCTCCCTTTCCAATGTGTATTCCTGATACAAGAGCCACAAATATATCTATTGCTAGACGTGACATCCATATCTTATTGCCTAGCACATCCTGTCCTCTTCTGATGAGAAGCATTAGGTTTTGAAATGCCCGGCATAAAGAACTTTATTGTATTCTCTTATTTCAAATGTATCAATAAACCTATATACATCAGTTTATATTTTCTATTATCAATATCTTTGCCTCTAGTACGTGTGTGTGTGTGTATTATATAAAAGATGACGAATAAACTTCACATATAGAACTTTATTATATTATCAGATCTATAAGAAAAAAGGAGATACAATGGAAAGAAAAACCTCTTTATCCCATGTCATTTCAAAGGTAAATGCTTTTAATCAGGAAATTACTGATGAGGAGCATCTAGCTTCGAAATCCCATGGCCCAAAGAGGTTTTCTCTCCATTTTTTCTTCTACTTTCCTTATTGATCTAATGCTATAAGTCATACATAACTTTTATTCCTCATCTTTTATTTAATATATTTAATTGTTCCTCTTAACAATGCTGAGCTTTTTATATTTGGATGTTATGTTTTATTATTGATATATTCTTTTTTTACCTTCATTTAATATTTAATATATATATATATATATATATATATATATATATATATATATATATATATATATATATATACATATATATATATATACATATATATATACACACACACACATATATTAGTGATATATATATATATATATATATATATATATATATATATATATATATATATATATTAGTGAGTGGACGCTTCCAATATTTTTCCTGTATCCCATACAATTACCGATTCTGTACTAAATTCTCAATTCTGATACAATTACCGATTCTGATTCTTTATAAATTCTTTATAAATCTCTAAATATTTAACTATAAAATTGCTATTTTGTCCCGATTACCGTAAAAACACACACCTTGAATGTGCTTACATGTTCTCAACTTGTGAGGAGGTAATCTAGAGATTTTAATCTTACTGACAGTTTAAATCAATAAATATTTATTACCTTATTATTATTACTACAAGCAGCGGAAGATGTTTTAAACCAAAATCAAATGAAAAAAAATAATTTAAGGAATCAGTTTTGGCATCGGAAAATAGGCTCAAATTTTTCCGATTCCAATACCGGTTCCGATACTCCTCAAGACTCTGATTTTTCTGATTCTGATTAATCATCGCAACACTAATATATATACATATGTCTCAGAGCTCTGTCATTTTTGTCAAAATTGGAAATATGTTCAAAGTTATACCAGCTATAGGCAAATACCTCCACTGTCTTGTGGATGCCTTCGTAAAGGCAAAGACTAACGGAGTAAACAATAAAAAATTGGATTGGCAGATGGTGAAGCACTGCAACACCTTTCTGGCAACTCCTACAGCTGCACTGGCTCCAACCATGTTGGCATGCCTTTCCATTAGTCTTTGTCTGTAATGCCGAGAGGTTGACCCTGGTAACTGGGCAAACTTAGGTCTCTTTATCATCCGCCCAAGCCTGCATCTGGAGAGGCAACTCCAGCTTCGAACTGTATAGCCACACCAGATGCTGCAGTGCACCAGACTAGATGCAAAATACTATTTTCTTATTAGATAAAAGGTTGCCACCTTAGGGTGTTGCGGCAAAATTTAATACTTGACAAAAATAAAACGAAACCTACAATAAAAACAAAAGCTGTATATGCAGAGACCCAACAACGTATTTAGCAGTATTTAGTTGCATATATTATTCAATGTAACCGTTGCCAGCAAAGTCAACCATCTCAAGATGGACTTGAAATGATTCATACATTTTGGTGACCGTATCTTGATATATTGCAGCGGATGCCGTCACAATGGTAGTCTTCAGAGACTTGACTGTGTTATACGCATGTCTGTTGGTCTTGGGCTCGGTCATGCCCTGGAAGAAATAGTCAATTACCCTTGGCACTGTAAGTTAAGAATATATGTATATGATGGGTCTATCTACAAAACGCAAGAAAGAATTTATGAACAACAAGGACTAGAGCTTTAAAGTTGAATTAATCAACGCTTGTTTTCCTAAGGCTTTTTCCTATATATTTTTATCACACAAAATACATGTTAAAATCTTCTTCAGTTTTGGGATTTTAAAAAATCTGTAATTGATCTCAAACAAAACATATTGCCACTGAGAATTAAGCGTCATACCTACAGTGGGGAGTTGTGCAGTGAAATATTTGTTTATATTACATTTTAATTTCTGCAGGCTTGTACAATCAGAAATACTGTAAGCAGAGAGTCAGTTCCAAAGGCAGCTTGAGGAAAGAAGCTATTAGAATAGAAAGCCTTCCAACATCTGAGACCTCTACTGTAAAGGGGTGGGATTTTGCTTATTGTTGGGTATTTACGTCTAGTATTTACCAGTGCAGTAATTTCGTAGAAATACTTGTAAAATACATTTTTAGTCATGGCAGTTGATAGTTGAGAAGGTTTCTTATAATTATTAAAGGAAAGGAGGTTTGTCTTAGTAGCATTAAATGTTATTTATTTCTTCATTCCACTACAAACTGGGAGGTCGTTTATGAAAACCAGTAATAATAATGGTCCAAGGATTAACTCCTAGGGCACGCCTCCATTAGCGTCATGTTTTTAATATGTATGACCCTCAAAAGCAACGTAGATCTTTTTTTTTGGCAAAGAAGCATCTGATTATATTAACTATATAGTTCGGCTAGGGATTTTTATCCTTGGCCCTCCCCAAAGTCAACCGAGATTAGACCATTCCTGCAATGATTTGACCCTTGTTGATTTTGCAATGGGAGTTTAGTTCTGTGCAGTTCTAAGAGGTCTACCCTCCCAGGCTTTGCTTTCTCTCTTTGAAAAGGGAGTTAGTTTATTGCTAATCGCCTGAGGTGATTTTACTGAGAAATGCTAACGGGGCTGCCTAGGCACTTTTCGCGGGTCAATGTGCCCCTTCTCCAGGGCGCTGACTTCTCAACCACACTTTCCGACCCTGCAGTTGGAAAGAACTAAATATTTTTATATTAAATATTCATTAATTTTCATGAAAAGACTTTTATGCCAGACCTTGTCAAAGGTTTTGGATATATTAAGTGCCCCACCCAAGTTTTAACTGCCTTGTCCAGTGTGTAGTACATGTGTTCAGAGATGACTGGTTGACTAATTTCATAATTTTGGTCAGAAAAAAAAAGTTTAACATTGAAGAGGTGGCGGACTATCACTAGATTGATTAATAATCATAGATGTTAGCAAAGAGTGGGAATTAGGGCTATACGACAACAATTTTGTGATTCAGTTCTTTCACCAGAAATCTTGAACACTGGTTCTGTAGAAGCAATTTTCTTGCTAGAAGGCAAGCAAGATTCAGGAAAGTATCTGTTGTAGAGTTTGGAAAGAGTAGAAACTAGCTCAGGCGGGCATTTCTTTATTACTGTAACAGGGAAAGATCAGGACTGCATGCTTTAGAGGTGTCAAAGTTTTTATGTTCTGGACTCGAGAAGGGGTGATGATCAGATCATCAAGTGTGGCTTCAGTTTTTTTTTTTTTTTTTTTTTTACATAATTACAGTTATCAAGGTCCAGAGGCCACTCGAGGGTTAAAGAGTGTACAGTAGTCAATGAGACAGTCTGCAGTGGGAAATTTAGGAGGGAGTGGTTTATGAAGTTCAAGGTGGAATTCAAGGCAAACTACTGTGCATCCAGTGTCAAGGAAAAGTCAGACGTGTTGAACATCTAACAATATCTCAGGAAGAGACCAGATTACATCTGGGGACTAGAACGCTAGAGAATGCTTCTCCTCCTCCTTACTGACATGGGAATCTCTCCTTCTGAGGCCCTCTCTCCCGGTTCAGAAGCACCTTGGCTCCAGTGGAAGACACTCAACCGGCCAAGAACAGGAATGGGGTGATCAAAAGTTGTTATGACCAGATGGAATTACAAAACAAAAACAACCATCTGCGAGTGTGAAGAGGAGGACCATACGCTGCAACAACTCTCTTGAAAGATCTTGCAGAGTACAACAATAATGTAAAGAACTGTGTAAGAAAAAAGGGCGGGAAACCGTTGTATGACCACTTCAAAGGCATGAAAAGTAGAATAATTTGAAGCATAAAAAACTTTTAATAACATGACTTTTTTTTTCTCCCTAAAAAAGTGGTGGATATGTAGTAAAAAGAGCAAAAAAGAAGACAACCAAACAAACAAACAAACAAACAAACAAACAAACAATGAGGTGTAAGATGGTAGTAATCAAAAGATGTCTAGCATGTGGCGATCATTAGGAACCACACCCAGCATTGCCTGAATAGCAATATAGTTAGAAATGTGTTTCTTAAAACCCAGTTTGTCAGGAATGGAGAGAACCAATATAGCATAATTTTGTAAAATTTGGTTTTTATTTATTTACGAGATCATCATCATCGTCATCATCATCATCATATGCATACTCATCATCATCACCAAGCATACTCATATTGCCACTGCAGATGTTCATGTCGGTGGTGAGCTAGTTATAGCCACTGGGGTTGCTGAGAGTCAGGTTTGACTGGAAAGGAGTCCGTCCCTTCCCACGTCGGCAGGTTGTTTACGGTTAGCTTAGTGAGACGCACTCGGCTCCACTGAAGCCGTAGCAGTGCATCGAGCTGCTGTGGATATAAATTGGTATTCTCGCTTTCTTCACTCACTAGTCTTGGGCAGCATCCATGATAATGCACCAAAAGAACTTAATATTAACATCAGAGACCATTTGAATGTGATTTAGATTCCTGAAGAACTGTTTTGTCAGTTTCTTTCATGCTGTTGTATATGATGGCGCATTGGGGCTGTCCTCTTTGGTGGTGTCAATTCCTCTGAGGAGATAGAGGAGGTATGAGAAGTTATTTATCTCAGCTTTTCAGGTGTCATTTCTTAGTCGATCCATAGTATTCCATTCAGAACTACTCTGAACCCGATAAATTGCCCGTGGTGTAATATCATGAAGTTGGAGTCACCACACATTAGAAGGATGTATTGGTGTCATCTCTAAATGGGACCGGCTTCGGCCTGGAAAACAGCACGATGGTGTCTCATTATTGACTTTGATAATCCGATAGGATTTTTTCCATATATAAGAGATGCAGTCTGCCCGAGGGTTTGAGCCACGTCGTCGAGCGTTTTGGAGTGACCAATGACACTAGATGTTTTACATATGTTGGGTGAGGGTTTTTGGAATGTAACTTCCAATCTAATTTATCTCTTACCGGGTCTTTATTTATCTCTCTTTCTTTAGAGTCAGTTTCTTTATCATTTCCTCCCATGTTTTCCTTTGTCTGTTATCTCAACTGTACCACATCTGCTAGTCAAAGGACAACTATGATTCATTCTTTCATAATATTCGGTTTAACATCCGTTAGACATCTGTTGGAGGACTTTCTAGCAAGAAATTGACTTAAAAACTAACCTATCTCTGACCTCCTCCTCCTCCCACTACTACTACTACTACTACTACTACTACTACTACTAAATGGAAGGAAAAACAAAAAGATGGAAGGAACACCATATAAATACAAGCATACTGAGACTGCAAGAAATCTTATGAACTGTGTGCCTGTCTCCATCCACTCTGCCTCCATACAAAACAGTTGTGAAGGACCGAGGAGTATGGAAAGATCGAAGGGGGAGAGCACTAACCAAACCTCCATTTGATGAGTGTGGGACTGTGTGAAGGCTTATCACTACCCAAATTTCAATGAAGACCAATGGTCATTGCCAGTAAGAAATCTATACCAAATGGCTGTTACAATGACATGCAAATTCATTTGCAAAGGTTATTGAAAGAGACATTGAGTACTGGAAATCTGGGGAAATTTGTGGTTACTCAGACTCCAGGGAACACCACTAGTAGTTGTCAATGAGTAATCTGATGATAACCTGTGTGAGAATTTCTACTGAACACAAATAATAATAATAATACAATAAGAAACAAGGAAACTGGAAACATTGGAGGGCATAGGACTGTCCAGCAAGAGGATATTAAGGTGCTTGGCAAATATGATACCTAAAAATATCTGGAAGTTTTGGAAGTAGACAGCATAAAATCTACGAAAATGAAAGAGAATATTGGAAAAGAATACCTGAGCAGAAAAAGAAGAAAACTCTTAGAAACTTAATTATATAGTAATAGACATCTAGTAAAAAGAAATATACATCTAGACAGTATCACTAATGAGGAATTAAGCCGAGGACTAGGAAACTAATGACCATGCACAATGCAGTACAAGATGATATTAACCGACTCCACATGAAAAGAAAAGAAGGGTTGGTTAGTATAGAAGACTATAGATGTCAGTCACACACACACACACACACACACACACACACACACACACACACACACACACACACACACACACACACACACACACACACACACAGAAAGAGTTTGAAACATAAAGAACTTAGAACACAGAGAAGCTGATCACTGCAGCAAACGACACTCTAAAAAAAAATGAAGATTATAGGAAGCAGCAAAACAAGAAATGAAATGACGAAAAAAAAAAAAAAACTGGGAAGAGAAACAGCTACACAGATGATTGATAAGAATGACAAGAAAGCGACTCATAAAAACACTTGGACATGGCTACAAAAAATACTTGAGCATAGAAACAGAATTGCTACTGACGGCTTCACAGAACAATCCAATTATAACTACCTCCATCTAAATATTGCTAAAGCCCAGAAAAAAAAACAGTAAATACAAACTCTGTAGACAAAGAGACAAAACAGTAAACCACATAATAAGTGAATGCAGCAAACTAATTCAAAAATAATACAAGAACAGGTATGATTGCATGGGGAAAGCAGTACACTAGGAAATATGCAAACAACTGCATTTTTAACATGCAGACAAATTGTATAAACATAAACTGGGGACAGTACTTGGAAAGGAAAATCACAAAATCCTCTGGAACATGAATTTATACATGGATAAACACATTCAAGCAAGAAAACCGGATTTCATAATAGTTAACCAGAGGGAAAAACTTTTTTAAATTGTAGATTTTGCCACTCTAGCAGTTCACAGGGTGAAAATCAAGGAGGCAGAAAAACGAGGCAAATATACCAAAAGTTACCAGAGAACTGAAAGGGATATGAAACATAAAGAAAGTCAATATAATAGCAATAATCAAAGGAGCACTAGGAACAGTTCTGAAAAACCTGAATATGCTTTTAAATATTCGATTGCCCCTGAAGAGCAGCAAATTGAACTAAAAGCAATATTTTTCATTATGGGTTAGGAAACGTGTGTAAGACATTTAAGAGGAAAATATAGGCATGTATGATTATAGACTGATTGTCTTTTAGTCATTGGGATGCAACCAACCTGTACGTACATTATAAAGATATTTTGTACTTACAAAACACACACACACACACACACACACACACACACACACACACACACAAATCTTTATAATGTACATACTCATCACGAAACAAAGATGTAATATTCCAAAAATCACATAAATAGATCAAGTATTTTTTTACTAAGAAAATAAAAAATTATGATTTTTTTGTGGATTTACTATTAAACTGCGTTGAGCATAAATTGAGTTGACTCTGCCAGTTACTTCATAGGATCTAATCGCAAAATTGGAATAAAAATAACTACTTGATCAAATTACGTGATTTTTTGAACATGTCATTTCCGTTCCGTGACTGGTACGTACATTGTAAATTTAATTTTGAATAAGCATCAGGTTTTTCTGTATTTTCACTTTTTTAATAAGTAATTCTAAATAAGTAAAAATCTCCCTAAAACCGCTAGATTTTAACATTTCGGACTCTATACCAAACATTACAAATACTTTATATAACTCCGTGTTTTCGATAGATATTTAAAAAAAAATCTTAATGCTATTTAAATTATTATCAAGAATGTAAAAAAAAAAACAAAAACAAAAAAAAAAACAACCCCAAAAAAACAAAACAACAACAGCAACAACAAAACAAGGGACGTCTGTCAACAGTTGTTTGACTAATCGAAAAATGAGTGTTTATTTAAGATTGGCACTTATGGTGGCAATTAAAAATACATAAATTTCTGAATGATGAACGTTGTGATGTTTGGAATATACTATTTTCATTCCGTGACAAAATAGGTCTGGTATACGATAAAAGTTTTTCTTCGTTTTTGTTTATCGCCATGAGTGACAATCCGAATAAGCACCGAAAAATGCTAAGTTAAACAACGGATTTATAAAGTCGAGGATATTTACAAATATTCAACTTTTTATTGAAATGTACAATTGTTTCTATTTGTCATATGGCATGTATTGAATATAACTGAAAAATAATCTGGGTTTGTTTTACTGTACAACACACAAAGATTCGAAAAAGTTGTCAAAAAACAAATATATAACAAATAAATGTTATCAAAGGCAAGATAAGTTACTTTTCTACCAAACTGGATATATTTTTCGTGTTTTTATTCAATGTAACATGTTTATTCAGCTCGAAAAAAATGCAGTGTTTACCGATGTATTGGAAAATTCAAAATGGTTACCGACTCTCTCTTAAACACGGTAAGTTCGGGAAAAGGTGTTATAAATAATAAACTAGACAAAATACTGTTAGAAATTCGCTCAATATATATTACCGTGACATAGGTTGACATATATTCGGTGTTTTTTTAATAGTATTTGGTCTAGTTTATTATTTATAGCACCTTTTCTAGAACTTACCGTGTTTAAGAGAGAGTCGGCCGCCATTTTGAATTGTCCAATACATCGGTAAACACTGCATGTTTTTCGAGCTGAATAAACATGTTACATTGAATAAAAACACAAAAAATATATACAGTTTGGTAGGAAAGTAACTTATCTTGCCTTTGATAACATTTATTTGTTATATATTTATTTTTTGACAACTTTTTCGAATCTATGTGTACAGTAATACAAACCCAATAATCTTATATGCTGACTAGAGAGAAAAGTATTGAAAATTGCGATTGTGTGGGTGGCAAACGAAATCTTAAGATTTTACAGGAAATAAAACACGCTAAGATGCTAAATCCAAAATTTACTAGCTAGATTTCAAACAAAATCTCCAGATTTAGCGGTAAACCCCTTAAATTAGCAACATTGCTGCCAAATATACATAGACACCTAATCCACCCAATACTTTCAGTTGAAGGGGAAATGGAAAGAGAGAGAGAGAGAGAGAGAGAGAGAGAGAGAGAGAGAGAGAGAGAGAGAGAGAGAGAGATAGTGCCGATCGCGCGTGCCTAACTTCTGGTCCCAGAGATACATTTTAGGCGCCAAACGGCACGCACGTAGCCAGCGCACGTGTCTAGCACGAAGGGTTGGGACGGGAGCTCCCCCACCTCTTACACCGTAAAAAGGAAACTAGGAGATAAGAGCAAGAGGGGTTAGAGTTAAGGGGGTAGGATGTTAGCGTGAGACAGGGAGGGCGGTCGGTTGGACGGAAGGGGCGTAGATGGGCCTCGAGTCAGGTCAAAAAATTGGCTTAGGTGGGTAGGATATTTTGGTTGGATTTAGGAATCGAGTCTTGAACTTTTCGAAGGTGGTGGCGAGAGGCAAAGGGGAGAGAGTGGAGATCAATCGTTGGGAGGGGTGCTCGATGCAAGGAGTGAAGGAGGGCAGAGACAAAATGGGTAACCATGTTTACTCAAAATAGGAACGTGTTTTGATATCTTTTCATATAGGTCTTACAATTAGTATTATTTGAATTATTTCAGTTACTGTTCTTATTTTGAGTGTTATTGCCACAGCGTTTCGATCGTTTTAACCTCCGACCTTCATGTGTATTTTGTCGGACTCGGGAATCTTTCTGTCGAACTTGGGAATTTGCTCTGAATTTCGAACGGAACCCTTTATTTAATCCACAAGAGGTAGCGTGCTCTGCATAAGAGTAACGTTAAGAGTGTTACTGAGAGTGTCTGCGGTGTAACGGACAAAGGCTCAATCCTCAATGCACTTTTATTACAATTCTTAAGATTTCATCTCTAACGGAACGGCTACCCTCATGGATTAAATATTCTGTTCAGAATTCTGTGCAGATTTCTGAGTTCGACAGAAAAATTTCCGAGTTCGACAAGTTACCCTTGAAGAAAGTCGGACGGAAACATCTTTTTTTCTTTCTTTTTTTATTCAATTTTCACCCCAAACAAGGCACAGTGCCACTTTGAAGCAGGGGCTACTATTGAGGACATAATTTGCAGGGGCATTATGAAGAGAGATGAGTAGCAAGATGTTTGTTCACATTACACTTGAACTTCTGCATGTCTGCAGAATCCCGGAAGGGAGTTCCAAAGTCTAGCAGTTCTGTGGCAAAAACTATTAGAGTAGAAGGCTTTCTTACACCTACGGATCTCTACTATGTAAGGGTGGAATTTATCTGCTTGTCGTGTTTGTCGGGAGTATTTACATCGAGGGGGTGCAAGTGCTTGTAGTGAGAGCACTCACCATTACTTGCAGAACAGGCAGAGGGATGCAACATTTCGTCGATGGGACAGAGGCTGAAGTTTAGATGACAGTTCAGGACCTATTACGTTGTGCGAATCACACTCGAAATGAGAACTGCAGTCCTAATAATCAAAATTATCAATCCTCATCTAAAAAGTTCAGAAACATATATATTTTCTTCCAATTTAAGCATTATTTGCTGTTCAAAAGCACATTTTGGTGCTTTTCATGAATAGGTACCGAGGGATTCGTAGTTCCGACAACAAACGGAGAAAGCCCACTCCAGTTCCAACTTTTACCAAAATATATACAAATCTGCTACTTTTCCTAAATAAGTGAAATTTTAAATAAGCACCGTTTTTTTTATGCTAAAAAAAAAAAATGTTCTTGCTTTTCAGTGAAAAATATTTTTGGAGAAAAAATATCTTATCGACCTCTTCAGAAGCAACTGTTCATTAATGTGTACTAAAAATCGTAAAACTTGATTTTCTTAAATACAAAAAAAAAATCTCAATTTTCGTGATTTTTGGAATATAACATCTTCATGCTGTGACAAAAGATTTCCTTTATTTCTGTTTTCTTAAAAAAGTGCTAATCTAAAAAAGTGTTAATCTAAAAAAGTGCTAATCTAAAAAAGTGTTAATCTAAAAAAGTGCTAATCTAAAAATGTGTTAATCTAAAAAAGTGTTAATCTAAAAAAGTGCTAATCTAAAAAGTGCAAATCTAAAAAAGTGCTAATCTAAAACAGTGTTAATCTAAAAAAGTGTTAATCTAAAAAGTGCTAATCTAAAAAAGTGCTAATCTAAAAAAGTGTTAATCTAAAAAAGTGCTAATCTAAAAAAGTGTTAATCTAAAAAAGTGCTAATCTAAAAAAGTGTTAATCTAAAAAAGTGTTAATCTAAAAAAGTGCTAATCTAAAAAAGTGTTAATCTAAAAAAGTGCTAATCTAAAAAAGTGTTAATCTAAAAAAGTGTTAATCTAAAAAAGTGTTAATCTAAAAAAGTGCTAATCTAAAATAGTGTTAATCTAAAAAAGTGCTAATCTAAAAAAGTGCTAATCTAAAAAAGTGCTAATCTAAAAAAGTGCTAATCTAAAAAAGTGTTAATCTAAAAAAGTGCTAATCTAAAAAAGTGCTAATCTAAAAAAGTGCTAATCTAAAAAAGTGTTAATCTAAAAAAGTGTTAATATAAAAAAGTGCTAATCTAAAAAAGTGCTAATCTAAAAAAGTGCTAATCTAAAAAAGTGTTAATCTAAAAAAGTGCTAATCTAAAAAAGTGCTAATCTAAAAAAGTGCTAATCTAAAAAAGTGTTAATCTAAAAAAGTGCTAATCTAAAAAAGTGCTAATCTAAAAAAGTGTTAATCTAAAAAAGTGTTAATCTAAAAAAGTGCTAATCTAAAAAAGTGCTAATCTAAAAAAGTGCTAATCTAAAAAAGTGTTAATCTAAAAAAGTGCTAATCTAAAAAAGTGCTAATCTAAAAAAGTGCTAATCTAAAAAAGTGTTAATCTAAAAAAGTGCTAATCTAAAAAAGTGCTAATCTAAAAAAGTGCTAATCTAAAAAAGTGTTAATCTAAAAAAGTACTAATCTAAAAAAGTGTTAATCTAAAAAAGTGCTAATCTAAAATAGTGTTATTCTAAAAGCATCGTTTTATGTTCTTTTGCTGAAAAAAAGTTCTTTTTTTTTAAGGATGGGGAATAAAACTGTTTATACCAATTCTGTACAAAATATTATTTAGGGAAATGTTTGTGTCTTTTCTGTGATAAGTATTTTTGGGGGTGGAGGCGGGGAGTAGAAATTGTACAATAGGTACCAAAAAAGAAAGAAAGAAAAAAAACAACAACTCGTTTTCTCTACCTAAAACTAAACGAAACTTCCATGAGCAAAGTTTCTTTCCTAGAACTACTCGTCTATGGAACACAATACTGCAGAGCTGTTTCCCAGCCGACTACAATATTTTTTTTTGCCAGACGACTATTTTTCAAAGAAATAGAAAGATCAAGTTCCAACTTATACATAAGTTTCTGAACACTTTTATTACAATTATGAAACTGTCCCAAAATTAGGTTAGATTAGATTTAGGTTAGTTTTATTTTAGGATTAGGTTATGGCTAGGGTTAAAATAAAAAACATCTTAGTTTGTATTGAGTACAAGACAGAAACAACATTGCGGAATACATTTAAGTGCATCATAATATCAACAGTTTTTTTCGTTAAATAACTTCTCCACATAATAATAATAAAAAAAAAAATTAAAAAAAAAACATTAATAATACGTTTAGTTCGCTGCAGATCGTTAACTTTCGTTAGTCTCGGAAGTCTCTGATAAAATTCTGATTTGATGACGTAAGTACTGAATTTTTTTAATACCTATAACTAAAAACTACAGCATTTTTCAAAATAGTACGTCCTAAGATAGAGCACTGTTATCACAGCAGAAGCTACTCGAAATACCTATCCTGCCTTGACAGAGTTCAAAATAGTAAGAGATGCTCTTTTCTCTTCCTTGCAACCTCTTTCCCACAGAAGAGACGTTGCGAGCCTGTCCCTGTTCTATCGCTGTTTGCATGACAAGTGCTCGTCTGAGCTCCAATCTATGATCCCCTTTTGCCAGACTTTCACAAGAAACACTCATCTATCTGAAACCGCTATCAATAATTTCCCCCACCCTTTATCTGTGCCTAAATCTAAATGTGGATTCCATGAACAAAGCTGCTTTCTTAGAATTGCACACCTGTGGAACATTCTTCCGTTTCCCTGCTTTCCAGCAGGTATGGTTGTCTTCAAGTCCAATGTAAACAAGTTCTTGATGAGCTGTCCTCTTAAGTAATCCAATTTACCAAATTTTCGTTACTGACGATTACTACGGCATGTTCCCATTGACTGCCGTACATGCATTAACCTTTATCCTCGAGTGGCCTCCGGTCCTTGATAAGGGGTGACTCTTTTGTGAAATAAAAGATAGATTTAGTTTAATTATGGATTGTTTATGATTATATCGAAGACATTAACTGTGTTATGGCAGCCAAATGTGACGTCACACTTTTTGATCATGTTAGAGTAAAAATAATATATATTTTCGTTCAGTTTGATTTTGTAAGATTTGGAAAATATCATTACCTTTTTTTTTATGGATCGATCCAAACGAGACACCTGATGTAAGGAGCCAACAAGAATGAAAGATGAATATAGCAAAGACAGAGGACGCCTATTGACCTTAGTCTTGAGAATATCAGGGTTATGGGCAGGAGGAAAACAGTCAACAGGAAAAGAGTTATACAAGAATGCGATTTTTGGTAAAAAGCTACTGGAATAGGAAACTGTATTACAATGAGATATGAAAATAGCGAATTGATGAAGACCATTAGACCAACCAGTCAAACGAGCTGGAACAAAGGAGACAGCGAATATATCAGACAATTCTGAACAACGTATGTCATAATACTAAGGATCGGTGGTTTATGGCAGTTATTTATTGATATAGAGTTTGAATATAACCATGTTATAATCTGCAGAGAAGTAGTATTGTAGTAATGAATTTAACAGACAGAAATGATTTTGAAAGAAGTTCTTTTTTCGTGGAAGTTCCGTTTAACACTTTTTTGTTGTTTTTTTTTGGGGGGGTATGTAGGAATACTAATTCCTGCTGTAAAATTTCTTGGGAACTTATAAACAAAGACCATTAGACCAACGAATAAAACGAAGTGGAACAAAGGAAGCAGGGAATAGATCAGACAATTCTGAAGAATACATTCAATAATAATATTTATATAGAAAAGACTGAGACTAGCTACATTACTGGGAGCAATACACGTTACTCTTACGAGTAATGTGTATAGCAACATCACGTCTGTGAGAGAGGTTGCAGTGAAGAAGAAAGGGTTGAGGGAATATTAAATTACAGATATGTTTCTGCCCCTTATCGAGCACCTTTAAATGGGACAGAGATTCACCGGCTCAACTGTGAAAACAGTCCTCCATACACGGTCTGATAGTAGATTTGTTGAGGTAGAACATAGCCCCAGGCGCGACAGAGAGAACCGATTTTATAATAAGCAGAAAGAGCAATAGATCTAATATTTGAACTTTAAGAAAGATTTGATGAGAAAAAAGATGAAGAAGTTTCAGAGTCGATTTCTCCTCAAGAACAGATCGACCTATGAGAATTTCGTGAAGCAAAAATGCCTGTAATTAAATTATCAACAATAGATTATCTCACTGGGAATGACAACTTCTAACTTCGTAAGAGTAATGTGTATTGCTTCCAGATAATTGCTGAGAACTGAAAAGAGGGGACAGCCATCATCTAACCAAGATAAAATGACTTAAATCAACAAATAAAAAATAGATAGTTACATAATAAATTATTGTTTAGTGTTATTCATTTGTAATTTTATTGTTCTATTTTTACCATAAATATATGCAATAATTTAATCTGTTTACCACCAAAATGAAGTTTTCGAACAAATGGCTGACTCCTTAGAAAATTACTTCTAGTCTGTAATGAAATAAGGCACAAAACAGATGGTTGTGTTCAATGCTACTAAGATAAAGCTGCTTTCCTGTTAATAATTATGAAAATCTTTTCCAGACACCGATTGCCATGACTAATATCACCTTTTGAGAGAGTCAAAGTCCATTCCCGAACCTAACATGAATTGAAAAAAAAAAAATGCATAGAAGATACTGACAAGTGTGCTGCAAGAAAGGTGAACTCTCTTTACCGAGATAGAAAACCTCTCACACTTGCCAGCATCTTATATCACTACAAAGCCACCATTAACTCATGCATGAAGTATTGTTGTCACATCTGGACTGGAACACTGACCATTAGGTTCTCCCTCTTGGACAGGGTACAAAAAAGAATCTCTAGGTTCCACACTGTCTACCAAGCTCTAGCCCCTGACCAATCACCATAATGTTGTGTCCTTGTACTTGTTTTACTTCTGTTTTGTACTTTGTGGCTTGTTTGTTTTGTACTTCTACAAAATAGGTTCAAAGTTGCTGCATTTGTACCTCACCGAAATATGAATTACCCCCCCCCCCACTTCGACGAATATGGCTAGCAGCAAACTCGCACCATTTCACTGTAGAGGTCCCAAGATGCCGAAAACTTTCTATTCAAATATCTTCTTTTACTTCTTTATTTTTTACGTTTGGAAATCCCAACCAGCTCCATTTCCACGACTGTACCAACATGCAGAAATTTTAAATGAATTGTGAACATGCATTTTGCTACATAATCCTCCACTTAGAATGCCCACTATAAATCCAGCCCCCATTCATAGTAAATTTTTATGTCTCAGGTCTCAGTGGCAATATGACTTATTTTGAGTGAAATAAAATCACATATATATATATATGAGAATAATGGAAATAGTAATCCGACAAAATAAAGAAATAAAAAAGGAACAAACCGAGTTATGTTTATTCATCCAGAGAAAGTCTCAAAATAAAGACGAAACATTGATGAACTCATAACTTTTGTTCCTTTTCTCTTTTCTCTTTTCTCTCTCTCTCTATATATATATATATATATATATATATATATATATATATATATATATATATATATATCTCACAAAGATTAGTGTTGAGACGAGAGTAACCAGAATCGGGAATTGGAAAAATTGGAACTTTTGATGGTATCGGAATCGGTACTGGGAAAATGTGTGCTATACCCCCCTCCCCACTAAGTGTTTATTTTTGCGCTTGAGAAAATATCTGCACATCTAACATGTGTTTTTATGGTAATCGGGAAGAATAACAACTCTATAACTGAATATTTAGAGATTTATAAAGAATTGGAATCGGTAATTGTATCGGAATCAGGAATCTAGTACAGAATCAGTAATAAAAGCCAATTCTTCATTGATTATTCTATTGTACTCAATATACAGTAGTGATGAGAAAAGTAAAAAAAAAAAAAACCTGTGTGTCATCAGCAAGAATCGAAACTAAAACATATAGCTCTCTAGCCTTATCCGTTAACGTATCACTTAAATTCATATATATATATATATATATATATATATATATATATATATATATATATAAAAGTGAAAGTGTCTCTCTCTCTGTGTATCTGTGTGTTTGTGTGTGTACATTTAACTACGCAATAACTCTGTCAATTTTAAGTCTACATACTCGAAATTTGATATACAGTGTACTGAGATTTGGGAAAAGCGATGTGATGGGTTTTCGACCAGAAATTTGGCGATTAAGGAGTCAAAGTTCAACGATTTGACCTTTGAGAACTCTACCAAACTCTTCCAACAATTTTCGGTCTAAACACTTGAAATTTTAGATTTAGGTTCATTGGACATGGATCCAACTTAATAACTTGATTTGAGTCCAAAACAATAAATTTTAAGAGGGTCATAATAGGTGTCAAAGTTAAAAAAATTGATCACTTTTTTTTTTTTTGCTCAATAAACATCTCCAAATACCCGGGCAACGCTGGGCACCCATGCTAGTATATGTATATACACACACACACACACACACACACACACACACACACACACACACACACACACACACACACACACACACACACACACACACAACTGCCAAAATATAAGTCTAATTCTATCTCGGATATTTAAGAACCTGTTGGAGGTGGGGGTGAGGCGGCTGCGGTGTTGTCATCTTCGTATGATTCTGTATTGTTTATTACTTTTATTCCCCTCTTTTTTTGGCTTCATCTACTTCCAGAATTAGAATTTTCTAGTTTCTAGGGTTAAGGCCAGCTTTACCTTATAATTAAAATACAATAATGGGTCTTATCAATTTGAGAAGTCGGATTATTTTGTATTAATTTAGATTAGGAAAACTCATTTAAAATCTGGTTGTCCTCGAAGGTCGTACATCTAAACAATATGATATAAATGTGGGAATACCTCAGGGGTCTATCCTTGGACCTTTATTATTCCTGATATTCATAAATGACCTCCCTGATAAAATTGTTTCTGAGATGGGTATATTTGCCGATGACACCACTCTCTATAATAGGCACGAGGGGAAAACAAATGAACACATATCTAAGGAAATGGCAGAAACACTAGAGGATGATCTCCAATCTGTAGTGGAATGGGGACATAAATGGATGGTCACATTCAATGCTGCCAAGACTAAACTTGTTTCCTTCAATAATTACAAGAAACCTTCTCTACCACCAATAGCAATGGCCAATGGCCAAGAACATATTACCAGAAAGTACTTCCTTTAAACTCCTCAGCCTTGTGTTTACAGGGAATATGAACTGGAATAGATACATTGAGAGCATTGCCAAGGCTGCTGCAAAGAAGGTGGGCTCTCTCTACTGTGCTAGAAAACTACTTACGTCTGAAAGTATCCTCTACCTCTATAAGACCACCATTCGCACATATATGGAGTATTGTTGTCACATTTGGACTGGTGCATCTGCTGCTTGTCTCTCACTCTTGGACAGGGTTCAAAAAAGAGTTGCCAACCTGATAGGTCCTGAACTGTCATCTAGGCTTCAGCCTCTGTCCCATCGACGAAATGTTGCATCCCTCTGCCTGTTTTATAAGTACTTTAATGTTGAATGCTCTGACAAACAACAAGCACTTGTACCCTCTTAACGTAAATACGCCCGATAAATACAACAAGCAGCTAAATTCCACCCCTTCACAGTAGAGATCCCTAGATGTAAGAAAGCCTTCTACTCCAATAGTTTCTTCCTCAGAACTGCTAGACTTTGGAATTCCCTTTTGGGATTCTGCTTTTCCCAACTGTACTGACATGCAGAAGTTCAAGTGTAATGTGAACAGACATCTTGCTACTCAACTCCCTTCATAATGACCCTGCAACTTATGTCCTCGATAGTAGTCCCCTTACCAGCTGTTTTACTGGCTAAAACCCAACCAGGAAGTGTGCTACAGGTTGAAATGCACTATATATCAAATTTCAAATATGTAGACCAAATTTTCAGAGAGGAGTTTGGTAGAAACTTTTCACACACACACACCGAAAAGATCGCTATTTTTTACAATCAATATGCAAATTAGTTTATCTTCATGTAGTCGCTCGCTTATCAATGACTGAGTATATTAAGAAGTTTGTTTTAATAACTGTTAAATAGAAAAAGTACGATGTTAATATCAGTGTCAGAGCAAGAAAAAACGGCACCTGTATACACACACGCACACACACACGCACATACACACACGCACACATATACACACGCACACACACACACACACGAACACACATATATAAACTACTTCACTCTACAGATTAACACTGACACAATATTGAAAATAACATAGTGCCGCTGGAGTGCGTGATAGAACAAGTATTTCGTCTAATCCTATTTATTATTAGTCCTACTTCAAATGGAATTTTTCGGTACCATTCACCTTTTCAAACTTTCAATGAAGTATCATCCTAGCAAAATAAGAATAAAAATTAGTTCCATTTGACATATTAATACCTATCTATCCACGAGTGAAAGACACAAGCTGAGTTTTAATAGGATTTAACGAAATATATTCTATCTCAGATGTAGCACACACACACACACACACACACACACACACACACACACACACACACACACACACACACACACACACACACACACCATGTTATTTTGAATATTTGGTCAGTGTTTACTTATAGAGTGAAGTATCTGGCGTTTATACAGGTAGGAGCACAGGTGAAAATCGCACCAAATAAATTAACAGGAAAACGTTGTTTAGTCTTCTCCCACTGCAAGAACTTAGACACCAGAGTCGATAAGTGGGATTGAGAAGTCAGTGCCCCTCTTTTGCGGCACTCTCACCTGCAAAAAGTGCCCGGGCAGTCCCGTCGGCATTCCCCGATTAGGGCGCCTCTGTGGCGATTAGCAATAAACAAACCCCTTCTCAAAGAGAGAAGGCAAAACCTGGGAGGGTGGACCTCCTAGAACTGCTCAGAACTACCCCCCCCCGCCCAAATCAACAGGGACAAGGTCATTACAGGAATGGTCTAATCTCTGTTGATTTTCGGAGTGAGGATAAAAATCCCTACGATATCAGGTATAAATGTATATCTACACCAAAAATTAGGGAAAATTATTGAGTAGAATTTTAATGAAACAATAAAAATCAGTTTTATTGTATTTTGCGAATCTGTCATTGATAAATACTTGCAAAATACATAACTCAGTCTGTCATTTAACCAAATAATAATAAAAAAAATATGATAAAAGTGATTTTTATTTTTAATTAAAATTCTACTTGATAATTTTAAAAAGGATGCTTATTTTTATATGATACTGGCCTGGGTGCTTGGCTTTACCCGGGTGTTTGTAGGTGTGTGTTGAGCAAAAAAAAGAAAAAAAAAAGTGGTAGTCGGTAGGCAGGCTCGAACCCATGACGCGAAGACGGAAAAGAAAATGAAAGCAAATCTGAGGTCTTACCGCTACTCCATGACGTGATCGGAAGTGTTAAGCGTTCAAATCTAACGGAGTTAATAAAAAAATGACTTGCAAAAATGGCGTTGCTTTTAAACCTTCCATGAAGGTCATTTTTAATGTTGGAGAAAATCAGCTCCCCCCAAAAAGGGGGCACTCTGGCGATATCCAAATAAATAGTAATTGTCTCAGTATGGAGGGTTTCCCCTACATTGACCAAGGACCAATTACCGAACAGATACTACCTGGGTGAAGGTCAGGCATTGGCATTTGCGTTCCAATAGTTTCACTTTATTTATACAAAACAGACAAATAAACAGCCGACACGACGACGTGGTGGGATTTTTGTTTAACTCTATCAAAAAATAAAAAAAGATAGAGACGATGTCCGTTTGCGAATCTGAGATATTACGATCTGGGAAGTATGCGTGAACTTCTCGCAGAATCGAACCGACATCAGAACTCCCAGCCAAAAAGTCTTTCGTGGATATACACAAACGTTCGCACTCATTTTGCCCTTTATATAATAGACTAGTCTGGGTGCCAGGCATTGACCAGGTGTTTGGAGGCGTGTGTAGAGCAAAAAAAAAAAAAAAAAAAAAAGTCGTAGTAGGCAGGCAGGCAGGCTCGAACCCGTGACGCAAAAGCGGAAAAGAAAATGAAAGAAAATCTGACGTCTTACCTCTACTCCGTGACGCAACCGGAAGTTTGGAACATTAAAATTAGGCAAAGTCAATCCGACCACGATACGATGACTTGTAAAAATGGCTCGCAAAAAATTGACCCCTTCTTGTAGAAAACTGCGCAGTTGAAGGTGGAGGAATCAATGTTTTTGCCCAAGTTTTCGCTATTTGTCATCCGAGACGTCGAGCTTCAAAATGATTCTGATCTCGTGAAAATCAGTCGCCTCCGTCGAAAATTTTAGGCAGACATACAAACATACATACATTTAAACAGACACGTGAGATTTATATTATAGACTAGCGGGGAGGGGGTACTCGGCGTTTGGATGTGTTTGTGGCTTTTGGTAAATTAAAACTCCGGGTGGGGGGGAGGGTAAAATAAAAAAAAGGTTTAGTAGGTAAGTATGAGGATCGAACCCGAACCCTTGAGGAAAAAGTTGGAAATTAAAGTGTGAAAAAAAAGTGTGACGTTTTAACCATTGGGCTACCACGAAATACTAACGGAAACACGTTTGAATTTATTTAACTATTTAGAATTGGCAGGTGCACGTTTTAATGACTTAATGAGGTCAACTTTGACTGCAGGAACACATTTTATTTTCATTTTCCCAAGATGTTGGGGGGGGACCAACTCTCCATAAAAAGGGGATTGTCCGAATTGAATAGCAATTGTCTGATATAAAGAAAATATTTCCACATTGATCAAATCTGATTGCTTTTGGACATTTTCGGCGATCGCGACCGGAAAAATACCGCCAAAATTAGTGTCACTTTTATTATACGAAAAAGCCTAATCCACATGCGGCAAGTGAAAAATGTTGAATATTTATGTCTTCAAAGTCGAGCAAATTAAATAGATAGGCGACCTCTGTTGTTAACTCGTAGATATTATGATTTATATGCGATATAAAAAGTTTTAAGAAGTCGTGAGCCGACCGATCGCTTCTCGGAAAAAAGCCTTTCTTGGACATACGCAAAAAGCGAACATACATACACACATTTTCGCTTTTATATATATATATATAGATGTAATTATGTTAAAGAACTTTTATTTTGAATGCAATTTTCATTTGTGCCTCATACTGTATTGGTGCCAATCCTCATGTCAGGATGTCCTGACAAACTGCTGTACACAGAGACTGAAGACACTTGAAGATGATCATGTGTGAATTCCTTTAAGTATTATGTTAAGATGTGAAATTGCCATTTTATTGAGTAAGTATGACCTCTAATTCATAGTAAGCTCTTACTTCTCAGCGGTAATATGCTTTGCTTGGGGCTGAATGCAAGTAAAAAAAAAATACGTTGCTAAAATACAAATATATTCTAAATGCAGAGTTGTACAGTGAGATGGTTGCTCACATTAAAATATCTGTAGGTCGGTTTGGGAAGCTGGGGGCTGGAAGGACATTTCAAAAAGCTAGTAGAAGATGCTATTAGATTAGAAAGTCCTCTGGCGTCTGAGGATCTCTATGGTGAGGAGGTGGGATTTTGCTTAGTGTCAGGTCGGTTGAGCGTATCTACATTGAGTGAGCATCATGCATTGAAGCACATTACATTAGTTCAAATTCAAGGGCTCCTTCAGTCTTTGATAGACTATGAATATCCACGAAGGGATGCCTGCATGTGAAATTTTTGTGGCAGGATGTGCGCAATCTCCAACCACACCTCTTCTGAGTAAATATTATTAAATACCAGTGGCAAGTGAAGTACAGGACGACTGGAAACAAATGCCGGGATAAGCAGAGAGCACATACAGCGCCTAGAATTCTCAAATTGTCACCCATCTTGAACTAACCAGGCTCAACGTTGCTTAACTTCGGTGATCTGATGAGAACCAGTGTCTCAATGTGATTATGCCATATATACATTGCATTAAAGTACTTGTAAAATAAGCACACAGATTCAATATTGTGGGGATGGGAGAGAAGTTGGAGTTTGGTAGACAGTGCGGGACGTATTAGCTTAAAGACTGTTTTTTAGACCCTTATTTATCATTAGTCCTACATCAAATAGTTTTTTTTCTTCGGTACCATTCACCTCTTCAAACTTTCAATGACGTATCATTCTAACAAAATAAAAATAAAAAAAATTCCATTTGACATATTAATACCTATTTACCTACGAGTGGTTGGTGCACCAGCCCAGGTGTGGCAACAATACTCCATGCATGAGCGAATAGTGACTTTGTAGAGATGCGGGAGTTGTGGCAGGTCTGAGTAGTTTTCTATCACAGCAAAAAGGAACCTACCTTATTTGCAACAGACTTGGCAGTGTCTTTTTATCGAGTAGGTATGACTCCTAATTCATAGTAGCCCCCTACTTCCAAGTGACAATATGCTGCTTTGTTTAGGGCAAATAAGAGAGAGAGAGAGAGAGAGAGAGAGAGAGAGAGAGAGAGAGAGAGAGAGAGAGAGAGAGAGAGAGAGAGAGAGAGCATTTATTTAGAATCTTCATATTCCACTTTTGAAAATGGCCATATTCTCTGGGAATAATCTGAGTACAAACACCTGCCACTATTGTTCCACTGAAAGAATACCCGGTAACCATGGAAACGATGTTGTTTCCAGGAGAAAAGACACTGCACATCCATTCATCGTCTATTCTAGTCGCTAACTCTCATTGATTAAAAATAAAGGAAGAAAATAAAATATTCTCATGCGTATCGGTTGTCGAAAATAACGACTAATGATCTAATGACCTTGTTGGGTGGAAATTTTTTTTGTCTGCTGATAGATTCTATTAAGCATGTGCTCGCAATGTGATGGCGTATGGAAGTGCGTGCCGGTATAGCATGTTGCCTACCTTTTTGATTCGGTTATGGTATTTGTAGGTTTACCGGTTTGAAGGTTATGTTACCTCAGTAAGATTATATTTATAGATCTAATTTGTGGATCTATAATAAAAAAAGATAAATAGTAGACAATTTAATACAACTAATTAGATTTCATTTATGGTTAATAACTGGCAGGCTGTCTGGCGTTGCCCGGTTTTAAAATACACCTAACTATGATATTTTAATTCATGCAGATTACACATTTTTATAGAGAAAATATTCTATCAATTATTATATTAAACCTAAAAACCTAATATATAGTAGTGAAATCAAAAATTATATATATATATATATATATATATATATATATATATATATATATATATATATATATATATATATATTTGGTAAAACTGGTAATTAGTAAAAACCTGAAGAGAGTGCTCAATACTATTGCAGAGCAAATATGTGTTTTATTTTTTTATTACCGTTTTATCTGTTTGGTTACGTATGTTTCGGATGTTGGACTGTGTTTACAATCTAACAGCCTCGTCAGACCTTACAGATAAAACGTTAATAAAAAATAATATATATATATATATATATATATATATATATATAACTACTTAATTTACTCACATAAAATTAATATACGAAAGTATAGATTTATGCGTAAACTTTAAGTACTTCAAAAGTGCTCAATACGTAGGTAGAGCTACTTAGTAAGTTATAAAATATATATGGCGATTAAGCTACACTGAATATTCCGCGTTTCATCCACTCTAGGACTCTTCAGGCTTATGCGCCTGAAGCCTGAAGAGTCCTAGAGTGGATGAAATGCGGAATATTCAGTGTAGCTTAATCGCCATATATATTTTATAACTTACTATATATATATATATATATATATATATATATATATATATATATATACACACGGCATAATATATTATATATAATATACGGTATAATCATGTTGACACACCAGTTCCCGTCAGATCAGCAAAGTTAAGCAACGTTGAGCCTGGTCATTACTAAAATGGATGCCCAATTTGGGAAGTCCAGGTGCTGTATGTAGGAGGACGTCGACAACTCCCTGCAAAAAGTTGCAAAAACCTAACGTCGTCCTCTCCCCCAATGGGGATATACATGTGACTGGGGACCACTTCTGAATTTCATACTCTCATGAAACTTCCTCCTTTGGAGGAAGCCGGTTAAACCCTGAATAGGTTGGTGCTGACTGCACACACACACACACACACACACACACACACACACACACACACACACACACACACATATATTAAACAGGCTCCTTCAGTCTTTAACAAACTATGGATACCCACAAAAGGGGTACCTGAGTGTGAAGGTTTGGTGGCAGGAGGTGCACAGTCTCCAACAACACCTCTTCTGAGTCGACATTGTTAAATACCAGTGGCAAGTGAAGTGTATGTACAGGATGACTGGAAACAAATACCGAGATTATATATATATATATATATATATATATATATATATATATATGACTTGTGTGCCATCAACTAGAATCAAAACAAAAGACATACGTGAAGTAGATCGGATGTTACATCGGCCGAAACGTTGTGAGAATAACACTCAAGATGGGGACATTATAGTTCCCAAATAACAGTTTTGTTTCAAAGAAACAAAACGTTTTGTGGACATCTATTCAGAATTTTCATATTCCAATTTTGAAAATGGCCACACTCTCCGGGAATAATCTTAGTGCAAACATCTATCATTATCGTTCCATTGAAAGAATATCCGGTAACCATGGAAACGATGTTGTTTCCAGGAGACAAGACACTGCACATCCATTCTAGTCTGTCTATTCTAGTCGATAGATCTCATTGATTTTAAATAAAGGAAAAAAAATAAAATAAATTCACACATAAATAGTTGAAGCAAGCCTCTGTCGGTCAGGGTCGACCATGGATGAAATATACTTAGATTAGTTGTCTCATCTGTCTGCTTAGCTGGAGCAGAACTGCTTGTGGCTAAAGAGATTAATGCAGGAGCGGCAGACTGTCATAAAGGTCACAAACGTGTGGTTTGTAGCCTTTACCATAACAAACTATTTTCTCTTGTGCATTAATACCCCCTTGCTGACCGATGTAGCCACGCACTATTAATCCTATATGCCCCTTAAGAAACTAAGCCAGCAGGAACTAGCCAGCAGCCAGAGAGGAGTTGATACCAGCAAAGAAGACAGATCTCTCTCTCCTCTCAATCTCGGTCCACTGACTCCCCCCAGGTTATGACTACTGCACTGAAGACCTCCACTGGACAACCTGGGGACACTTCAAGTTTCTGCTTCCCAACATGAGAACATTCTAGAACTTTCTATTCCTTTTCTTTCTGTCACTTGGGACGCAGGCCCACTTCTTTTGAATTAAACCCTTTCGTTATTTTGTTTAAAAAAGAAGTATTGGGTAATTAATCTGTGTTTCAAATTAATTTTTTTAGGTAGGTATGTGCACTCACGCACACTAAAGGTCCTGGATTGTTAGCAATGATGTTCTTTTTTCTGTGTTCGCACAAATAATATTGGATCTAGCTAAATATATAATATATATAAAAATGAGATGCACTTCTATATAGTAGTTCTAACCCTTAGCTGTTGATCTAATGAAAATTGTCGTATGAAAGGAAAAACAAAACCTCTTTTATAACAACAACAAAGGTTTTTTTTTTTTAAGTAGAAGGTAAGTTAGAAAGTGTCAGAGTGAAGTATCTGCAACAACATTTATCAGCTTCCGTTTCCATGTATTCGAACGTTGTTCCTTTCCGTCTTGGACTTAGAAAGAAACATCTTGTAATCAGCTGGGAAGCAGTCACATTATATTGTGTTCCATGGGTAGTTCTTGGAAAGAAACTTTGTTCATGAAAGTTCCGTTCAATTTTAGGTATGCAGAGGAATGAACGTGAATTATTTACAATGGTGGTAGATAGATGAGTTTTCGCTGTGAATAAAACCTTGACAATAAAAACTCGTCTTTCTACAACCAGATGGAAACTATAGATTGAAGCTCAGTCGAGCATCTGCTATGAAAATAACGATAGAGTAGAGAAAGACTAGCAATGTCTCTTCTTTGACAAAGAGGCTGTATGGAAGCGATGAGGAATGTTTCTTGCTAGATTTCGAAGTCAGTTTTGTAATTTGTCAAGAAATGGAAAGAATGCATCTTCGGATGGATCTGGTTCTTAACAAGCAGAGTAATGCGTTAGTCGCGAGGTAATTTGTGAAGGGGTAGAATGATCCAATTAGTTTTCCAGCACTTTAGAAACAGATTTGACGTAAATCTTTCATTTCAGGTCTCGGGTGAAACTTAATTCAATAAGTTTATCAAAGAAAGAGACTTCCTGAAGAAGAGAGATTCGTTCATTTCAAGTTGGGGGAAAAATGAAGATCCGAATTTTGGTGGCGAAAGGAGTGAAAGGTTAGTTTTGACTTGATGTTAAAGTTTCTCCTTTTTTTGTTTTATTTTACTTCAGTCGAAGTTCTCAGAAATCAAGGGGCCCACAACCAGGGACTAACACTTGAACTCTATATGAGATACATAGATATTCGAATGTTCCATTAAAGTTTTTTTATCTTTCAAACAATGAGTTAGTAAAGAAATTGAGAACATAATTTTCCTCTCCCTGATTAACCATTTTCATACGTTGTAGTATATCTTTCGTTTTGGTCTCTTGGTCTTACTGGATTCCAGGACAAGAATTTGTCTAGTCTGGTGGAGTATCCAGCTTCGTGCTGTTACTTTACTTTGCTGAAAAAAAAAGTTTTTTTTTTTTTGGAGGATAGGGAATAAAACTGTTTGCATCAATTCTGTCCAAAATATTTGGGAAAATGTTTTTTGTCTTTTTCATGATAAGTATTCTTTTTTTTTTGCGGGGGGGGGAGTAAAAATTGTACAATAAGGTACCAAGACATCAAAAAAAAAAAAAAAGAAGCTCATTTCCTGTGCCTATAACTAAACAAAACTTCCATGGGCAAAGTTCCTTTCCAAGAACTGCTCATCTATGGAACAAATTTTTGCAGAACTGCTTCCTAGCTGACTGCAACATGATCGTTTGTAAACAAGTTCTTGTAAGTAGTGACACATTGGTAAAAACAAAACAAAACAAAACAAATAAAAATCAACTTTATAGCTAAATATTTAAAAAGAAGTGGAATTAGAATCAGTAATTGTATTGGAATCAGGAGAAATATTGATGTAAGCATGCACTCTACATACAACTGGCAGACATTGCAAGTGATAGATAATTGACCGAGGGAAGATGGCTGGGGGAATAAAGAATTGCTTGCACCCCTTGACAGATATACCGACAAACCTGACAAGCAAAAAAACCCATCCCTTCACTGTAGAGTTCCCTAAATGCCATAAAGCCTTATACTTTAGTAGCATATATATATATATATATATATATATATATATATATATATATACTAGCAAAAGTACCCGTCGTTGACTGGGTTCAAAAACAGCCTACAGAAAATGGACTCTGATCTATGAAAGTATAATGAAAAGGAAGGGTTGTAAAGAGATAGCTTCGAATTTGGGGGTATCAAAACCAAATCAAAATATGATGAATGTAAAAATAAAATAGATAAACCCCATAATTTATTATACCGTACCTGTTCACACTGAAACACTTATCACAATATTCTGTGGATCTATATTAAAAAATCTTGTTAAACTTTGTGACATATTTTCATTCTATGGAGGTCAGGCGTGAACGAACACCCCATAATTTTATTATACCATATTTCTTCAAACTGAAACATAATTATCAAAGTATACTTACGCAGATAGATATGAAAAGTCTTTATTAAAGTTTGTGCCTATTTCCATTCTATGGAGGCCAGGCGCGAACGCAGACCCCACAATTTTATAATACCATCCCTATTTAAGTTAAAACATACTTATCAAAGTATTATTATGTACATCTATACCAAAAACCCTTGTAAACGTTTTTTTTTTCATTTTTAATTTTTTTATTTCCATACTTTGTGGACCAGGCACAAACGCAGACCCCACAATTTTAATGAACCACCGTTCTGCCAGATCAAACATACCTATTCCTGTGTCTCGATACATCTATCATTATATGTGATTAGTTTTCTATAATAGTCAACCATATAGGAGCCTATTCATGACCACACACAGACAGACGTGCAGCTTTATATTATATATATATATATATATATATATATATATATATATATATATATATATATATAAGAGCAAATAGTTAATAAAACATGTTAAAAACACTTTGAAAAAGAATTAAAAACATATTTAATCTGAAAAGGAGGCACTAAATAAGTGGATAGTCCTTAATCCGCGGAGTTTCGAAGAAATACTTTTCTTCTCATCAGAGGGTAGGAATTAGCAAAATGCGGGATCGGATTTCGCATACAAAAGTATTTGATGGAACAGCAAGTAAGTCAAAGATCTTACTTGATAACAAAAAGTGAAGCAGAGGGAATATGGTGAAGAAAAAGGTGATTTCACTTAAATATATATATATATATATATATATATATATATATATATATATATATATATATACGCATAAGCATGAAGAGTCCTAGAGTGGATGAAACGCGGAATATTCAGTGTAGCCCGCATAAGCCTGAAGAGTCCTAGAGTGGATGACACGTGGAATATTCAGTGTAGCTTAATCGCCATATATATTTTATAACTTACTAACCAGCTCTACCTACGTATTGAGCACTTTTGAAGTAAATACTTAAAATTTACGCATAAATTTGTACTTTCGTATATTAATTTTATGTGAGTAAATGAAGTAGTTATATATATATATATATATATATATATATATATATATATATATATTTGACCAGTCAAAAGATATAGTCTGAATAAGAGATGACACTGTTGTAAAAAGAAAAAGTACCTAGACACATGGGTCAAAATGTACCTACAGGGTGGTCAAAAAGTCAGGTAACATGTTAAAGGTAGAAAAAACAATATGATCGATTATAATCTCTATTCGTTTAATATTATTTGTTTAAATATTTGAGTGTAATATATAAACTTTAATTTTAAATCCATGTGTTGTGTCATTTATATTCTTCTTTCTTTTCTAATATCGTTTTTCTTTAAAATGTTACCTGACTTTTTGACCACCCTGTAGTTAAGATTATAATGACCAACTGGCCACACGTTTACTGATTGACAAGCAAGCATAATTCTTTCTTGACTATGTACACAGCCTTTTACTGTGTATACTTCAAGAACAGATGTTATCGGAGGTGAGGAAAATCCCCATCTGGAAGATCTATTACTCCATTTATGCTGCCAGGGAAATTACTTATGAGGAAGTACACACAGAACAACAAGTACAAGTCTTTAGTATTGTAGGTCAAAGGGATTCAAGCATATCCTGATTATGTTTTTCTCAGGTAACTAAACGGTAAAGAAAAGAGCATATCATTATATCACCTGGATCCGGCTGGTGCGATATGGCACACTGGAGGAGGTGGCTATGCGCAAAATATGAAATCTTGTAAACATGTCTGGGATGTTACTTATTATTTATTTGTACTCAAAACAGCGGTGCTAGTGTATTGGAGCAGTAGCCAATCGCTAGCCTTGGAAAATTTACGTCACGTGATATTATTGTAGCCGGTGTAAACTCAATAAACGTCACCTCATCTGATATTTACCAGGTGCTTTCAGTTATAGATATTAAAGAAAAAAAAGTATAAAAAACAATTAAATTGAACTTATAAAAGATAAACAAAACAAAATAAAAGAACCTTTTTTTTTAAACGAACAATATATATATATATATATATATATATATATATATATATATATATATATATATATATATATATGTAATGTGATTTACAATTCAAAATTTAAAAAAAATTTTAAAATTTAAAAATCAAATTTCAATCAAATTAAAAATCAGTTTCATAAGAAGGAACAACAACAAAATCAATTATCTGTACGATCGTTTCGGAAATCCGTGCTTTTTATTGTAGTATACATGAAGTTATGTAGAACAATTATATATAGTTTTTTTGGTAAGCACGGTCTCCTCATCAGCAAATTTAGGAGGATTTTTATTGAATTTAAAAGACAATAATAAAATAAAAAGCTATAGCAAACATCTAAATGACTACTTTAAACACAGTTCCTGATTTCAAAAAAAGAAAAACTAAAAGATTCATCTGCCTTACTTTTAATGCTAGGTTTATTTATGGTGTCTTTTAAATTCAATAAAAATCCTCCTAAATTTGCTGATGAGGAGACCGTGCTTACCAAAAAAACTATATATAATTGTTCTACATAACTTCATGTATACTACAATAAAAGGCACGGATTTCCGAAACGATCGTACAGATAATTGATTTTGTTGTTGTTCCTTCTTATGATACTGATTTTTAATTTGATTGAAATTTGGTTTTTAAATTTAAAATTTTTTTTTAAATTTTTAAAGTTTGAATTGTAAATCACATTACTTAATATTGAATTAGCTCTAGGACATTTAACTATCGAGCTTATTATATATCTAAATTACAACGAGCACTTTCTATTTCCTATATTTTAATTAAACTAGTAATTTCACTGTTACATTAAAATACACTTAGCTCTTTAGACTATTGTTCTAATCTCCTTTAAATTTATATATATATATATATATATATATATATATATATATATATATATATATATATATATATATATATATATATATATAAATCTTTAATTAAATGTAACTTTACTCGATTTAATATGTGTAGTAAAACAATCCCCATTTGAGCAAATTTTCTTAAAAATAACTTTGGCTTGGTTCGTTTTATATCGAAATATCTATAGCCATAACTACTTAAAAAAAAAGCTTATCAAAAACTACTTTTTGATAAGCTTTTTTTGTTTTTTGCACTTTTGCGCCAGTGCGAATGTAACAACTTTTCTGGTTTTCAGTTTGGACATTTAGAGAGTGCATAGCAGGGGAGACAAATTCACTTTCTGGATTAAATTAAAAATCTCACAACAATAAATGCGTGTTTTATTTATTTATTTTTTAAATAGATTTAAGAAAAGTCTAATAACACAAAATACAGTTTTTTTTTTAACGCAAATTAGAATAAAAAAAATGTTTGTAACAAGCCAAAATTCTGAAATTTTCGAATGCGTGTTTTTATTTTTGATCAGAAAGATTTTGTTACACCTTTATTGAATTAAGATAACACAAAATCGAGTTTTCTGTCTTTAATATACGCTTGTCTGACCCTGCTTTGCACCCTTCGAATGTCCCAACTGAAAACCAAAAGTTGTACTTTCACACTAGTGCACAAGTCTCGCTTTTTTTTTTTTTTTTTTTGCATGAAATGAACCGTGTGTTATTTGATAAATTAAAAAAAAAAAAATAATGTTTTAATTTTTTTTCCTATAAGTGATTTTTTAAAAATATTTTTACAGCTTTTGATTTTATTGATCTGAAAAGACTTTTTCATCTGTGGGCTTTGAAGCATATCTCTATCAAAAGAACTGATTTTTTAAATTTAGAAATAAAATATGTATTTTCGTTTTTTTTGTTCTTTTTTTTTTATATTGGTTCCTTTTATCTTTCAACATTTTTATTTGGTATTATTATACAAACACCGTGACAGCGTTAGGGTTAGGGTTAGGATTAGGGTTAGGGTTAGGGTTAGGGTTAGGGTTGAGGTTTAGGGTTAGGGTTAGGGTTAGGGTTAGGTTTAGGGTTAGGGTTAGGGTTAGGGTTAGGGGTTAGGGTTAGGGTTAGGGGTAGGGTTAATTCGCTGTCACGGTGTTTGTATAGTTTTACCTTTTATTTTATTGATATGAAAAGTCTGCGCAGTTTTTGATCCGTGCGTTTTTTGAAGTACCCCCTCCCCTCACCAAAAGATCCGAGTTTTTAAATTTAGAAATGAAACTATTTTTTAAAAGGTTTATTTTAATATACAAATGAAATCAAGTAATGTTAGATTTAATTAAATATATTTTTATATCGCTCGTTGAAAAAAATATTATTTTAGATTTTTTTTTTGTAATGAATTTATTTATCAAACTTTTATGATTTTAATTTGATTGTTTTCTGGGTTTTTTTTCTTTAAATCTATTGATGAAAGCGCGCGGTGATTTCAGACAAGATGACTTTTCTTTGGAGTTTTACACCGCCAACAATGATATCACCTGACATAATTTTTCCAGGCCAGAACTTCGGTACCACTCAATTACACCAGCACCTTCATGATTACAGAACAAATACGACATTATCCCTTCCCACAAAGGAGGGTATAATACCTAGGAGGATTACCCCACCTGCTTAAAAACGAAGGAAGTAATTCATGGGAGGACGTTTTTATGACAACAGAATCGATACTACATTACTCCATTAAGAGAGAATACAATAATAAATCGTTTTTTTTTTTCCTTCATTTAAAAACGCATAGTAATAGGATATTTTTTTGATTCCTTGACATTTTGGCTAAAAAACAAAACAAAAAACAACAACAAAAAACAAAACAAAAACAAAAAGAAATAGATTTGGGAATTTTAAGTAGGACAACGTCCTGAAGTAAATATAGTATTATAGTAATTGAGGATTCTAGCTAGGAATAGCATAGATGAATCTTAGGTAAAGGGACGATAATGACCATAGAGTAACTCCCCATTTTCAATTTTTGCCCTAGGCGTCTTCTAAATTGCATTTATCTTCGAAGAGCACCAATCATTCTCCAAAATCCATACCCCATATAGATCCCATTCCCGTTTAGAGATTGACCTGTTTATTTTCGGTTCTGAATAAACAGAAAAACAGTGGGCAGTCTTTTATTTAGAAAGGGTTGGCAGAGTTTTACTAACAGGGTTTCGATTTTCTTTCTTCCACTTCTGATTATCCTCTAATAAATTTTTGTTTATATAACTATATTCATCTATCTACTATTTATTAATATCTTTCACTGATTACATCTTCCATACATTAATAATCACTGTTCCCTTCCGATTCGAATCTTTCTTTCCAGACAATTCGATTGACTGTTCAGAATCACTTTTCAGAATGACAGATTAGATTTGATGAACCTTAACAAAATTCAATACAACAAAAATAAATTTTGTAAACTACTTTCTTCTAAGGATAACAGCCATTCTTTGAAACTCCATGTAATAAGGAAAATTTTAACTTTTAAGCTTGTATTCTTTGTCGAATAATAAATTGTTATAAATTCTAATTTACAGAGTTTAAATTGAATTTTTTTATATCATTGCTCTATATTGAATATTGAGCTTTTTCATCTGGTTAAGATTATTCTATGAATATTAGTATCAATGTTATATTCGATTTAAGTTTACATTTATTCAATTAAATTAAGATTTGTTTATTCAATTTGTAAACTTGAATTATTTTTAAAATTTCTCCATCTCTCTCCGCACACACACACACACACACACACACACACACACACACACACACACACACACACACACACACACACACACACATTCAAAAACTATGCAGTCTAAAAAGTTTGCGTCTTTAATTGTTATTCCCCTATATTTTCTGATCAAAAGCGGAGGATCGCTTGAAATATCAAATAAAATATTAAATATCAAAAACAATAATTTATATGCTTCATACACCCTCATGACCTTGAAATTATAATCGCTAGTAATCATTCCAACACCAAATGTATTTAGTTCATAGTATTTTATTCATATGCTAATGTAGTATGACTAACACATGTTTCGTTGAATAGCGGAATTCACCAAACAGAGACAGATATGTGTTCCTTGAAAAAAACCTAAAAAAACTGTGGTGCCAAAAAGAAAGTCCACACTTGTAATTTTTTCAAAAACTGCAAATTTAAGCTAAATTGATTGTATCTGCTTAAACAACCTATACCTCATTTGATTCACCTTTTATTCCTCTATAATTTTACCTGTTCATATTTGACTTTTAATTAAAGTATCCTAGTGTTCACGTCAATTTAAAAAATTAACTTCAAATCGAGAAGGCAAAAAGAAACTCTGCAAAATTGAAAATGTAATGTTAAGACATTAATGCAACACAAATATAACAGGAACACAATGAACTAGTTAATATTTAGTTGCATAGCCCTTCTGCAATTTGACAGTCTGCAATCTTTTGGGAATTCCTTTAATTAGACTGCACCAATACTTGGAGGAAAGGGCATCCACTTCTTTCTAATTTTTGTCCAAATTTCTTCCAAATTTGAAATTTTATCATTGCATAGCTGTTGCTTGATGTAATGCCATACATTTTCGATAGGATTGAGGTCTGGAAATTGTGCAAGCCAATCCAAACACAATATCATGCTCTTCAAGGAATCTCTTGAAGTTGCCAGCTGTGTGAATGGGAACATTAATCTGCATGAAGATGGGATTATCATCTAAATTCCGGCCAAAATAGGGTAAAAAATGCTGAGTTCACATATTAATGTACTAGGTCAAATTAATTCAACTTGCAAGCGAATTATAGGCCCTGGACCATTGGCACTAATAACGCCCTACACCAAAACTGAAACTCCACCACTTTGCAGTGTTGAGACTGTGCACCTAGAATTAAATTCTTCACCCTTCCTTCACTGGACGTACTGCTTACCATCACTGCCTAGCCTATTGAACTTGCTTTCGTCGCTAAAAATCACTTTTGACCAATACTAAGAGTCATGATCTTCATTACATCTGATGAAGTCCAGATGGCACTTTCTGTTCTTTACAGAAACCATTGGCTTGCATCTTGCAACACAGCCTTGCAAATTAAATTCCTTTAATCTGTCTTTAACTGTAGAAAGAGAGCACTTTTAACAAGATTACGCTGTTGTTGGATTTGGGGAGCCGTTTCAAATCTGTTTCTGAGGCTGTGGATCTTGATAGCATTGTCTTCCCTGTAAGAAGTAAGTCTAGAACGCCATATTTAAGGGCATTATGAACACTGCTGGTGTTTTGGTGCTTTTGTATAGTCATTCATACCGTTTCAATCTGCGTCCGATTTCTCGATTGGATAAACCAGAAAGGTAAAGATTAATGATCTGACGATTACTAAGCATACGGCATAATCACGTTGACACACCGGTTCCCACTGGATCATCGAAGTTAAGCAACGTTGAGCCTGGTCAGTACTAAATGGGTGACCATTTGGGACTTTCAGGTGCTGTATGTGCTCTCCGCTTATCTCGGCATTGTTTCCAGTCGTCCTGGTCTTCTCCTTTTTACTGGACCCAAACAGTGTCGATTCAGGAGAGGTGTGGTTAGGGATTGCACGACCCTTGCCTCACAATTACACGCGCAACTGCCCCTGTAGGGGTATCCTTTGTCTTTTGAGACTGAACGGAGGCATCGCCAATTACTAAGAGAAATTCGAGGCATATGGACTAAATGTTACGTTGTATAACCTGGAACAACAACAACTATGATTAGAAATGCTTTGTTGCATAAAAGGTGGATATTTTAAGCTGGTTTTAAGCTCATTTGTTGCCTTCTCGATTTAAAGTTAATTTTTTAAATTGACGTGAACACAAGGATACTTCAATTAAAAATTGAATATAAACAGGTAAAATTATAGAGGAATAAAAGGCCAATCAAATGAGGTATAGGTTGTTTAAACAGTTACATTCAATTTACCTAAAATTTGCGGTTTTTGAAAAAAAATGACAAGTGCAGACTTTCTTTTTGCTGCCATTGTATATTTCCCCCAAACCTCTAGCCTTGATGGAGAGGAGACTAAAACTTGCTGCTATGGTTTCAAATGATCTGAAATAACAGCAAAGGAGACTTGATCTCAAATATTTCTCATATGTTATATCTCCCCTCTTTTGGAAATAGGATCCAGTATCAAATAATCCTTATACACTGTGAAATTTACTTTATGTATGAAAACCAAAAAGAGGAGATATAACATATGAGAAATATTTGGAATCAAGTTTCCTCTTGCTGTTATTTCAGATCATTTGAAATCATAGCAGCAAGTTTTAGTCTCTCTTCCGTCAAGGCCAGGAGTTTTGGGGAAATAGATATTTTGTGGCTGGAAAAATTGCCAAAAATAGGCTCTGGATGATGGATGATCCCTTTAACGTGCGACCTTATGAGCAAATGTCACATAGCCCACTACACAATTCAGATCATTACCTTTCCAACGAGCCTTCATTTGTTAAATTCTGATCAACAGTCACTAAGGTTTGGAACTTATAAAAGTGCCAAAAAAGTGGTATATCTATGGATACTGGTAGCCAAATTAAATATTGAAAAGCTTATATCTTTGGTTCTATGAGACAAAACTACACAAAAATTTGCAGGCTTTTTGTAGATTATAATACTATTTTATTGTTAAAACATTATGACAATTGGTAAAAAATACTATATTTTAAGACCAATAAAATATGCCCAAATTTGCCTACATTTGTATATATATATAGTGTCCTGCAAGCCAGCTTCAGTTTTGCTGTTTTGGTTGTCTCCCTTGTAGCCTTGGCAGACCACTAATATATATATATATATATATATATATATATATATATATATATATATATATAATTATTTGTTTAACATAAGGATTTATATGTCGCTACACATTCATGAACATATTTCATGAATATGTAGAAACATATAAATGGGTATGTAAAATAAGAAAGAAAAAAAGCAAATAAATCATACGGAAATACATATATAAATAAAACAATCTGAAATTAAAGAAAATAGGATACAAAAATTAGTTTAAATCCGGATTGAAAAACTTCAAGGTGTTCAAAAGGGGGGGGAGAGAGAGAGAGAGAGAGAGAGAGAGAGAGAGAGAGAGAGAGAGAGAGAGAGAGAGATTACTATATATATACAGCATTACAAACTGTTATGTTATTTATTAGCATACGCCTTTCTAATATTAATATAGATTTGATAGGTGAAAAAAACGTTTGAATTTATTCATTTATATTTTGTTTTAATTTTTTATATATAGATTAGTATATGCCAGCTTAATATTGATTATTATGATTTTATAATTATAATCCTTATATTTATTATATCAATATACTATCAACCACGGGAGGAGTCTATCAGGCTCATGCACGCAATGTAATGATGTATGGAAGTGAAACCTGGCCAGTGTGGCTTGAGGACATGCGTTGCATAGAGAGAAATAATATGAGAATAATGTAATTAATGTGTAATGTAAATGTTAAAGACTGACTTAGATCTGATGACCTCAGAGAAAAATTACACCCGAATAGTAAAGGGAAATGTGTGCAGAAGTTGAAGGGTAGGATAATGTTGAAAGATTTGATAAGAATTTTGAGGGCAGTTGAAATAATAGGGTGAGTTGAAGGCCAAGGAAAACATGGGAGGAAGTATTAAGGATGGACTTAAGAGAAAGAGGAGGAAATAAAGACCTGGCCAGAGATAGTCTAGTTTTGAAGTCAGTTTCTTAAAGCCTTCCAACACATGCCAGTATGTAAAAGGCAACAGTATTCCATCCTTGGACGTACTTGGCTTGGAATACTGTTGCCATATCTGGGCAGGAGCTGCTAAAAACAGCCTATACTGCCTTGCCAGAGTACAAAATAGACTTTGTGGCTTAGTGGGGGATGCCCTTTTCTTTACCCTGCAACCTCTCTCCCACAGAAGAGACGTTGCGAGCCT